>NC_060275.1:47308065-47619310 GCF_021613505.1 Equus quagga | reverse complement strand
TGTGTGGTGTGAGTGGTGTGGTGTGTGTGTTTTTGTGTGTATGTGGTGTGGTGCGGTGTGACGTGAGGGGTGCCTGGACGCACACACGCCGTTGTCACTGACCCGTCTTGCCGCAGCTCAGCGTAGGCAGCTTGCTATAGCAGAGTTAGATGTGAGGGCTGCGCTGGGTGAGCTACAACACCCAGGATAGGAAGAGAAGGAACAAAAGAGGGAAGGCACGGGGTGAGGTAGCCAAGAAAATGCCAATAAAGGAAGGAAATAGAGAGGATTAGTGGAAAGTAAGACTTTCAGCATTGAGTATTCTCCTAGGCCACTTTAAAGTTCTCCAAAATCACGATAACTTAATTCCTGTGTCAATAACCAGTTCACATACTTTTTGTCTAGTGGCAGAAAAAAGGGCAAGGCAAAGTTTCCTCCCACAGGGCAAAAATCTTGCATTTTTACTCCTTAGGTGACTGACTGAGAGCATGAAAGGGATGGCTTGAAGCTATTCGAATCTCTGTCCTAGCTGATCAGCCAACTGTGTGGAAAAAGTAATGATGTCTCCACCCCTCCTTAAGAAAGAGACCTATTTCCTAAGTTTCTCCTCTTCTCCTCCTCCTCTTTTGCTTCCTTCTCCCTTGTCTTTCTTAGCGTCTCCCAACTTTTGGGCCTACACAGATGGCGTTTACTGACTTTGTCTCAAAAGCTTTTTTGCCTTCCAATTTTCTCACAGTTTCTTTATGTTTTTGGGCAGCCACCCTGTTTTACAAGTTCCACTCCAGTTTCCACTTGCGCTAAGTGACAGATGGATTTCCCATGTCCTGGCTGTGAAGGAAAATCAGATTTATTTGAAGATAGGTTCACGAGTGTCGATAATAATAAAGGAAAAATAATGTCATGGTGTCTGTTGGAGACAGAGAGTATGAAATTACCGCACTTGTGATCAGTAGGAAAAAAACAAGAGGAGATGTTCTTAGAAGATACTTGAAAGGCGTCTTGGCTTGAAGATTTGACTGTAGTGATGGGAAGGCAGAGAAATAAAGCAAACCAAGTTTTACTTGCTTGGATGGAGATTTGTTTATGGTGCTCGTGTGAAGTCTGAGCCAGCAGTCCCGATGGTTTTGACTGCCCCTCAATGTTTCTCTGCATTTGGGCAGGGATGATACTAAGATGGGCCATGTTGCTCATCTGACATGTGCAGGACAGAAATCTCTTTTGGGAAACCAATGCTTGAAGTTTCTGATTATAGCAAAGCTAATTACACTTCAAATTTATTTGTGGAAACACATTAAACCCAGTTTCATACACTAATATTTACACTTTTAAGTATATGGCCCAGAAGAGCCAATGCAGTTCCAGAAAGTGTTTCAAGTAATCAGCTTATGCCCATATGGAAAGCTCCGGGGCAGCCCATGGATGATGCTGGCATAGTCCAGTTGGCACCTTTCCTGTGAATCATCTCTCCCATTCTCTCTTTTCTCTTCTTATTACCACACTACTGTTTCCCCAGTTTAATGAAAAGAGAGAGGACTGAAGAGGCACTATGGGTAGGTGGCTCTTAGGATTTTCCATTCCTTCCTCCTTGTCTCTCTGCCTCCTCAAAGCTGGAGCTAACATTAGAAGGGATAAAAGTGTTTCCCTCTCATATTAGTTCCCCATACAGAGTGTTCTAACTTGTCTCTTGAGTAACAGTAGGGGTGTTTTTGGTTTCAAGGGAAAGAAACCCCAATTTCTACTAGGTTAAATATTAAATGAAATTTTTTTGCTCCTATATTTGCACAGTCCATGAGGAGGGTATCTTTAGGTTGTCTCTGATGGTCCAATAATGTAAACCAGGACCCATTTCTTTCCTTCTTTCTGCTCCACCCTCTGCATTATTAGCTTCATTTTAAGGCTGGCTCCCCTCCTGGTTGCAAAATTGCTGCCACTACCACTGGAGTGGGTATGTACCTCTCTATCCACAGAGGAGGAGAAAGAGGAGTGAGTGGGTGGCAAGAGAAGAGAGTGTGCATGGGTGCACACTCAAGTGAATTTTTTCTTTTCTTCTCTCTCTCTCTCCTTTGTGGTCAAAACCTTGGAAATAAATCCTAGTCATCCTTCTGACTGGATAAACTTAGGTTCTGTACATGTTCTGAACTAATTGCTGAATTTCTATGCCTAGGGGATGTCAGGCACTAATTGTCAGGACTTATCCCTTGAGCTGGAGGAGATTGGGAGTGGGTAGAGAAGGCAAGGTAGCTCCAATAACCTGCTGCTACTCAGCATGGAAGGGATTTCCACGACCCCTTCTTATTCTGTTTTTATAAACTCTGTTTCATCTTCATCATCACATGTGAGAAGCCATTGTGTGGAATGCACATAGTATTAGGATTGGCATATATTGTCTTTGTGAAATCAGCAAGCTATATTACTGGTTGTTTGCATTGTGTCCGTAGAATCTCCGTGTCCCGTTGACGGCAGTTCTGTGCCTGACACTCTTAGTGTCCCTCTAGGGGCAGAGCCTCAGTCACTTAGTGGAAGGATCGAAGATAGTGCTTCACTTGGTCACTTAGTTGTCATGACTTCTTCCTGAAATAGAATTGGCTCTTCAGGAGTAAATCTATTCAAGGTTTGGTAAATGATAAAGCTGTTTATGCCAAGTGTTGGAAGCTTGAGCTAAATGAATTCATTCTGTTCTGGACCATCTTCTTGAGATCTGGATCATTGGCAGAGCAAAGCCTCTTTAGACAGTGTGCTTTTGCAGGCTGAACTGCATATTTCATCACGTCTCCTCCTCCTCCCCTTCCATTACTATTTTTTGTACCAGAGAAGAAAAGGAAATCAAGCTACTGGCACTTATATGCTCAAATAGTTTTGGTTATGAAACTTGCAAGTGAACCAGGGACTGCATGTACTTCCTGCTAGGAAGAACAGAGAGTGAGAAGAAGTCTAGGACCAAAGCAAAAATGAAATACAAATTCTCATCATCAGATTATTTACACCAGTTTACTAATGATAAGTATCATTAATTATAAGCAAGTGATATGTATCAGGTTAAATTCTCACTGCTATTGGCGGGTGGTGGTATTTTGGAGGTACTTGAAAAATGCTGGCGGCGTTAACTGGTTGTCAAATGGAGAGATAAACTCTAGGTCTTGCCTGCTGCTTTGAGATACTCTAGCATTCCCTAGCAATAAGTGAAAGCGTTTGAACTGGATACCATTGAATTTTGACCATCATTTTCTACCTTCTCCACTAGTGAAAATTGAGAAGAGAAGCAGGACATCAGCATGTGATTTTCTACCTGGAAAGCAAGGAGAGACCTTGGGGAGACTAGTTGTTACCATACCTGCAGTCAGGTAACTAGCTGGCATCATCTCCATGGTAACTTCTGGAAGCCCCAGTGTTCATGCAGGGCAGGATATCGGGATGAAGGGTGCTAGGGGCCTGGAGGGGTGCCAGATGCCTTACATCTCACAGGGCAAGACTAATTTGCTCATTCTCCTTATGGAAGCAGGCAAACTTGGGTTTGGGTCTCTTAGTTCTTGGAGTTCTGATTTGTTCTCACACAAATACTTGGATTCCTTTCTCAGCTGACTTACCTCTTTCAAGATTTCTCTTGCCAAACAACCTCCTTTTGCTTTATACACTCTTCCTGTAGCTATGTTCATCTATTTAATTGCTGTGCTAGCTTGATGCAATTCTGTTTCTTTAAGGTGAGTTCGCCTCTCTCTATTCTTATCTATTATGGGTTGTTTCTATAGTTGAAATATCAAAGGCGATCTTCTTTCTGAGATCTTTGTAGTGGACCTTATTTTTGACTTTCCCATCTGTCCTGACCGCTGCCTTTTTCTTCTCTGGTTTCTATCGCATCAATTCCTCTTGGCTCCCATTTTAATCATCTCTATCAAGTTAACCTCCATGACCTGCTTCATTGGATCTATCAACTGAATGCTCTGCTCACCAGCGAGACACATGCTCCAAGCCCTAGCCATGTCAGATAGGGCTGGAAGGACATTCCTCTTGTAAGGAGCCTTTCCTAAGGACTGTCACAGCTGAAGGAGATGCTGAGGCTCCTCACTCTACTCCAGGTGTTTCCTCTTTTCTCTCTCATGGTTTAGTATCCTTTCCCCTGGACTCACGTCCCTTTAGTACTTTCTCTCCCCCACCGTGGTCTTCCTCTTGTTGACTTCCGCACTGCAATTTTGTCTCTCACTGACTGGGAATATGTATGCCTTAAAGGAAAGCACAAAGAACTTGGAAGGCTCCCCCGGGAGACATCCTGACCCTGCTAGTGGCGTTGGGGATGAAGCAGACTAGAATATGCCACCCTAAGGTATACCACTTTGGCCTAAGCATTATTTTGAGCTAAAGGCAAATGAGAACCAGCAGATATAGGAAAAGCTCTTTATCTCCCCCTAAGTGGCTAAAAATAAAGTATAAATTTCCCCTTTTGTAAAGGAAGTTTACATTTATAAAGGAAATTTCCATTTGTAACAATATCTCAGAGAGCCACTCCCCATAGACAACTCTTATTACCTGAGCGACTCTTATCTGAATAACAGACAAGCTTCATTTACCTTATGTTCCCTCCCCTCCCCTGCCCATAACTGGCCTCCCTGGCCCCAGCCCCCTTTGCTCTGTTTAGCCTAGGATGGTATATAAATCTGAATCATCTGGCCACCTCCTTGAGTCTCATTTCTTTGAGAAACTCCCAAATGTAAGTACCTAATTAAGCTATTTTTTTCTCTTGTTAATCTCTCTTTTATCAGTTTGATTCTCGGGCCCCAGCTGTTAACCTAGGAGGGTAGAAGGAAAGCTGTTTTCCTTCCCTATGGTGGCCACAGAAATTCATTCTGAGCTGGCATCCTTGAAGATGTCAATCTTACGTGTATGTTATAAATATTTTATCTCTAGACTTCTTTCAAAAATGTTATTGCATGTATATGTGACTAAGGCTCCCATCCTTGAGTTTGGTCTATGATTTCATTAAGACGTGAGATGTTACTGCGTCTCCAGCCTTCTTCCATATTGTCCACCTTGGACAAGAATCAAGTTGAGTATTCCAGGCTTTGCAAGAGCTCAAGCTTCAGTAAGGTTTCCATTATGGATGTCACCACCTTAGGGCCAATGGCTCCCTCTCAGCCCATCCCTTACTTCTCCATTGTCAAAAAGGTGCTAATAAGACTAACAGTATCCATCAGGCTTTCCTTTTCTGTTCAAGTTAGTCTATCTCTTGTTTCCTACTTGGTGAAAGGAGTGTTGGAAATGTATTAGGAGAACATGTGAAATGTGATAATTCTGCTAAGGTTAGAGAAATCCTGACTGAGTTGTAGCAAGAAAACAGCTTGTTAAACACCAGCCGAGGCAGAAGGTTTCGTCTCATTGGAACTCTACTTATTCAATGCTTGAACAGCTCTTGGAACAGCAGGAACCTGGGAGTGTCTCTGTATACAAAAGGCGGACATGGTAGATGTGAAACTGGCATTCATTTATTGGAATCCATTTTGGGTACTTTTCTTATTTCTCTCCTGGGAAGTCATTGTTGGTGGCATCTTTGAGTTAGATACAGTCATATTTGAGACACTTACACCTCTTGCTTAAAGGAAAGATAGGCTAGATTTGAAAATAAAGTTGATAGTCCTGTCATAGCACTAACAAAAAATATTCTCACCAAAAAAAGAGAGAGGTTTCTTTTTTTGATTTTTGTTTTTAGCTGAGAAAAATGTCATGTGTATTTGATCCGCGTTTCAAAGGGTGGAGCGCAACCACAGGATGCACACATCAGTCACTGGCAGAGTCGCAGTCAACAAATTAATCCAGACCATGTCTACCTCCCCTACATTTTGTCCTTCTTCTTGTGCATACTATTGATTGATATACCTCGGGGAGGAGATTCTTCTGACTCAGACACTAAGCAAGTTCCTAAAGAAAATATCAGCTTTAAAGGGGAATAGAGGAAATAGCAGCAGCAGCAAAAACTCGGCTAATCTTTCATTTACAAGAGCTACTGAACATCTGGAGAGCATGCGGCTCCTTTAACCCCCGGAGTGCAGGAACAAATGAGCACCAAAGGGCAGCCCATGCTAATGTGGTGCCATTAATTTGAATACAATGGAGGGCCCCATAATAAACACCTTCAGAGCCATCTGGGTATTCCTTTACACCTCACCTGGCTCCTTCGGGGGCTGGAGGCACAGCTTAATGGGAGAAGAAATTCTTTGGAGGTTGAGGAAGAATGAAGATATCCTTATAGAGCAACACTAAGTTTAAAAGAAAAATGTGTAACAGCCAAAATGAAAAAAAGGTCAAACAATTCGTAGAAAAAAATATGTTTTAAATTATCCATGGGGGTGTTATTAAAATTAATATTTATGTCTATTTCTTAACCAGCATTTATAGCATTTTAAACCAAATGTCA
The DNA here is from genome assembly GCF_021613505.1 of Equus quagga. Lineage (NCBI taxonomy): Eukaryota > Metazoa > Chordata > Mammalia > Perissodactyla > Equidae > Equus > Equus quagga. The sequence continues at coordinate 47,612,928 of NC_060275.1, read as the reverse complement.
GTGTGTTATGGAAAAAGAGAAGGAACAACATGCATCAGGAATGACTAATGTGAAGTTCATATTTTGGGGGAGAGTATGAAGTCTGGAATTTAGCTGGAATTGTGCAACTCTTTCTGTCACCTTCCTGTGGGGCACACCATCTGAAGAGTCTTTAATTCTATTAAAAAAATAGAAATGGAGATTATAAGACTTGTTCTCTTTTCTTCCTCGCAGCGGCCCCATGGGATAATGTAAACATGCGGGGGAGTTGCTCTGTAGAGAAGCTTGAGATAAACAATCAGTGCACGAATTAACGTTGTCGTGCAGCAGTTTTAGCTGCGGTTCCAAGTTTAGAAAAAGGGAAATATTTCTAACCGTGCCCTTTCCTTCGATCCAGAAAGATTTCCCACCCCTCCCTAAAGCAGAGACTGCTTGCTGGCAGCCAGGGGCCAGATCTGGCCCACAGACTGGGCTGGTTAGCTCACATGGGGTTTTGAAATTTTTTGAAGTAGTTGCCAACATTGACAAGAATATCCAGATTTTTGATTTCTCTTAAAAAATGGAAAAATCTGGCAAGGATGGCGCCCTCAATCCGACACAGCAAAAGTCAGTTGGAGAGGAGATTGGCTGGAGCCCCTACACCCGGCATCCTTCCCTGGTTGCTGCCCTCATCTGGGTTTGTTTACAGTCATTTGAGTTTCCACTGCTTGTTTAGAGGAAGCCATTGAAGGTGTTTTGCAAAAAATGGAGTTGCACACTGTATCAGGGTTCTTCAGAACCAACAGGATGTGTGTGTATCAATCAATCAATCAAACAAAAAATCAAACCGATTTATTTTGATGAATGGGCTCACACAGTTGGAGAGGTGGAGAATTCCAGACCCAGGAATTCCAGAGCCGATGGTGTAAGTTGCAGTCCAAGTCCAGGTCCAAAGGCAGAAGAAGACAGATGTCCGAGCTCGCCAACAGTCAGGCAGAGAGAAAGAATTCTTTTGTACTCAAGCTTTTATGCTATTCAGGACTTCAAAAGATTCTATGAGGCCTGCCTGCATTGGGAGGGGAAACAGCTTTACTCATTCTACTGATTCAAACGTTAGTCCCATCCAGAAACACCCTCACAGACAAAAGACACACCCAGAAATAATGTTTAACCAAATATCTGGGCACCTCGTGGGCCCAGTCAAGCTGACACATAAAATGAGCCATCACACACACCTAATAACCTTTTAGCTTGGATTGGAAGAGGGCGGATCTCCTATGTGTTCATCATTTATCTAAAACCCTGACAAGACTACTTGGTTAGAAAGGCCTCTCAAAGAGAGAGGCATCTAGTGCGAAGTAAGAGGACTGGAGAAAAGTTGCGAGCAGGGCAGGTCCCAAGAAAATAACTGCTGACTGAATGCACTTGTTAATTTCTTTCTCAAAGTTCTCTGTGTCCCTTCCCTCTTGATGTCATAAAGAGCTACTAAACAGGTCTAAAAATCTGTGGACACCTGTGAAATCAGGACATCTGCACAGTGAGGACTAGAATGCTCCACTCACCGGGACCCTTGATAATTAGCCCCGCGTAAGAGCCCTGCCCAGGATCTGGGTGCAGATCCCAGGAATAGCGCTGCCCAGAACGTTTCCATGGAGACCCTGGTGAAAGAGAGAGGTTGCCCTTTTGGGCTATGCATCATTATTCATACTGGCTAAGGCTCCCTGGCCGCTGGAGGTATTTAAGACTGGATGAGAAGGAACAAAGCGTAGTATCTGGTCCTTAAAAATAGCGAACATCATAGAATATTGGTCCAACATATTAGAGATGTTAAAACAATTTTCACTCAAAGGCAAATTTAAGGGTGTAGATGGTAACCCTGTCTCCATTCGCTGTGAAAGAATTGAGATAGGCTATGTCAGCTAGAGTGATTATTTTTCATCAAAATCCTTGAAATGAAGTAGCCCCATACAAAATGCTGTCTACCCCGTGAAGCATAAGAATAATATATGTTAGTTCAGTTCTCATTTTTGACTACTGTTTAAATATAACGATAGATAGTTTCTTTTTCTTCTTTTTATAAAAATCATTTAAAATGAATGACTTGGTGGCTGATTTCCATCAGCATTATTCTGTCGTTGGATGCAGATCTTGAAATCCTTGCCCGTTTGCTTTCTGCCGGTGTTCCTGCCTGCTCAGCCCCCTCCTGGGCTGTGGGCATTCCTAGCAGGGCTAAGAAAGAACTAGAACAGCCGTTCCATTGTCTCTCAATGAGAACTCCCTCTCCAGGGCCCGCGCCTGGCCCCTGCCCTTCAGATGGAAGGCCAACCTGTCTAAGTGGGCGTGAGTGGTCATGATTTAAGCAGTGCCAAGTGCTCAGCTCTCCGCTGGGAGCAGAGTTCTCTGCCTCGTAGCATTCCTGGCCATCTGGGCTGGGAGACAGAGACCACCGTGGCACCAGAATAACCTTGGCCAGTTCTTCCACAACTTCTGCTTTAGGAATTGCCATGCCCAGCACCGTGGCATGTGACACCAGGAGCACGGCCGCCGTGTGACCTGGAAAGGCACGGTCCTGGTCTCTCGCCGCTAGTGCCCCCACTCTTCCAGCCGTGCCCCCTCACTCAGCATTCTAACTTCTAAGTCCGTGGAAGGAGCGCTTCCTGACCACAGGGCAAGGCCGGGCTGAGTGCGCGTGCGCGCACACACACACAAACACACACACACACACTGAATGCCTACCTTCCTCCCAGGAGGGAAAGGGCTCTGTGCAATGGCAAGTGACAGGGAGAGAGTTTGATGAAGTCTAGGGGGAGGAATGCTCTGTGGTTTATTCTGCTGAGCCCAGAAGTTTTACTGCACACGTTCTCAGTTACCCTTACTCTCTTTGTCATCATGAGAAACTTTCTCTTTCAATCTCTGCTGGCTTCAGAAACCAGGCACAACTAGCTATTTCCTCCAAAGACTCCAATCGTCACTTAACATATTATCTTTATTTGTGTCACCTTGAATTTGATGGCCTTTCATGGTCTTTCAAGCTGAATAGATCCTTAAGGCTACAAAAAGATTTTTTAAAAAAGCGTGTGTGTGTGATGGGGGGCAGGGGGCGCATGTTTCATCTCTCCTGCCACCACCCTAGTCCAAGGTGCTGAATTTGTCACTGGCGTGTGCAGTAGCCATCTAAGTTGTCTTCCTGCTTTGTAAAGACAAAGGGAGTCTTCTTCAATCCTTTCTCCACATAGCAGCCGAAGTGATCTTTCAAAAGTGCAAATTGTATCTTTCCCTTCAATTAACTGAACAAATATTTATTGAGCACCTACTATGAGCCAGGCACTGTTCCAGGGGCTAGGGATACTGTGGTGAATGAGACAGATAAAGTCCCTACTCTATCTCCTTATTCGACTTACACTTTAATAGCTCCCACAGCTCTGAGGGTAAAGTCACAAGCCTTGAAATAATCAATTACAAGGCTGTGCCTCATCTGGCCTCCACCCAAACCCCTAGCCTCATCAGACGTCTCTCTTTCCAGCCCTCTCTGCCTTCCACCACATTGGCACATGCCAAGGTCCTCTCCCCTCAGGATCTTTTTGCAGGCTGCTGGCTTTTACTCATCCTGTCACCTAGTTCTCTGCCGCACATCTTTCCCATCTCAGCTCACTGTCCTTTCTTCAATGGTATATTCTCAGTCCTCTCAATCTAAGTGAAGCTCCCCTCTGACATTCTTCCTCTGAGCACCTTTCCCTTTTCTTTTCATAACGCTCATCACGCAATGTATTCCACGATCCCAGTACTATATGACTGATGTCCACCTTTCCCAATAAACTGCAAACTCTAGCAGGTAGGAACCTGGTCTGTTTTTCATTTTATTATATCACCTTTTAACTAGTGTCCAACAAACATTTAGAGAATGAATGAATGAGTGAATGAATGAGAAAAGTAGAAAGTACAGCAAGTTCGTTTGTCAGAGTTTCATGGATTCTGACAGAAGCTATGAGAGTCCTTGATCAAAGACACTGGACTTTATTACTCACAGAATAGCAGGCAGCGTGAATATCAATAGGGGACTTGAATCTTTTATACTGGACAGTAAGCATGCCTACCCTTTTCTCTAGAGGAAGATACAACTTTTATCTTCTAAGACTATAGGCAAATCTGCCTTTTGTTCTGTTTTGCTTTACAAACAGCCTGGGAGATAATTTGGGAGGAAGGCCTTTATTGCATCACTCATAAGAGGTGCAGAAATACTAAAGACCCGTGGAGAATTTTACCCTAATAATGTCCGTCCCTCATTTTCACACCATCTTGGCTTCTGGTGAACTTTCTTTGAGTACACCAGTCCTTCAGCTGTTCTGATTAATCTGACAGAGGCTAGGGCCATATCCAATCAATTTGTCACATACAGCATCAAGTCCACTATCAGCAGGATAACTCTAAGCAGCAGCATGAGGGCAGCCTGCAGTACTGACCTCAACCATGGCCCCAGTGTCGTGGATCCAACCAGCTGAACAAATCCTAGATACAACACATTCACCATCATGGACTGGGAACAAAGGAAAGGACTCCATGTTTCTGATGCATAAGCTACCACTGCATGCCAGACTTGTGACTTCTACCAAAGTTGAACCATTTATCTCCCAGTGAGGAAGGCCACATTGTGTTGAACATGTTGTATCTGGGACGATGATGGATCCAGGCAACAACAGTAGCAATCTGGACATTGCAGACCAAATCAAAAGCTTGACTCCAGCCCATCTCATCAGAGCACAGGCTCTTACTGTGGGCATCTACAGGAGTGACCCAGATGGTTTGATTAGCAGCCATGATATGTTTCTACATTTCATGGCCCCAAAGAGTGGTGTCGTTAATCTGCCAGTCTGTAGTTTTCCAAATGGCAGACCAAATAGCTAAGCCATTGGCAACAGCCCAAGAGTCAGAAAAAATATAATATGGTTCATCAAAGGGAATATTGGCCAGAGCTGTGAGAATGGCTTTGAATTCTGCCCACTGAGCAGAGTAACCACATCCCAGTTCTGTACAGCTGCAAGGGAGATTGAACAGCCTCAGCAGTCCCAGCGGACACGATCGGGGAAACCTCTGTGAACCAAGGGCCTCTCTAAGCCAGTGGCTTTGCTTCAGGTGGTAGAATGAGGGATAAAATTTCCCCAAGGGGTGGCTACCACTTTTGCATGTAAAGCCAAGATGCCCCAGCAGGATGGCCTCATTCTTTTTTGACAAGTGGCACATGTTAATCTCTTCTCACTTTGTTACGTGTTGAGTTCTGGCTGATCCACACCAAAACAGGAGTACCAGAGAGTCACAAGGCCTCCATGGGTCAGCTGTGCAGTTTCAACAAGAGCTCTGCAGCAAATTAATAGCTGCTTTCCAAAAGGGATGTACCTGTTTGTTTTGTCTGGGAGGTGACAGGTCCAAAACCCCAAGGGGCACTTCTGAGTGAAAGCTGCCTCCCCTTGCCAGAGGCTTCAACAGGCAAAATCATCAGTCACAGAGACTCAAGGCCATTTTAGCTTCTCTTGCCCGCTGTGAGCCTGGCTCAAGTCCCATCAGTTGAATTTGGGTCCTCCTTTCTCCATGGGACCAGGTATGCTAGTGACCTGGGTCCCTATATCCAGCGGTGTCATACAGTTAGATTCCTTCTCCTTCCCAAAGTTGCCCAGTATACTCAGATGGGTGCCTGTGGCCTTCGGCCCCACCCTTAATCATCTTTTTCCTTTAAAACAACTGTGTTCAAGGTAGTGAGAGAGGGAGGGATCAGGGGGCCTGTAGGGTCAATAAGCAAGGTTTTGCATTCACTTTCCAATGGCCACTTGCTCTCAGCTCAACCAACAAACTTCTAATGTTTCCAGTCTACCTAAAGCTCTATGTACTCATTGTTGACACCGTTCATATCAGCTTTAGGGACTCCTTGCCCAGCAGTCACAGCCATATTGCCTTTTGACCGGGGCTGCGGGCTTGCTGCTTTACTTTGGTGGTTACATTTCTTCCTCCTCTCTTCTGAAGGAGAGTGAGCAAAACAAGGCACCACTTGGGCACTTGTTCAATCCTACCTCTTTCTGCTCATCCTCTAGGCATTCATTAATGCCTGTCACTCCCCATTTGCTCACCACTTTGGCGAGAGCGTTCTATCAGATCTCAGGAAGTCTTCTCATATCCCCAAACATGCTCCACAGCATCCTTTTTCCTCTTCTAGAAAGCAAAGCCAGGTATCTGTCAGCATCTCATTCTCATCAGCAATACTGTGAAGTGAAAAGAGTCTGAGATTTTACCATGTTTGCAAGTTAACAGGTTAGGTGCTCTGGTCTGAAACTGTCCCCCTCAGATTCATATATTGAAATCCTAACACCCAAAGATGATGGTATTAGGAGATGGGGCCTTTGGGAGGTGCTTAGGTCTTGAGGGTGAAACCCTCATGAGTGGATTAGTGCCTTAATCAAAGAGGCTCCAGAGAGCTCCCTTGCCCCTTCCTCCATGTGAGGACGCAGTGAGAAGGCGCCAGTTGTGGACCAGGAAGAGGACCTTCACCAGAACGCGACCTTGAGCTTGGACTTCCCAGCCTCCAGAACTGTGAGAAATAACTTCTGTTGTTTATAAGCCACCCAGTCTGTGGTATTTTGTCATAGCAGCCGGAACGGACTAAGATCTTAGCTTATCAGAGTTTCATGGATGCTGACAGAAGATGTGAGACTCCTAGGTCAGAGACAGCACGGCACAGCAAGCAGTATGGACATCAGCATATTTGTGTCAGTTCCCCTTGTCTCTAAGCCCCATGGTGGAGAAAGCGACGGGCCCAGAGGGATGCCTGTACATGCAGTAGGTTGCATTACAAGAGAGGACCCCAAATCTTTTCTAGTGGACAGTAAGCATGTCTATCCTCTGCTCCAGAGGGAAACGCTATCTCTATTTTCCAAGGCTATTTGCTTTATAAATGCCCTTAAATGGATGGTTCAGAACAAAGGACAGTTAGTGCCCCACTTGTCAGATGTGCTGAAATACAAGAGGCCCATGGTGAATTGTGTTCCAATAACTATGCATAATGGGTAATGGAAAGAGGTTGTTGAGTTAATGAATAAGTGAACAATCCAGATCTGGGTTGAAATCTCAACTCTATTCTTAACATCTTCGTAACTTTAGGAAAGACTGAATTTCCATTTCCTCATATATAAAATGATATAATAACAATAACTCTTGGGCCGGCCCGGTGGTGCAGTGGTTAAGTGTGCACATTCTGCTTCGGCGGCCTGGGGTTCGCCACTTCGGATCCCGGGTGCGGACATGGCACCGCGTGGCAAGCCATGCTGTGTAGCCATCCCACATATAAAGTAGAGGAAGATGGGCACGGATGTGAGCTCAGGGCCAGTCTTCCTCAGCAAAAAGAGCAGGATTGGCAGATGTTAGCTCAGGGCTAATCTTCTTTGGAAAGAAACCAAAAAACCCCCCAAAAACCCAATAACTCTTGTCTGAGTGCTTACTATATACCAAGGACTATCCTAAGTGCTTTTAACATATTCTTTTATTTAATCCTTACAATAATCTTAGGAAATAGAGACAACATTTTTTTTCCATTTCAAGAATGAAGAAACAGGGCACAGATACGTTAAGTTATTTGCCCAACGTCACACAGCTAGTAAGCACCAAAGCCAGGATTTGAATCCATACAGTCCTCTCCAGTTTCCATGGCTTTAAATACCACTCTCTGCTTCCTACATGAGAATTCATAACAGTACCTGCCTCACCAGGGTGTTGTACAGGACTGAAAGAATTGTTAGGTACTTAATCAAGGATAGTTTTCTTTCTTCTCTTCCCATAGTTACTTAATCAAAAAAAAAAAAATACAACTTCTTGGAATCCTCTTTTTAAAACATGATCATTATTGCCTTATGAAGTGAAAGTGGAAAAAATATGTTTCCCTCACAACAAATGGGGAGAAAGGCTGAACAGGGGGTACAGTGTGGTGACAAGGATTAAACCCAGCCCTCCCCAGGTTGAAGAGGAAAAGCCACCCACAATGGTGCCTGGACCCCCCAGTCTGTGAACGGTTGTGTAGATCTGTGGACTCTGGCCCTGAAATAGCTCTTTCTTCATCAACTCCAGATAAACCAACCCCCAGAAAGCAGCAGGAGAGAACTGCCTGAGAAATACTCGGAGAACTAACAATGGGGCCTCTAATTCATAGCAGCCTAGAACAGGCCGGTCCCTCTGTGCCCTCGTCCGGGAGTTGTAGTTGGGGTAATCTGAGCTGCCTACAATCATCGTCATGGATAACAGTCCTGGTGTGGGGCTCCTCTTCATCTCCAAAAAACCAAAAATATCTTGTGGTTTTGTAAGAGACTTGGCCAAAAATGTAACTTTAAAAACCTATACATTTAGTGAATGTGTAACAAGTAAGTTTGAAACACATTTAGTGGAGAGATATTTATGTGTCATTAATTCTCTGGGAGACTAATTTATGCATCCCTGCATAATGTTGGTATTCAATAGATATTGACGTCACACTGCTTAAAATCATTTCCAACAGACACTTGGGCAAAATGAATGAAATGACATTTGATGGGTTTTATGATCCAATTATTCATTCCCAAGGTATGTATTTTCTTTATAATTACATGCTTTTTAGATAAATATGAAAGATTTTTGGTGTGGATTTAGTAATCTTAAAATTCTTATTGCATTCACTTGACAACGGTCCCTACTGGGACAAACGTACTTGATTCTATTTAAGAGCTATTAAGTGGGCCGGAGTGAAAACTAGGTAAAGAAGAGGACAAGGTACACTCTTTTCATATTGCTCTGACTTAGTGATCCTGAGAAACCCTAATCCCCAACTAGAGATAATGAATTAAAGACTCTGTTGTACTTCCTACTACCTAGGAGAGCTAGAATCAGTCAAAGCCTCAGGAATCGTTTTGAAGTTGCGCTCAAATGGCACTGTGTACCTACCACCATTACAGCGCCTCTTTCTGTCTTATTTCTTTACCTGTATATCCTGTACCCCCTTCTAAGCAGTTGGTTCCCCAAGGGCCATGACCGTGTCAAAGTCGTCTTTGCATTCTAGGTCTAGAACAGATAAGGCTTACATAAGATGGGCCCTCTTTTAGGTCTGGCCACTTTCTTTCCTTCGTCATCACCGTTACTTTTGCTAAACCTATCCATGACTAGTTACATTGTCGGATGCCCCCAGTTCTTTGCACACGCTGTTTGGTCTACCTGCAATGCTTTATTCCCCATATGAATCTTGCTAACTCCTACTTGTCTTTCAGAGCTCCTCTTCCCCAACTTCATCAGTCTGATGTCATGCTCTCTGTCTGTGTTCCTCTGGTATCTGCATAGATGTCTATCAGAGCTCTTACTATCCGATCTGCAATTGCCGACTGACTTTGTGGACGCAGGCCATGTACCATTTGGCTTTGTTCCTCCAGCATGTAGAACAGCTCTGAGCTCATTGGAGATCCTCAGGAAATGGTTTTCAGAATTCATGAATGGATAAATGGATAAGGAGCAAATAGTGGACACAAAAACAAGCAATGTAAACACTTAGAAATTTTATACTGTGTTTGGTGGTTTTCATATATCAACTCCAGAAGATAGGCTTTGATGAAATTATTCTAAAAAACATGATTAGAAATGTTATCTCTTTGATGGTCATTGTTTATTCTCACTTGGTGTGAACAGTGCCTCTAAGTTTGGGGACTGCAGCAGATACTGAAAATACTCCACCCATAGCAGCATCTCTATGACTTCAGTTGTCACCAGCTTGACTTCCATCTGCCAGGACCTGCATTTCTTTGCCTGAGGGGCTTTCTCTGCCTTCCAGAGCCTACTTTGCCCACTTGGCTGCGAGCTGGAAATGCTGGGGAATTAATGCCTCCCAGGAGCAGCTGTCAATCAATAACTAACAGTATAAACGCCCCAGCTCCCACCCCCCTCAGGTGGGATACCTCTGAGGTTTGTGTTCTATACTGGCTCCCGGAGATGCCCAGTGGGATTGCGCCCTATCTGCACACAGTGGTAACCTGTATTAACTTCATTCTCTTCTCTGTTTTGCTTTCCTGCTCTTCAATCAGTGTTTATGGGGATCATTATCCTACAAAGTCACACTTGCTCCTAGAATAACTTCAGTGTTTTTCATAGTTAGGATGTTGTGTTCTTGATCCATCAGTTTGTATCTACAACAAAACCTTAACTAACATAATTTGATAATCAGTCTTTTGTTCTTCAATATAAGAGTTCTTTTCCTAAAAATTTCTCTTTTGAGAGCTAATCACTTTTTATAAACTCCAGAGAATATATTTCTTATTGGTACAGGGGGCCCACAGTAAGGTATCACCCCCAAACTTAGCAATAAGGGAATTTGAAAATTCTTTGTGAGTGAAACCAAAAAGATCCAATACACAAGGGATCTGGGAAGAGCTATACAAAGTCACTTTGTAGAGAGAGAAAGACTTCTAGGTTAGCAAGGGTTGACTGTAACAAGATTGTTTATCTAACATGTTTAAAGAAAACTTGCAAGGGTCAGAGAGGGTGCGCGGATTGTGTTAGCTCTCTATTGCTGTTGTAACAAATAACCACAATCTTTGTGACTTAAGCAACAAACATTTATTATCTTACAGTTCTGGAGCTCAGAGGACCAAAATGGGTCTCACTGGGCTAACATCAAGGTGTTGGTCTGGCTCATTCCTTCTAGCTCTAGGGGTCAGTCTGTTTCCTTGCCTTTTCCAGCTTCTAGAGGCTGGCCGCATTCCTTGCCTCTTGACCCCTTCCATCTTCAAGGTCAGCAATGGCCAGTCAAGTTCTTCTCATGTCGCATCACTGTGACTCTGACTCTTCTGTTTCCCTCTTTCACATTTAAGGAAACTTGTGGTTAATTGGGCCACCTTGAATAATCCAAGATAATCTCATAATTTTAAATAAGCTAATTAGCAACCTAATTCCTACTTGCCATGTAATATAACATATTCGCACGTTCTGGGAATTGGGATGTGAACATCTTTGGGGAGGCCATTATTCTGTCTACCACAATCTAATATGTATTAGTTTCCCATTGCTGCTATAACAAATTGCCACAAACATAGTGGCTTAAAACAATCCACATGTACTATCTTATTGTTATGGAGGTCTTAAATCTGAAATGGGTCTCAGAGGCTAAAAATAAGGTGTCAGCAGGGCTGCATTCCTTCAGGAAGCTCCTGGGGAGAATCTGTCTGCTTGCCTTTTCTAGCTTCTGGAGGCTACCCACATTCCTTAGCTCATGACCTACTTCTGTCTTCTAAGTCAGCAATGGCTGGTTAAGTCTTTCTCAAGATGCCATCTCTCCTATTCCAACTCTTCAGCCTTGTATTCCCCATTTAAAGACCATGGTGATTACATTGGGCCGGTTAGATATCTAGGATAATTTATTTCCTTATTTTAAGGTCAGTTGACTAGCAGCTTAATTCCATCTGCAACCTTAATTCCCCCTTGCTATGTAACATAATTTATTCATTGCTTCTGGGGATTAGAGTGTGGCCATCTTTAATGGGCCGTTATTCTGCCTATTGAAGGAGCACTGTGGCAGTCATGGACAGAGCTAACAAGTTAGTCACAGAGGAAGTGTTGGCCTTGGCCTGATACCGAGGAGAGGATGCTGTGGTGAAACAGTTCCCCCAAATGGGATTTTCTTGGCCAGTGTCTGCCTATTCAGGAGGGTGGTGCTGCAAACTACCTGGTCTAGGAGAGACTTCTTAAAATCACCCAGTTTTTCTCGTTCTCTTTCCATTTGCATCCATTGCATTCTGACAACTTGGTGTCCCATCTATTTTGGTTATAACTAGAGAAGGTACCAGGAAGCTTACAATAAACATCTAATTCATAAATTGGCTTTATGCTATGTATCTCTTAAAAGTAAATCTCCGTGAGCTTGGCTAATGTGCTTTTATACCGTAAATGAATATCTTATCTGATCTACTTATCCATCTTTCCATCCCTCAAGCTTGATTAATGTGAGTGTGCCCCTGAGCCACACATCCATCCTCTAGGCATTAACAACATTTCTGACAACCAGATCCTGGACCTCGGTGAATGCTCCTGCTCTGTGGTGGACTGTCTGGGGCTAGCCGGCCTTCACGTGCCAGTCCTCTACATTGCAACGTGATATGCATTTTTTTTAAAGGATCTACACATAATTTATCTAAAGAACAGAAAGAAAACAAACAAAAATACATAAAATAAAATAAATCTGGATAGCGAATATCCATCTACCTTTTTCTTTTGAATTGGTTGGAAATTGGGCAAGATTACTGAGTATTTTTTTAATTGAATTTTTGGTAATATTGACAAATGTGTCACAGGTTGTTAAAATGTGTTCTCAGGTAATTACTGAACCAGCAATCCGTAGGTGATGCAAATATCAAATTAGGATGCCAAATTCTCTTTTCCAGACCTGCATATCTCACCTGGAATCTCTGGCCAAGTCTGAGAATATGAAAGAATCACCTGTATCTTGCATGTCTGTGAGATACGACGTCTGTGAGATTCATCCTAGTCATTGCGTGTAGCAGTAATTTGTTTATTGCATTACTGAATAGTATTAAATTTTAATAACGTACCCGGATTTATATATCTATTCTCCTGACTTAATAAGGAATTTGGGAAGTTTCCAGTTTTTGGCTGTTGGAAATACTGCTGCTAGAACATATTTTTACCCATCTTCTGAATATATGCACACATTTCTGTTGGGTTACCTAGGAGTGGAACTGCCAGGTCATAGACTGTGCTTATGCTTAGTGGATACTGCCAGAGTTTTCCAAAGTAGGTGTACCAATTTGCACTCCGACCAGTAGGGAATGTGTGTTTCACTTGCTCCACATCTTTGCCAATAAGCAGTATTGTCAGTTTCTTTGTTTCTGTTTTGTTCTTCATCATTCCGGTGGCTGTGTTACAGTATCTCATTGTGACATTAACTTGTAGCTCCTGATAGCTAGTGAAGTTGAGTACTTTTATACATTCATTGCCAATTTGGACATTCTTTTTTGTGAAGTATCTGTTCAAGAATTTTGCCCATTTAAAAAATTGAGAGGTCTTTTTCCTTTTTCATATATATGAGTTCCTCACTAGATACATGTATTACAAAAAGATAGTCCTACTTTGCACTCTGTGACTAGTGTCTTTTAATAAGCAAAAAAATTTTTTTTGAGGAAGATTAGCCCTGTGCTAACTACTGCCAATCTTCCTCGTTTTGCTGAGGAAGACTGGCCCTGAGCTAACATCCGTGTCCATTTTCCTCTACTTTATACGTGGGTCGCCTACCACAGCATGGCTTTTGCCAAGCGGTGCCATGTCTGCATCCGGGCTCTGAACCAGCGAACTCCAGGCAGCCGAGAATCGGAACGTGTGAACTCAACCGCTGAGCCACCATGCCAGCCCCAAGCAAATGTTTTTATGTTGATAAAGTCCAAGGCAGCAATTATTTCCTGTAGGGTTAGTGTTTTTCTGTGTCCGGTTTAAGAAGTCTTTGCTTACCCTCAGGTTGGGAAGTTCTTCTCTTGTGTTATCTTGCAGAAGCTTTATTGCTTTTTCTTTTGCATTTTAGGTCTATCATCCATCTGGTATTGATTTTTGTGTTTGGTTTGAGGCATGGATCAAGGTTCATTTTATTCCCATATGGATATTCAATTACTCTAGCACCACTTATTGAATAGACAATCCCTCCCCCACTGAATTTCAGAGGGTCTTTGTCATTAATCACAGGACTGAAAGTGTGGATCTGTTTCTGGACTTTCTATTCTGTCCCTTTGATCTCTTTGTCAATCTTTGCACCAATACTACTCTGTTTTAATTACTGCAGCTTTATAATAAAACTTGATATCTGGTAAGTTAAGTCTGTCAACTTTGTTCTTCAAGATTGTCTTTACTACTTTTGATTTTTTGCATTCTATATAAATTTAACTTCCATAAAAAGTGCTGAAATTTCTATTGTAATTGCATTGAAACTATAAATCAAATATCAAATATAATGAAATATAAACTTTTGGGAAAATCAACATCTTTGCAATTTTATCTTCCAATTCATGAACATGTACATTCCTCCATTTATTTATTTTTCTTGAATTTTTATTAGTAATATTTTAGTGTGTGTATAGTTTTGTACATTTTTTATTAGATTTGTCCCAATATTTGATATTTTTTATGTTACTTTAATCATACTTTAATAATGTAATTTTGTTACTAGCATATAGAAATATATTTGGTTTTTGAACAGTGTATTTACAACAACCTTGCTAAATTCATTTAATAATTCTAAAAGTATTTTTTTAAATCAAGAATTGGTGTTGAACTTCTGAATTTAGTGAAATGAATGTAAGCTTTTTATCTTTTGTTTTTATAATGTGGTGAACTCGATTGATTTTAAAATATCGTCGTTCTTGAATTTTAGGAATAAACTCAACTTGGTCGTGATACATTATCCTTTGAAAGGTTGGTAGATTATATTTCCCAAGTTTATATTTAGATGTTTTGTGTCTATATTCATGAGAGATACAGGCCTTTCACTTTTCTTTCTTGTAGAGTCCTTGTCAAATTGTTTTATTAATATTACAATGGCATCATATAGGGAGTTGGGAAGAATTACTTCTTTATTTTTATTCTCAGTAAGAGTTTGTGTACGGTTGGTGTTACTCTTCACTTAATTTTTGAAAGAAATCACTGGTGAAAGTATCTTGTCCTGAATTTATTTTGTAGGAAGATTTTTTTTTGGTCAGTGCATCAATCAAGGTCCAGACAGGAGAAAGACACCACACAGTAATTTGAACGGGGAAAGCTTAATATAAATAATTATTAACTATTTATAGCGTTTTAGCTATTAAGAGGGAATAAAAGAGTACTCGAAAGAATACCCTAGTGCTGAAGCAGAATGCCCAAGGCAGGAACAAACTTGGAGGTGGGGTGTTCCCTCTCTTAGTCTGCTGTTCAAATTTTGTGGAAGGAGGCATAGTTGCAGCCCTCTGGAGAAATTTTCTTGGCTTCCCTTGGGCAGAGATGGTCCACAGCTGGTGGGCCACAGTTGGCAGACATAGAATCATGAATCAGGAATGGCAAACTGGAAGCTTCTAGCTAGAGTACTACCTGGCCAAGGTTGGCATAAAGGAAACTTGACTCAGGTAAACCCCTCCTGGGGTGCTGGCCAACTGAAGGCTGATGGGCAGGGAACTGTGGGCCAGGCCTAGCAAGTGGCAGGTTAGTGCCTCTAGGTGCCTCTCTGCCTGCTCCTGGCCATGTGCACCATAGGAACAAGCTGAGAGGAACACACTGGAACCAGGAAGAGAGTTTCCCCCTTTAAGTGTCCTTCTAGCGCACTCTACTGACAAAGCTTAACATTGTGCCAGCCTGCAAAGGAGAATTGTTCCCGTATCATAAATGATGCATTGAAGGGTGGATTTGGAGCTGGGAGATAACTGGCATAATTACATTCAATTTTGCAGGCAAATATAGGACTATTTGGATGTTTAAAATTCTTATGTAAGCTTGATAAGTTATATTTTTCATGAAATTTGTCCATTTCATCTAAATTTTCAAATTTAGAGTTACACATTTATAATAACCTCTTATTACTGTTTTAAATGTCTGTAGGATCTGTAGTGATAGCCTCTTTATTGTTTTTAATATTGGCAATGTGCTCCTTAGTCTCTTTTTTCTTGATGAGTCTTGCTAAGCAATTACTAATTTTATTTATATTTTCAAAGATTCATTTTGTTGTCTTGATGGTTTTTCTCTGTTGTATGTTTGTTTTCTGTTTCAATATTTTCTGCTCTCATCTTTATATTTTTCCCACCTACTTTCTGTTTTATTTTGGATTAATTTGCAGTTCTTTTACTAACTTCTTGAAGTAGACACTTTACATTGTGGATTTTAAGACTTTTTTCCTTTCTAGATAATACATTTAAGGCTACAAATTTTATGTGTGCACTCCTTTACTTTCATCAAACAAGTTTTGATGTGTTATATTTTTATCATTGAATTAAATATATTTTCTAATTTCTATTGTGATATATATATATTTTTTTATTTTTTATTTATCCACGGATTATTTATAAGGGTTTTGCTTAATTTGCAGGCATTTCTAGATTTCTACCTTAATTTCATTGAGGTCAGAGCATATATTCTGCATGATTTAAATTCCTTTGAAATTTTTTGGAAACTTGCTTTACAGCCAGGGATATGGCTTATTTTGGTACATATTCCATGTGCACTTAAAAAGGATGTGCATTCTGAAGTTGTTGGATGCAGTGGTTTTTTATGTCAACTAGGTTAAATTTCTTTATTATGTTGTTCTAATCACCTATATTTACTAATTTTCTTGTCCTGCTTGTTCTATGAGTTGCCAGAAAGTTACAAACTTACAAGTGTGTGGATTTATCCATTTCCCCATTTAGTTCAGTCAGTTTTTGCTTTAAATAATTTGAGGCTATATAAATTGCTACATACAGTTTTAGAATTATTATACATTCTGTGGATTGACGCTTTTATCATTATGGAATATCTTCCTATGTTTGTAAGATACTCTTTTTTATCTTTGTTTTTTAGCAGTTTCATGGATATAGTTTTATTTTTGTTTGTCCTGCTTGAAATTTGTAGCATTTCTTCAATGTGTTAATATCTTTTGTTGTCAGAGTATCTCTTCTCTTCCAGTATCCTTCTCCTTTCCTTTTCAGACTCCGGTTACACTTATGAAAGCCCTTTTCATCATGTCCCATATGTCTCTTAAGCTCTTTTACTTTGTTTTTTATTCTTTTCGTTTCTCTGAGAAAATATCAATCCTAATATTTTCTAGTCACTTATCTTCCAGTTCACTTATCCTCTCTTCTGCTATGTCTATTCTGCTACTAAACCCATGTAATTTTTAATTTCAGTGCTGTATTATTGAGCTCTATGTTTTCTAATTGATTTTTTAAATAGATTCCAGTACTCTGATGAAATTTTCCATCATTTTTTCCTATTTTGATTATATTATTTATAATTATTTAAAATTTCATGTCCAATAATTCAAATATTCATCTTGGAGCCTGTTTCTAAAGTCTGTAGGGTATTTTTTTTTACTGTTGGTTTTTGATCATTTAATCCTGTATTCTGGCTTTCTTGGTAAATTTAATCTAATGTGAAGCATTATGTATGAAAAATTGTAAATGTTATGGATGATAGCTCCCTTTAGAGAGGATTTAATTTTCTTCTGACAGGCAGATAGACCACAGGCAGATCATCTTGATCCATTGGACTTGGATGTTGGACTCAATGTGAGGGCTGGTAAGATGTGTTCTATTTCAGGTTTGTCTTTATTCCTAGAGGCTACCTCTTCGAGGATCTCAAGGATAAGCCTGGTACATTTATTTGGGATTCTCTTTCTTGGCAGGCTATGAACTCCAATTTTTGTCTTCTTAGAACCAAGAGACTACTTAAATATCTGCTTAGATTTTTAGCTTCTTAGCAGCTGCTTTTTGCTTGTTTTCTTGGCAATTTGCCTCATACATGTGCAGCTTAGGAGTTGGAAAATACCTCAAGGAAAACTTGCACATATAATATCCACTTTACATTTCTGCAATTAGCTTTTCTCTCAGATCATGACTTCTCAAGTCCTAGCTGCCTTGGTAGCCCTGTACAACAATTTTCAGCTCCCTTGTCTGTGAGACTGTTATAAACTCTTGGCTGCTGCTTTTTGCTCAGCATCTACATTCCATAAACAAAATTGGCAAATGCTCTGAGAAGTGCAAGTAGCAACTAGTGTAGTGCTCATCTCTATGTGTTTTCCTTTTCTCCAGTATTTTTGTCTTTTAAGACTAAGGGACACTTAGAAGCTACAATTGGAGTCCCACAGCAAAGGGTCTGTGTAGAGTACACTATAAGACAACCCAGGAACAGTGGTGAGAATGGGAGTGGACAATAGAAGAAGAAATATCTAGAATCACAGAAGTTGCAGTCAGATGAATCCCAACAAGGGAGTCTTAGGTAAATCCACAAAAATGTCCTTAAGAGACCAAGAATCAACTTAAACATCTGCTTGGTGCAAAGAGCAAGAAGCTATCTGTTATGGACTGAATGTCTGTGTCCCCTCAAATTCATATGTTGAAATCCTAACCCCCAAAGTGATGGTATTTGGATGTGGGGTCTTTGGGAGGGATGTGGACATGAGGGTGGAAATCTCATGGATAGGATTAGTGGCTTTATAAGAAGAGACGTGAGAGCTTACCCCCGTTCTCTGCCCTCTGCCATTTGAGGACACAATGAGAAGATGGTCAATTACAAACCAGGAAGAACGCTGTCATCAGACCCGAGATTTGCCGGTACCTTGATCGTAGACTTCTCAGCCTCCAGAATTGGGAGAAATAAATTTCTGTTGCGTAAGCCACCCAGTATATGAATGTTTTAGCAGCCTCATGTGACCAAGACATCATCTTAGGGCAGCAGTGCATCAAGTAAGGGAATAGCTTTCTTATCCGCTCTTTCCTCCCCATTCTCCAACTTGTTCTGGATTATTAACAACAAAAAGATAATGTGGGTGAGGCTGAAGAAAACTAAGAAAAGAAGGACCCATCCTCTCTCTCACTAAGATACTGGCCTATAGTATATTCATGTCAAGAGTAAATAGTAATGTCATGGAATTACCTACACTATTAGATAATTCACTAGGTATTCCCAGCCCAGTTTCCAATGGATAGACACCTGTATCACTGAAGCTCAGCTTCCAGTCATTTCTACATGGCATCTGTACCATTCTGGGATCTGCCATTCTGGGAGGTCTTAGAATTCCAAAAGGCAGAATGAGCCTGAATAAAGAAAGCACAATCCCTGCTGAAGAGGAACCCTCAAGAGCAGAACTGAGTCTGATATGCTCACATCTTTTCTGAATTCTGGACTTCTCCATTCTCGGCTTAGGAATTCTACCCCATTTCTAAGCATTAGATAAATATAGCCCTGAGAAAAGGTGTTCGTGCTCCAGTGACAAATATGATCTATGTTGTTGTTAAGTGGGAAATTCCGGGATCCTCCTGTGGCCTTGCCTGCTATTTTGCAGGAAGAAGATTTTCCCCAAAGACAGAGTTGACTAGAGCTCATGTTCCCAGAGGGCCTCTTTGGAAGTTGGTCCTTGGAAGTTCTAACATAAACACACTCCCACCCACCTGGCTCACGTACAGACCATGAACAACTTGGCTCTTCTTCCCAGCAGAGCAGTTTTCTGTATGAGTCACTTACTTCTGTCTCTTTATTTTGGACTTTCTGCCTCAGGGGACCTTGAGGATCCATCTAATACTGTACTGAGAATGCTTTCAGCACTGAGCAAACAGTGAAGAATAGAAAACCTTCTATAAAGGCCTACTCCCCTCCTCGCTGTGCATGGGAACCTGGGCCTGGTACTCAGCTCAATGGAAAACCAAGAACCCGGGCCAAAGTAACACTGATGCAAAACACATAAGGGAATATACTAAGAGATGAAGCTTTCGCTTTCTGAGCAAGAGAGACGGATCAGTTCAAGTCTGGAAAACACAGTGTCCCAATGCTGGAAAGTCTTGGAATATCTTCCATGGGAGCAGCCATAATCTCTAGACTCAACTTTTGTTTCCCAAGCTGTTATAGAAGATCCTGCCTGTTCTGTAAAGAGTGGGCACATTGCAGAGATCCGTCGCCTATGAAGAGAAGGTTCAGGGAAAAGATTCAAGATGGCTCAAGGTGGCAGAATGGAAGACACCCTTCCTATAAACATCTTTGGCTTGGTGCATGTGTCTTCAGTGGGGGTTCCAAAGCTTTCCCTGATGGATTTGCAGTATTGCAAATTATTTGGTTCTCTGCCTGGTTTCAGATCTTGGAGAAAGCACATGGGACCAGAAATATGTCCCTGCACCAGCCAAGTGTAGTAAATGAGTTTTTATGCTTGTGGAGTATTTTTAATATTGTGAGATGAGAAAGCCTCTCCGTTTCCATCTTAATTTTCTGACTCTGTGAATCATTATTAGTATCTTGGGGCCCCTGGAAATATCCAAGGTCCCTATTGGTACTTCCTTGAACATGGACTCACTAACATTTATCTGTCTAAAGTGAAAGGCATCTCTAATGATCCCAGCTGACATTTATTCAGTGCCTTTCACTCAGCGATCCCAAAGAGCTCCACAGGCTGATTTACGGGCTGTCCACGGAGTGGAAGTGAATGGTAATGACCACAGTGATGAAGATGGTGATGGATCGCCCAGGCTCTGGTATTTGATATGTCATGTTGTTTCTGGGGCGTTTCCAATTTCCTGAGCTTCCCGGTGATTAGAAGCATAAGGGTAAGAGAGTGCTCCGTCCATTTCATCCTGCATTTCTCAGTGGAGATGACTCTGATTGGGGCCTTGGGAGGTCTTAATTCTCTGCCTCCCTCACACAAATTTTAGTAATCAGCCGAGAGCAGACATCATGAAATGCTGCAGTGGGGCCAGTTTGCATCCCTCGTCTTACCGGACGTGGAGACTTGCCCTTACCTCCCTTCTTATAGTATCTTCAACCACCTGAAACTCTCTGGGGCTTTTCTGCTCCATGGAGAAAAGGGAGGAAGCAAAAACCAGGATAAACTCTGTGGGTTTAGGAGGCTTATGGTAACATAATAGGGCACAGAGCTTTCTGATTTTTTTTTAAGCCATGGAAACCCTCACTCCCTTTTCTTTTCAGACGGAATCCTATGGGGAATTAACATGCGAAACAGATAAAAGTGAGCTGTTCTAGTCCATCCCCTCACCGCCCTGCACCCCAGCACGTGGCCCCTGAGACCTGGATGAAAATCCGCTGGCTTCCCGGGGGGCTGGGTTGTGATCTGTACACGGGAGATCTGAATTTCTTTCTGGGTTTCCCCACTGAATTTTGCATAAACTATTGAATATCTATGTGCTCCCTTTGTTTCCTTTCTAAAATAGACACTAAATACTCTTCACTATTGCAATTAAGGTTTTTAAAACTTAGGATGCAAGTGTGCTAGAACTACAATGATAATGGAGATAAGGGTCCAAGCATAGTTCTAAATGCTTTCCTTTATAACTTCATTTAATCCTTATAACCTCCCTATGCAGCAGGCACTATTATCATCCCCATGTTAAGTTGGAGAAACTGAGGCAGAAAGGTTATGCAAATTTCCCAAGGCCGCTCAGTTTGCAAGTGGTGTGTGTACAATTCAACACCAGGCTGACTCCAAAGCCCCTTGATCTTAACCTCTGACACTTGGTTTTTAAACTTGGTTGCACAGTAGAATTGCTTTAGGACGTTTTAAAAATTCGGAAGCCAGGCTCCATCCTGGACCAATTAAATTACAGACTCTGGGGATGGACCTTACTGACAGTATTTTCTAAAGCTCCTTTTATGAATTGAGTTGTGTTCTTCCAAAAAGGTATGTTGAGGCCCTACCCCCTATAATGCAGAATGTTACTTTATTTGGAAATGGGTTTGTTGCAGGATGTGATTACCTAAGTCAAAACATAGTCATCCTGGAGTAGGATGCTCTTAATCTGATATGACTGGAGTCCTTAAAAGAAGATTGGAGTCACACAGCTGCAAGCCAAGGGATGTCAAGATGGCCAGCAAACCCCTGGAAGCTGGGAAGAGGCAAGGAAGGATTCTCCTTTACAGGTTTCAGCGGGAGTATGGCTCTGCCAATACCTTAATTTTAGACTTCTAGCCTCCACAACTGTGGTTTTGTTGGTTTAAGCCACTTAGTTTGTAGGTCTTTGCTATGGCAGCCCTAGGACGCCAATGCAGCTCCCCAAGTGATTTCAATATGCAGACAATTTTGAGAACTACTGCTAGAGATTAATTTCTCCTTAATTCTCTTTAAGAATATTTATTGTGTGAACAGGGAGAAGAAACCCTTATTAGAGGACCCAGTCTTGATTAGGACTGATGAAGGTCATCTGCCATCCTATGTTAACACTGGCTGTGCCACCAGCATAAAGCATGGGTCAGCGTTGATCAAGTATATAAGATTGTTGGCATGAGGGGAGATTTAGAGAGTCATTCTCAGTTCTCCTGTTCATGGGGGAAATTGCAGTGTGGGTACGTGCCTGGGCATAGAGTAAGAGGCGATCAGACAAGAGAGTGGAGGATGGAGGGGAGCAGAATGAGTGCTCCCCTAAAGACAGTACAGTACAAAACCTCTGAAATCATCACAGGGGAGAAAGGGTGATCAAGAAGGCCACCTGCAATCTAGACATACAGGCCCAGGTAAGAGGGAGCCCTATGAGAGATTGCTGGGGTATCTGGAAGAAGGGGATGCTGGAATGCCTCACAGAGAAGGTGATGTTTAACCTGTGGGGTGAGTTTTGATAGGTGGATTTAGATGAAGGCTGTTCCAGGCACAAGGAATACCTTGAACAAAGGTGTGGAAGAGGGAACGGGCCAAATGAGGGGCTGGTGAGTTGTGGGTGGACTCCATGGTTAGAGCAACCTGGAGAAGAGAGCTTGGGTAAAGGAAAGAAATCCAGAAAGGTAGGTTAAGGCAATTTTCTGGTGGGGCTTAAATACCACTCTGAGAAGTCCCCCAGACTTCATTTTGTTAGCGATCTAGAATCAACAGAGGCTTTGGATCAGGAAAGAAACACCATCATTAACTTAAATGACCTTGATAACCTTTCAGGGGGTCCTTATTCTGTGACTGAAGCCGAAGTGTCTCATTTAATTCTCCCAATGACCTTATGAGACAGGTACTATTATTACCCTAATTTAACAGATTTAGGAACTGAAACTAAGAACGTTTCAGTTGCTGCCCAAGTCACATATCTGGTAAATGTAGAAAACTGGATTCAAACCCTGGCTATCTGATTCCAGAGTCTGTGGGCTTAACTGACTTATCACTGAGGATTCCCATCATTGGTGCTAAAGAAAAATGGCCCCATGGGAGTATGAGGTAGTTGGACAGTGGATGACAGGAGGGAGAGAATGGGGCAGAAAAGAAAGCTAGGAAGTGACTTCAGAATCATATGAAATATCTTAAAAGGCCAGAAAAGATTCAGCAACTGGTTGCATATGGGGGATATTATCCCAATCAATGATAACCGAATGACTGGGAGAAAGATGCTGCCCTTACTGAACTAAGAATGCAGGAAGAGAAGCGGGTTAGGTGGTAGAAGAGAATGAGATTTCTTCAAACCTTTCAAAGTGAGGTACCTACAGAATATCCATGTGGGAGGTGTTCAGGAAGTACATGGAAATGTGATTGAGAGGTGATTACCCTGCAGGAGAGATGGATCACTCAGTTACCCTGAGAATTGAAAGACTAGTGTGGAGATGGTAAAAGTGTGGTGTTTAAGCTGATAGGCTCTGGGGCTCCATTGGCTTGAAATTCCTAACCAACTATTTATTAGCTGTGTATCCTTGGACAAACCTCAGTTTCTTCATCTGCAAAAGGGGGTAATAACAGGATCTATTTCATAGTATTGCATAGAGGATTAAATAAGAAAGACAGGAGCAGCACTTGGCAGAAGCCAAAGGCTTAAGAAATAGCCATGGCATTACATTTGTCTTGGCTTCCTGTGGCCCAGAAAGCCTCCCCTTGATGATACGTCTCATTCTTCATCTCTTTTCCCCACCCAAGACCTCTCTGTGTCCACGTTAGAACTTAATTCTCCTTGTCTAACCTTTCAACTTAGCAGCTCCCTTTTTCTTGAAGATCAATTTCTCCACTAGCCCAGGAATATTTTGTAGTTTTTCCTCTTTTCTTTCTCCTAGATTCAGTGTGGACATGACTTTCTTCTGGTGTAGCCACTGTATTTCATGGAGTTCTGTGCCTTAGACAGAGAAGAGGACCAGGCAGCCTGGTTGCTCTGTCCCACTGGTTATCTTTGGTGGTACAGCTCGTTTGTGGTCTCCCCAGTTACCTCTTAGCATCCTTTTCTTTGTGTGCTCCATGTGCAGTGCCTGGTATATTTCTGGGGCTCAATGCATAGATCTGAGGAATAGCTGCTCTTCTCAGGCAGGGCTGAGCTGACTCAGATAACAAGAAGAAAAGCCCAAAATTGTTTTCCTAGTCTTTTAGTTCCAGAAAGAGGTGTCTGTAACAAAGGAGAAAAGTGTGGAGGAAGTAACCCATTATCACCATTTCAATTTATTAGTGCTCAGAAAAAGGAACTTTTTACTCTGGAGAAAAGGAAGGATATGCTGTGTGGGTGAAGGTCATCTGTCTCTGGTGATTTGGAGGACTGTAGCCAGAAACCAGTTTGAAAGAATGATCATGTGGATCATCGCAATATCCTCATATGTGATGCCCTTCCCACGATTGTTCTTCCTTCCAGTTCAATCTAAACAACGCCTTGACTTGTCTTTCTTAAAAAACACTTTTTCAAGTCACCCTGCAGCTAGAAATATCTTTAGTAACTTCCTTTTGTCTAAAGAAGTGAGCCTAAAGGCTTCGTGGGAGCAATTGAAGTCCTCTCCCCTCTGCTACGTCTCAGCTGTCCAACGTTTTCTTTCTCACACCACTTCCATCTCAGTGACTCAGAGTTTCTTGCTGCCCCTCATTCCACCTCCACGTCCAGCCTTTGTCTTTTGCTACCCACAAATCTTCCCTAGAGTCAGGGTCTATTTGCTGAGCAGTCAACAGTCCTGAATTTTCTGTGTACTCTGGAGCAGCAGCATCCGCCTGCCCTCCCAGTGCTCTTACTTGTCTAGGACCCACAACTTACCTGCCTCTACTCTACCTGCGTATTCAAGTTAAACTTAGTTACAAAAGACCAGTAAGCAAACTAATTAAATTCACATATATGAAAAGAGAGTGTGGTCTACAGGGTTAAACTTGCCAAGTTCTCAGAGGGAGAACTGTGGCCTTTGAGCTTTAGCTTTACATAACCTCTGGCTCAGAATAGAATAGACTCTGAGAGCTCCTACTTTCTCAGAGCCTTACCTGCCAAAGTAAAGGGCTTTAGAGAGGAGAAGGTGTCAAGAATATCCAAATGACCCAATAGGATGAGTAGGCCTCTTTAAACATTTAACTTGATAATAGGGAGGGGTTTGTGAGAATCTGGTCCAGTAATTATCCGTGGGCTGACTGACTGCCTATCTGAGTCACTCTATCCAGCAGCCAATGGGAATTTACCAGATTTCTCTGACTCTGATTGAGTTGACTCGTATAAACTATAGTGAATTTCTTCTTAGGCTCAATGCTCCATGGAATTAATCAAACTTTGGGTTTGTCTACTGTAATCAGTTCGATAGTTGCTTTCTGCCCATGGATGGCTCCTTGCCTTCATTAAATCTGAAGGTTTCAGCTTTTGTTAGTGTACACCTCCTCAATCAATACAAGCAAGTGCAGCTGTCTCCTAAATGAGGATGTCAAGCCAAGGCCTGATAACCAATGGTTACTAAATACTTAATGATCTGTGTTGTGTGTCCCAGTGCCGTCATCACATTTCAGTCTAGGGCCTTGAAGTTACCTTTAAAGTTACTCTTTTCTAAAACTTACCCCATTACTTTCCATTCTTTATTGTCCTTATTTAAAATTTTATAGCACATCAGCAAAGTGCTTCCGAAAACACAAAGTGGGACCCAGAAGTTTACAGAGCTGAGAATGACCACCTCCCATTGGCACCTTCTGTCCCCAAAGAGGTAGCATTTCCTTAGTGTGGTGATTATTAGTGCAGTTTACCAAATGTTCCAGTCTCTCCCTATTCCAGGTACACGCTATGATTTATTGCCTAGGTACATGGTGGTATTTCCTGGCTCCCTTGTGGTTGATGGGGTCATGTGACTAGTTCTGCCCAATGAGTTAAATGCACAAGCCACATCTGTTAATTCTTCACTAGAATATTAATGTCAGTGTTTGACTTTTCCCTCTACTGTATGACCAACAATTCTCCAAATTTGGCAGCTCTGCCAGCCTGGGTCCTAGTGATGATAACAAAGGTGGAGAGCCATGCCCCAGCCAACCTGCTATGGGCACGTAGCATGAGCAAGAAATCAACCTTTATTGCTTTTAGCCACTGATATTTTCAAGTTTTTGTTACCATAGCATAACTTAACTTAGCCTGACTGAGATAGGCAGCTTGCAAGACAATCAAAAACATATGAGATGTGTAAGGAAGACATTATTATCATCTTTCCACGCCATTGCTAATCTGAAGACTCCCAAATTTATATCCCTAGCCCATGCTTCTTCTCTGTGCTCACACCTACATATCTAACTACTTGCATGTATAATATCCACTTGGATATCTCAAAAGATGCCTTAAAATTATGTGTAAACTGAACTTGTAAATGTCTCCCAAACTTGGGTGTCTCTAGACTTGTGTCAGCATTTAGCACTAGCATGTTCTCAAGTCACTGAAGCTTCTCCCTTTATTTTATGGGATATGTGATGGGACATAATCTTCCCATCAACAAGACCTGATGATTCCCCAGAACATAGCTTGTCTCTGTCCACTTGTCTCCATTTTTATTGCCACCATTCTAGCAAAAGCCACCAACATCTAACATCCGGATTACTGCAATGGGTCCCTAGGCAGTCTTTCCTTCTCTCTTGTGTCCTTTCAATTGATTCTGCACACAGTTGTCAGAAGGATCTTTAAAAAAAGGCATACTAGATCATGTTAACTCCCTACAATGTATTCCCATTAAACTTAGATAGAAATCCAAATTCCTTACCGTGTTCTACAAGGTCCTACTGATCTGGCTCCTCCTGTCTCTCCAGCCTTATTTCTCACCTCTATGGCTCACACATGCACTGACCAACTCTTGGTTACTGGAACAAACCAAGTCTTTCAGGCATCAGAGCCTTTGCTCTTACTGTTCCCTTGGCCTAGAATATTGTTTTATTGGCTTTGTAAATTGTTTATTTCTCCTGCCTTTTAGATCTATAGCTTAGCTATCACTCGTTAGTTTTTTTCAGACTCTCCTATCAAGAGCAGGTGTCTCTGTTATTTTCCAATTATTCCTACTTATTTCTTCAAGGGTACTTATCACAATCTGCAAATGTTTAGTTTATTTTTTTGTGTGTGTGTATTGTTGTTCTCCCCACTAGAATGAAAGCTTCGCGAGGACAAGAATCCTGTCAGTCTTGCTCATCATTATAAGCCCAGGGCCCTGCGTAGAGCACATAGAATGCTTTCCTAAGATGTTTGGATGAATGAATGAGTTATCCTATTTCACAAATGAAGACAAGACTCAGAAAGCTCATGACTTGCCCAAAGCACACCGATAGTGAGCTGCAGGCCTGGGTCCGTGACCATCTTTTTGACCCTGAAGTTTGTGCTCTGGTTCCATATAACATAGACTCTCATATTGCCACCTGATAAGCAGGAAAAAGGAATTTTCTTGAAGTCTATTTTCCACCAGAATCCTGTGAACTCTTCCCTTTTCCTTCACCACAAAAACAGAGCTGCTTTGCAACACCGGCAGCCCAGCTAGTTTACTCGTTTTTCATCCTATAAAACGTTATTAAACTGCACCACACAGATAAGTACTAGAAAAATTGCCAGGTTATTTTCCTAACATAAAATTAGCCAATTTGCCTGTGTATGGGATTGTAAAGGATGCAAAGCATTCCATTCAAGTGATTAACCTCTTAGTTAATAAAAGCAACAATTTCATGTGTATAAATAATATAATAAAAGGAACATTGATATCAAAGTTCTGTAGCCCTCCCCTTCCTCTGCTCGTCTCCTTAATTGGTAAATAATTCATCAAACTCGGCAATGAATTGTACTCCCACCCACATTTCTTCATCCAATTATCATGAAATAGGAAAGCAGGCTCCTTTTCCCTTTGGAAGGCAGGAGATAATGAAATCACTCAGGGCTTCCCTGAGCCTGTGCTAGGCTTGAAAGAGAACCCGGCAGGCACGGGCCATGTTGGGTACGGCGCAGTGCTTCTTCAGGTTCTGAAGAATTGTGCTTGTCCTTTTCGTTTGCCCTCTTTTCCCCAAAGGTCATGTATTTGTCTTTCCACTTGAGCATCCGTAAATATTACCTGTTGTGAGAGTGACTTTCAGTGGGAGGAATGGCTTCAGGAGCAGCCAGCTGCCTAAAGATTTTAATATGACTTTTGCATCAAATGAGTTGCACGGATCCATTTTTACAATGCTGATGAGCCACGATTCCTGGACACGGAAATGTCCTTTTCTGTTGTAAATTATGTAAGATTATTGCCAAAAGTTTCTTGTGGGAGCTATAATTTTTTCCCCTTTGGACTTCATCATGTGTGGAAAAAACCCTGCATTAGATATAAATTAATATACTCTTGGGCTGATGACCTTTGGTTTTTTTGCCTTTTACCTTTAAATTGAGATAGAATAATGCCCAACATAGTGTAATTTGCCTTTGCAAAACTCTTATATGTATGTCACTATAATTCCCAAGGATGGTCTTGCTAATAAATCCCATTAAAAAACTCTTTTTTCAGATCGTTTGGGTTCCTCTCCTGAGTTCTGTTTAGAATTTTATCATTATCCATACTCAACAGCTTTTACTTTGTTGCAGATGGATCACGGAGGTTGTGTACTGAACTTACAAAAGCAGTGTTTATACCTGGGGTTTCTTTATTTTCCCTCCAATGCATTAGAGTTTTATGGAAAAAGATAAAACAGTTACTGCCTCCTTTACCACAGCTCTTTGAATAGCCTCTTCAGCTTGAAGTTTATGGCTGCCGAAAAATCATCTTAATTTGCAAATTGTACAAGCACTGTTTTCTGGGTCTTAGTACGATAGTCAGGCAAAGAGAGCAATGGAAATGTCAGCAGTAGCATTTACGACGGACTCGGTGGGGAAACTTTTCCTTCTGAGTCAAGATGGAGCATATCACCCAAGTGAGCTGATGAAACGTGAATGAGGCTCAGCCCTGAGCTTTCATTCTTCTCCACTGCATCTCTGGTCAATCACCACAGTTAGCTTTACCTTTTGTTCTTTTTGAAGTTGCGGCAAATGCTTTCTGTTGAAAAATCATAGCTTGAAGACTAAACTATTTAATTTCTACCTAAAAATCTCCCCTTCTCTTTTCAAATAAACCACCTATTCTTCACTGTTGCTTGAGAAACATTGTTATGAAATACTGGTTATTTCTGCTACTTACAGCTGCTCGACAGAGACAAAGAAATTTCTGTAGAAATGAACAATAGAAAAGAACCATCCCAGAATTAGATTGACTGGACTTGCTAAGCCAAATATGTCTTAATCTTAATTAAGCAGCTTTTGACATCTGGATGTGCGGATTGCTGGCTGTGTCACGTGGTACTTTATAATCAGTGTCCTCTGGGTGGTTATCCTGGAATTTTTCTCTAGAGTAAATTCTTTCTGTCAAATGCTGTCCCACAATATCCCAACCCACAGCAGGGAAACTTTGATGAAGGTCAGGACAAATGGACTTGGAGGAGTTTCTAGCTGAGAAGGGCAGCTATTCTCTATGACTGACTGGAGAACTGCTTTTTAAAAAAAATCTGGGAAGGCCATACTCTTCAGAGTAGGGTGCAGATTTGGGAGTGGTCTGTCCATGGCATGTCAAGCAGGAAGTGATGCTTGTCTAGTCAGCATCAACAGAAACAGCTTTCATCTCCTCGGGTCCATCCCCAGATCATTATTTAGGGTCCCACCATGAAGGCAGTGCTCAGCCAATGATTGGAGTATAAAGAGTCTTTCTCAGCTGGGCTTCTTCTAAGTAAGATCATGAAACAGGCAACACTTGGTGACATTTATTTTGGTATCCCTCTCCCTGGCCCCTACTCTCCTTCCTCCTGCTTTGTTCTCCATTAATTGGGTTCCTTCTCTCCTTCTACCTCACCTTCAAAATCTAGCTGTCCATTGTCCTATCCCTTAAAAACCCTGATCTCTGCTACCTCAATAACAGAAGGGGAGTAGGGAGCTAATATTTACTGGGTCTCTACGATGATCAGCCATTGTATAAGAAGGTACACATTTGTTGTTGAATTGGAGTCACAGTTATGCATGTGAGTTACTTCCATTTTACAGATGAGAACTCTGAGGTTCCTAGAGACCAAGTGATTTGCCTAAGAGAAGGCAGCAAGTAAGGAATAACGCCAGCGTTGTAATCAAAGTGTGTCTGACTTCAAGGGCCATGCTCGGCAAACCCTTTCTAACGTAATTGCTGCAAGATTATATAGCTTCTCAAACTCAGTTAAAATTTTTTTGTCACTTTTTAAAAAAGTTCTTTTGATGGTTTGGAGTCAAGTTTTCAGTCTAAAATGGGTTTATGGGGAAGATCTTTTTGATCCTACCTACTTCAGGCTCAAAAAGGGGTCCCTCAAATCTTTCCACGTGGTGGATTGCCCTTGTCTTCACTTGTAGATCCACTTTTGACTGGACCAGATCCTAACCAGGAAAATGTGGTTGATTTGATATTCTGAGAATTCCTGTTTCATTAGGTGACATTTGCATGTCTGCTGTTCACAACCTGCCCTGCTTTCTGTGACTCTGACCTTCTGAGTGGATTAACCCATTTGACTTTCTGGACCTGGCTCCATCCATCAGTCCCAGAACTATCTGGGCTGCCCCATTCTGACATAGCCAGGGCCCTCACCAGTGTTTCACCTTGTGCCTTGGCCTCATTATGTGTTTTTGGTTTGTTTATGACCACGTTTCCATTGTCTCACTGGTATAATCTTCTAAAACTGCCCGGTCTTTTTTCCAGTTCATTATTCCTTTTTTGGCCCATTCCTTTTTGTGCTGTTGGCTGCATCTTGCTTCCTGCATTTCTCCAATACTGACATCTGCTAACTTTTATTTCTTAAGCCTGATTATTGAGCAGGACTTTTCTTGTGGTCTCAGAACCAGAAGCCAAACCTGAGGACAAATTGGCACTAATAAAAGGATTTGTATTAGTTCGCTAGGGCTGCCATAACAAAACACCACAGGCTGAGTGGCTTAAACAGCAGACATTTATTTTTCTCACAATTCTGGAGGCTAGAAGTCCGAGATCAAGGTTTGACAGGGCTGGCTTCTTCTGAGGTTTCTCCATTTGGCTTGTGGACGGCTGTCGTCTGCTTGCGTCCTCAAAAGGTCTTCTCTCTGTACATATTTGTGTCCTAATCTCCTCTTGTTGTGAAGACATCAGTAAGATTGGTTTGGAGCCCACTCCGATGACCTCATTTAACCTTAATTACATCTTCAAAGACCCTATCTCCCAATACAGTTACATTCTGAGGTACTATGGCTTAGGACTTCAGCATATGACTTTTGGGGAGGGCACACAATTCAGCCCATAACAGGATCCAATGGCAGTCATATCCAGATAGCTCCTCAGGGCAGCCATGCCTTCTCTGCTACCTTCACAATCACCCCACCCCACCAATTTGTATGAAAAAATCACTGGGTGAATGAATGAGGGGGATAGAGAGGTGGTCAACTGGAGGGCAGTATTTTTGGTAAGGAGATTTTCCACTTACTTCCTCTAGCTTCGAGCCACACGAAGGAAGGGCCAAGAGAATCACTTGCAAGGAGAGGATGTGCCTGTAAGAAGAGGTAACTGTCGTCCCAGCTCCTGCCTGGGAACTTGCAGAGTCTGCCCTGGTGCTTCTCAGTGGAGGAGAGTCAAGCATGATGAGAAAGTTCTTGAGAGAGTCTGCTGTTTCTCTTGAGGTTTGGAGACACTCATGACCCTAATGACCAGTGCCCATTTTGGTCTCTCTTTAATCTTCAAAGGTAAGAAAATTGCTGGGATAAGTTGCAGGAAGAGACTGTGGTAAGAAGATGGAGGTACCCTTCAAGTGACAATTCCCTGAAGACTTTAGAGGGCATAGAAAATCCTTATTGATCTCAAGACCCCAAGTGAAGAACTATGGGGATCAAAAAGGAGGCATAAGTTGTAGGTTATTCAGGCAACTAACACGAGTTAACCCCTTCCTCCTGCCCAGATTGGGGCTTTGGGGCACTCAATGGTGGCAGGGGTCAAAGAAAGGTGTGAACGCTCCCTCTCTGAAGGAGTCCTCAGTACATTGGGGGCTCCCCTAAAAAAACTATAAACACCACCTACACATGTGGGAGCATTGTACAGAAGATGAAACCAGACCAAGCCAGAGGAAGACCATCCCAGAAGTCAGCCAATTGTATGAGACAATACCTGCTATCTCTCCTATACTTGTTCCCTGTTTCAGCACACTAGAGGGCTAGATATCCAGAAAAAAGAGGAGTCTGAGGTGTCCCAGAGAAGGCCGTGTCCCCTGCCCACTCCAACTCTAAGGTGGGGAAGAAGAGAATTGAGAAGACTATGTAACTCTCCCCTTGGGCTGAGTGATTTGAAGAGTTACTGAGTAAATTGAAGAGTTAAATATGAAACTGGGGAAGAGATTACAATGTTGGAATATACTGGGATGAGTATTTAATAACTGAAGATGCCTGGAAAGCTGTGGGTTTTGCTGGCGTATTGGGGGCTGGAAATGGAGATTTGACCAGGTGAAGACAGCCATTGGAGAACAATAAAACTGTTGCATCTAAAAACAATTCAGACTATTCAATCACAAACTGTATTTGATTGCTGTTGAAAAGTCATGGTGTTGTTATTTGGCAAGGTCACCTCTCTTGGTCATTCCAAGTCATTGGTTAGGTTTTAGGTGCAGTGGGCTTAAAATAGAAAATTGGGATGCTGCACATTTTCTTGTGTTTCAGAGTGGATTTATCTGATTTAAAGCAATCACAATTTTGTTGTAGGAGATTTAGATTGGAAAACTAGAGAAATAGATTAGGTTGAAAACTGAGTTGAATTTGCCTTCTCTCAGACAAAGTGGTGGAGTAGAAAGTGTTAGAGTTCAGAAGATCTGGGCTCTCTTGTTGGCTCCTCCACAATCATCTACATCAAAGCAGTCATATCACTGGAACTTACGGTACCTTGATTTCCTTCAATTGTTACCCTAATTCACCAAGCATTTACCAAGTCTATTATGAGGATATTGGGCTTTAGAGTCAGACTGCATAGGTTAGAACCCATACTCTACCACTTACTGGCTGTGTGATCTTCGTCAAGTTACTCATCCTTTCCGAAGCACTGCTTTCTTATCTGTAAATGTGGATGTGATAATTAAATTGGGCCACAGAGAATCAGTAGACTCTCTTCTGTAAAATGGAGCATGTGAACTATGTGATCTTTAAAACCTCTTCATTTCTAAAACTCTGTTCTATATAAAACCACAGGGCAGAGAATGGATTTAAACAGAAACATGTGGTTTCAGATTATAAAAAAAGAATTTCCTGTTTATATACCAGGTGTAATACTTCAGGAGGTTCTGGATGTATCCTCCTAATTAAAAAAATAAACTAGTGACTTGTATGATTGGGATAGTTTTGCTATGATTCTGCTGGAAGTTAAATGGAAGATGGAGTAAATCAGTGGTTTCAAACATGACTCCAAGAATGGGCAGCATTAGATTCAACTGGGGAAGTTTTTATAGTGTTATTCAAATCTCTACCCTTACTGACTTCTTCTCTACATTTTTTGGATCAATTACTGAGTGCTAAAATCTCCAGCTATAGTTATGGATTTGTCTATTTCTTTCTTATTTCTGACAGTTTTTGCTTCAAGTATTTTGGAGCTCTTGTTAGATGCATACACATTTAGGATTTTTTCTTGATGAATTGACTCATTATCATTATGAAATGTCCCTTTTTATCTCTGTTTTGTCTTGATGTTTGACACCTACGTGGCCACTCCAGCTTCCTTATGATTAGCGTTTGCATAACACGTGCTTTCTATCCTTTTACTTTTAACCAATATATATCTTTCTATTTAAAAAATTTACTTCTTTTAAACAGTATGTATTTGGATCTTTCTTTTCATGTAGTCTGATAATCTCTGCCTTTCAATTACTGTGTTTAGATCATTCAGATATAATGTGATTATTAATGTGGTTAGGTTTAAATTTACGATCTTGCTATTTTTTTCTATTTGTCCCATCTGTTCTTTTCTACTTTTTTCTCTCTTTTTCTGCATTCTTTGGGATTAGTTGTTTTCTCATATTACATTTTATCTCCTCTATTGGTTTATTAGTTCTACCTGTTTTATTTTTTAAGTGGTTGTTCTGGATTACAATATATATCCCTAATGTGTCAGAGCCTCCCATGAACTCTATTTTACCATTTCACATATAATATAGGAACCTTACAATGGTACCTTTCCATTCATCCCTATTATAGTATACTTTCTCTTACGTATGTTATAAATTCTAAAATACATTGTTAACACTTTTGCTTTTAAAAAATCAACTGTCTACTAAAAAAATGAAAAAACTCTCTACGAAAAAAGTACTCAGAAAAAAGCCTTTGTTTATCCACATACTTACAGTTTCCAGCACTTTTCACTTTTTCATGTAGGACTGAGTTCTGGTATTATTTTCCTTTAGCCTGAAGAACTTCCTTTAATATTATTTGCAGTGATAGCCTCTTCTTCATGAATTCTTTCACCTTGTGTTTATCTAAAAGTGTCTTTCTCTTTCATTTTTGAGGAGTACTTTTAGCTGGATATAGAATTTTAGGTTAATAGCTATTTTTCCTTTAGCACTTTAAAGATGTCATTCCATTGTCTTCTGCCTTGCATTATTTTTAAAGAGAAGTCACCTTTAATTCTTATCATTGCTGCCCTGAATGTAATGTGTCTTTTTTCTGTGGCTGCTTTTAAGGCTTTTTCATTATATTTGGTATTCAATAATATTCCTACATTATGCCTACAAGGGGTTTTCTTTATATTTATCCTGTTTTGGGTCTGTTGAAGCTTCTTGCATCTCTGGGTTGATATCAAATTTGGAATATTTTTGGTCATTATTTCTTGAAATGTATTTTTTCTGGCCTAACTTCTGCCCAGTCTGCCCCAATCTCTCTCTTTCTCCTTTTATTCTGTTACTCCAGTTACACATATGTTAGCCCATTTGATATTGTTTATGAGGTCACTGAGATTGTCCATTTTTTTCAAGTCTTTTTCTTTTAGCGTTTTACTTTGGGTAGTTTCTATTTGCCTGTCTTAAGCACGCTGATCATTTCTTCTGCAGACTCTAATGCATTCTCAAGCTCACCCACTGAATTTTCAAATTTCAGATATTGTACTAATTCTAGAATCTCCATTTGGTTCTTTTAAAATAGTTTTCATTCCTCTCCTGAGAGTCCCTATCTGTTTACTCACATGGCCATATTTCCCATTAAATTACTGACATATTTATAATATCTGTGTGAAAGTAGTCCTTTGCTAAGTCCAGTAAATGTCTGCATTATCTCTAGGTCTGTTTATATTGATGGCTTTTCTCTTGAGTGTGGGTCAAATTTTCCTGCTTTTTTGGATATCTAATGTTTTTTTTTATTATGTGCTAGACTTTGTGGATGTTACTTTGTTGAAAATATGGATATTTTTCCCTTCTAAAAATAAAACTGGGTTTTCTACTATGAGGCATCTAATTTAGTGGAAAATCAGCTTAATCCTATTGAGGCTTGGCTTCAGGCTCTGTTGGAGAGGTCTAGAGTAACCCTGCTAGTAAGGTGTGAGCTTTTTGGGTCTTAATTGAATGCCTGGGATTTTCAGAGATTTTTTTCCACTCTGGCTGGTCAGAACTTCAACTTGTCCCAGTTCTGTGCGCCTTCAAAATGTCCATTCTGTTCACAACTCCCCAGCAGCTCTCCTCTGCTAGATCTCAGAGTCTAACCCCATCAGTGTGCAGATTCATATTTGGCCAAAGATGTAAGGGAGCCCCCATGCAGATTTCTGGGGGTCTTTCTCCATGCAGTTACCTCCTCTCTCATGTTCACCCCACAAATTCCAGCTGCCTCTGCAATTACAAACTCTAGTGGAACTTAGAAATAAAAGATACCCTAAATAAATGACAATATAGCAATTAAAACAAATTAATTGTATTTCTATAGTTACAAAAATTCAACTGTTATATCTGTCTCTTTAATGGTAGTTTCTCTGAAGTCTGCAAGATGGCAGTGTTCTTTTTGGGAAAATTATTGTTTTGGGGATGAACTCTAAAAATAACTACAATATGAAATCACTGTGTTAACTGTTTTACATGGGTTATGTCACTTAGTTGTCATGACACTCTTCCCAATAAGACCTATGATTAGGCTCCTCTTCCTGTGCTAGTTTAAAAAGTTTCCCCAAGCAGAAAGCCGAGGTGAACATGGAGCTCATCTTTTTGTGTTTCCCATTCTCTGTGTTGTCGAATGCCTGAAAATTTTGTGCAGTTTTACACTTGATGATAGTGGGTAGATAAGTATGAAACATGTGACTACATCCTCGCTGGAATCCTAAGGAACTTTTTAAATATATAGATTCCAACACTTTACCAAAACCTACTGATTCAGAATCTCCAAGGTGAGCTTAGAAAGTGTCCATCTTTTTTCTGATGTGCATTCAGGATTAGGACCCGCTAGTCCTATGAGCTTCCCCAATATCAGGCCCCGCTTGTTCTGAGCTTAGAGCACTCTGAAAAGCCTCATTGAATAGTCTTAACCTACATATCTTCACCATATCCTTCTGGGAAATTAACCACGAGGCAGCTCCGCCTCCCCATCATGAAGAATTTCTCATTTTCCAGACTATTTTCAATCCTTACACATCCTTACTTCTAATAATTTGTCCTCCTGAATTAGAGTGGACAATTCCTTATATTCTTAGTGTTTACACCTTCAAAATTTAGTGACACTTACTGTATCCCCTGCCAGTCATCGTTTATCCAAGGCTATACATATTTAATTATTTTAATGTACCCCCATAAATCAACTTCTTGAACTCCTTGCTCATACTGGTTGCAATGGCTTGTCCTCTCTGCGTAGGAATGAAAAAGGCCAAGACAGGACATCTTTCTTCTAGCCATGTTTTCCTGAGGAATAGAGCTGATGTTCTATCTTCTGCAGTATTAGCCATCTGTTCTGGAATGTTCATTCCATAAACTTGCAGACTGTTATTACTCATTGGTTCTATTTTAATTATATTGTAAATAATTTTGAAGTTCTTAAGCTCCCTTCTTTCACTGAATTGAAGTATTTAAGGTTTCATTTTTAATTTAAAAGTTTAAAATACTTTCACATTCCTCAAGTGGAATGAGTCCATTAAAAATCCTGTGTGTGTAATTAAACAACCTTAGTGTACCTAGATTTCTCTGTCATTTCTGGCACCTGGCATGCCTTCCTTGGAGGTTTTCAATTGTGGACTGTAATACATTTAGAATAATGAGAATTCAGATTCCACAAATCACCCAAAGCCAAACATCAGTTTCTTTGGCCAGTAAAGCATGCCTAGTTAGCTGATGGCTTTCAGAGGGGCTGACAAAAGATCTTAGATAATGCACTGAGTATGGTACTGTTTAAGGCCATCACGATGTGCTGTAATTACTGTGGCAGGCTCCTTCCTGTCTAGAATATCTCCCCGAACAGTCGGTAGTGTGTCTTGGGGTTGACAGGTGGCTAGATTCCCTTCTGTGTTAGTGAGGACGTTAGATGTTGCCAGGAGAATTTAAAGCAACATAGGCAGTGTCTTAGCACTTGAATTGTTCTGATTTTCCCCCTTAGCTCTGAGCAATATGCATTTCTCAGGCACATGCAAGAGAAAAGCCTCTATTCCTCTGTTTTCCTGAACTCCTCTCCTCACCAAGGCACATTCTCCAATTTGCTTAGCTACCCCCGGGAGCCATACTTACTACATCCCCTGACAGCCCTGTGCCCATGTTTTATGCAAAGATGTGAGCAGCTGGCCACCAAGCCCCTGAGAATCTGGGGCTTTTGTGTTCCAAAGCCTCTCCTCTGCCTTCGCGTTTCCCTCCCCTCCTGGCAGCTAGGCCTTGTGATCTCTTCTCCACCAGTCCCTTGTGTCAGCATTTGCTGGTTGTGCTCTGAGCTTTTTACATGCCAGGCGTCCATGCTGAAGAATGCTGGACTTTCCTAAAAAGTGGTTGATAAACACAGGGAGCGGTGTCAGAGAATGTTTGGTACTTAGTGGGTCCTCTCAGCCGAGCCTTTGTTCAAACCTTCTAAAGAAGACCCATATAACCAGGCAGAAAATCTAAAGAGGCACCACAGCATGGTAGATAGAATACAGGGGTGGGAGAACAGAGGCTTAAATCAGAAAATGTACACAGAATTTTAAGAGAGGGAGAACTTCGTAGGTGAACTTGGGCCCTGGAATCAGACTGCTTAGGTTTGAAGCCCAGTTCTACCATTACCATCTTTGTGACCTTGGGCAAGGTCACTTATCCTCTCTGTACCCCAGTTGTTTCATCAGCAAATTAGAAATACAAATAGTTCTCACACCAGACTTGTGATAAAGATTCAAAGAATGAATAGATATAAAAAACTTTAAAAAATGCCTAACATGTAATAAGTGTATAATAAATGATCAATAAAAGGTAGTTAAAATAGTAATATTGTTATTATTATTATTATTAGGTATTTCACCAACTCACCAGCTCCTATATATAACTTAAGTACTTCAGTGGATCCAGCATAGGTCATGAAGTTGTAGATATAGAGAATAGACTAAAAGTTCCAGCGCACATTCTAGGTTTTGTTGGGGTACAGTTCGCGGTGGTGGTGGGGCCTCCTTGCTTTCTCTGGTCAGGCCATGTGACAAAGATGCCCAGGTGCCTCACTCAGTGAAAATTTGGCATAGAATTCAAGATATAGGGTGCAGCTACCCTGAGGCGTGGAGATCTCTATCTGTTCCAATAGAAGGAAGATAGATCTAGAAGATAGGCTTGCTGGGGAGTTTAAACAATCCTAAGGCAGAGGAAAAAGACCAGCCTAGATATCTCTGCCCTAAAATTTTCCTAATATGAAAAAATTTACTTTATTGTTCTGAGCAAGTTCAGGAAAAATAAAAAGGTCACTCTATAAGCCAGAAATCCAGTCTTCAAAAACAAAGTAGGGGTACAATTACTGCTTATTCAGTAGAAAATCAGCCTTGGAGAGATGTTGAACAATAGTAGGAAATTCTCCAAAACTGCAAGAGGGGGGTGGAAGGAATTAGACATGGAGAAATGTTTCTAGAAGTCTACCTGGGCCTGTGGACATTTTATTCCACACCTTGCATGGGGGCCTATAGCTGACTTTTTGTCTGAGCACCCTTTTGCCTTGTGCCTATTTTGGGAACTCAGCTCTTTATTGCCAATGGCATTCATTGCAAGAACTGCTTTCGTTAATTAGGTGAGTAAACATACTTAAGGCATGAGTCCTGCACCAAGCCAGGGTGGATCATAGTCAAAGTTATGTTTCCTCTTTGGAAAGAAGCGTGATGCTCATCAGAATGGAATCTGCCTCAAATAAAAGTTTGTGTGGCTCAGTTCAAGGACTAGCTGAGGTCTGAGCTGCCTCTGATTTCATCTGACCCTTAGAGAGGAGATAGAGATGCACTACTGTCTCCTATTTATCATTCTCAATGGGAACTGTGTGGGCAGCTTCCATTACGCCAGGCCAAATTTAGACGAATGAAAAGGTCGACTAAGTAATTATTGATTTTATATGTGTGCATAAATTAGAGCGTGGAGTCCTTTAGTCACTGCTAAAAATAAGCCTTCTATGGATTGGGTTTGGGAGGCAGAGGGCCTATGTGAGGAGGATGAAGCAATGGCTCTGGTGGTAATCTGTACACTGGATAACTCTTTCCTTATGGTTGTCGTGATGGTTCGAGACTTACGTAAAAAATCAGCCAATGGAGCACTTTGGATATCTGAGTGAGTCCTGGACAAGGCAAACCAGAGCCGTTCTTTCTCTTTAATCAGAAAAATATTGGCCATAATCCTTTTAGCAACAAGCTTTTCTCAAGCAGCAGTGACTTATGAGAGCTATTCTGAGGAGAACTAGTCAATACATTAGTTTTCTTTTAATTATGCAGCTGCAGCAGCAAGTCATGCGTGAGTTTTATGGAGCTTTGTGAATTTGCCATCGGTCCTGGGAAGCCGAGAATTTATCTGTATGCTCTGGAGCAATTTGCTCTGGTTAGAAGAGAGAAACTATATCCTTCTATCTTAAAAAATGAATGGGAAATTCCAAGAATCTAATAATCAAATCAACCAAGGCTGTTAATTAAAACTGATGAGTATTAAGCATTTATGTAACACTGTAGAATGTTGTGCTGCTGAAAAATTACCAATTGCCTGACACGCTTACAAGGGGGAAAAATACTGTGATAAAGAAAGAAAGTGTTTTGTTTTCAAATATCTTATATTTGGGGTGAATATTG
The DNA here is from genome assembly GCF_021613505.1 of Equus quagga. Taxonomy (NCBI): domain Eukaryota; kingdom Metazoa; phylum Chordata; class Mammalia; order Perissodactyla; family Equidae; genus Equus; species Equus quagga. Next base: position 47,572,833 of record NC_060275.1, on the reverse strand, counting down.
CTTTATAAATTTTAGAGGTAAGTCCTGTTAAATTATACGACTACCTTAGTTCTGCTTAGATTTCAGTGGTTTGAAGTCAATATACACATTATGTGTGCATCTTAAATTGTAGATTACTGTAATTCTCTCTTCTTGGTTAGTAGGTCCTGTGACGCTGAGAAGCAAAATGTCCTGTTCAAGCTAACTTGGTAATCCTTAGAAGCAGCCCCAAGGAAGAAGATTGCCACACTCTGCTTGATCTAATGGGCCACAACAGCTCCCAAATTGAAGAAATGAGGATTGGCATGTCAAGGAAGAGAGACAGCTGAGAGAGAAGATGGTGGCCTGTGACTAAGAAATACTAACCTCTGGAACTATGTGACTCTCGGATATCGATTCCGTTCTGCTGCAGGCTCCAGGCTCTGGGACCACTTCTGATCTTAGACTTGGAGGGCTTTAGGGTCTGATTTTGGGGCTCAGCACTAAGTCAATCTTGCTACCCATTCAGCCATGACGTTGTACTCCACTCTGCATAAAGGTGCTTCTCCCTTGTGCAGAAGATTCAATCTCCACATTGTATCCTAACCATGGTAGCTGGGTCCTTGTCTTGCTCCTTGTGTTTCTCAATCTGTCTTGTCCTTTTTGAACTGAAGTCTTTCATTGCCTTACCCAAAGTCAAGAGGTTTCTAGCCAAGAGGTTTCTAGCCTTCATATAACTTAACTCCTGTTGAACTCGATATTGCCTGTTTCTAGATTCTTCATGTCATCCTTTGAATGGATGTTGGGACACCCTCTGCTCCTTTGAGTTGTCCCTCGTTTCCCTCCCCCTGCTTCATACCAACTAATAGCCTAGAAAAACAGATGTTTATTGTTAAGTATTTTCCAAACTGCGTCTCCAATATCTAGTGGAGTGCCTGGACCATAGTAGGCATTCAATAAATATTTAGAGAATGAATGAGTTCATTCTACCTGCCAGCCAGGACTCCTTTCCAGTATTTGCTGGCAAAGTCCATTTTCCCAGAAACTGCCGGTCTCAGAGGTTTCTAGATCTCAGCTCACCCCAGTTTGCCCAGGCTGCCTTGCCTTACCTTGAACTGGGACACAACACCAAAATATTATGCATCTTTGTATCATCAGCAAGGTGTGTCTTCAATGCCTCATTCTTCTTTGCAGGTTTTTGAAAATGTTGGCCTGTTCTAGTTTATTTTCTCTTTCCTTTGCCTCCTGTTTGTCTCTCAGAAACTTTAGGAAAAATTTTATTTGATGAAATTAATTCATACCAAAGTGCCAATCACTAACAATTCAGGGAACTTAGCCAGTAAACTTCAAGGTATAGCCCTGGGTTGTAGTTAGTGAAGCCAAGAGGAAGTTCCACCTTAGATAGAGCGGGAATGTTTCTAGAAACTGGAGATATTTAGCTTGGAGATCATCTTGGGAAGGTCATGGCAGCTATTTCAAATATACATATATGTCTGATGTGTAAAAGTCAGAATACATCTATATTGTGGAAATAAGCATTGGTGATGATCTGCCCTAAGGGAGAGAGAGTACACTGTTTTTAGAAGTTGAACCCCAGCTCTCCTCTAGACCTGAAAGCAGGCTGGGGGCAAGGGTGGTGAGAGAGCCTGGTCATATTTGGTGGCATGCGATAATGACATGGTGGACCCCTAGTTCTTGACCCTTCCCACCTCAGGTTAGAATATAAACCCAGGCCGAATCTCACCAAGAGCATTTCCCCTGCTGGGCCTCATCCTGCGGCCGTTTCCCATCTCTCGTCTAAGTGGGATTTCTCAGTGCTTGCTTCTACAGCAGATGGAACATCGTGACTGTTGTGACTGCTTCCTTTGTCCAATTAGAGTAATCCCATTCCTCTTGCCAAAAGTTGATTTAAAAACAGGCATGTGTGGCACACTCCTGGCCCATGCATTTGAGGGGAAATCTTTTAGGGTGGGGATAGTAGTTCTTGGAAGGGTTTGCTCTCTTTTAAGAAATGAAGACAGAGTCTGTATTGTTCCTCGGGAAGTTGTTGTCTCTGGATGTAAAGCCTCGAATTTCAGCAGTAATCTTTCCCTGGTCTGAGGTTGAGGCCAGAACCAGGACAATAGATTTTTCAATAGGAGATTCACCAACTTCTACTTCTGGACCTTCTTTTTGCTGATACATTTTCTTATTCTCTTATAGGCAACTTGTGTCAAGTTCTGATTCTTGCAGCCAAAACCATCGTTTCTGAGATAGGGAGGTTTCCTTGAAAATGATGAAAGAAAGAACACCTGTGGTAAGAATCAAGTACAACTTTTGAATTAGATGGGTCCTTACCATACTATAGCTGATCAGGCTTACGTTTTCTAGGAAGATTGTGTCATCTTCTTTGTTCTTCCCTGTGTGGAATCCAGGAAAATATTCTAATTTTCATCTTGAAGTTGTGTACCATAGTTGTAATATGTGTCTCCGGTAGTTTCCTTTAAATTAGTATTTAGATTTTTTGGGGGGAGGGGGTGAGGAAGATTGTCCCTGAGCTAACATCTGTGCCAATCTTCCTCTATTTTGTATGTGGGATGCCGCCACAGCATGGCTTGATGAGCAGTGTGTATGTCCATGCCCGGGATCTGAACTGGCAAACTCTGGGCCGCCAAAGGGGAGTGCACAAATTTAACCACTATGCCACTGGGCCAGCCTCTGTATTTAGATTTTTTAATCTAAAATTGAGTCACATGAAGCACCAAATGCAAGCAGCCCATCACGAAGACACAGGCATACACTCAGCATGTTCCACAGAGGACTATGGCCAGCTGAGTTTTCTGTGCCACAGAGGGGAGACTCAGATAGTGGGCTCTGTCTCACCCCATGCCCAACCCCTGAGATCCTGGTCAGAAAAAGCACTGCTGAACATTCCGAATCACCTAACCAAATATGAGGAAACCTTTGCTAAGTCTTGGATTCTGAGAATGTGGAATGTCGATGAGATGATGGCTTTGAAAGTACCTTGCAAATTGTAATGTGCTGGACACACTGAAGGCATCAATGTTGGGAGTGTTGGGAAGAGACAAAATTTGAGATTTGGTTCTAGGATGGCAAAAGTAGCCCTGATTTAAGCAAGGGATCTAGAAACATTTCTATTCTAGCTGATGATTCAGATAAGGACTATTGGGGCCACCATCTTTGTCAAGAGAATCATATGCTTTATCTGAATTAACAAAGGGCTACCAGGAAGGTAGGTGGCTCAGCTCCTGGTTCAGGAAGGGATTGAAGTTATTGGCTGCTGGTACATCTTTATACACAGTTCACAATCCCATTGCATTGTGTCACATCTGATATGGCATAATGCAATGTGATTAATGTAATCTGATGTGAAGTGCACTACAGCAACATGTCAAGTTGGAAAATTTGAAAAGAGAAATAGGCTTCTTTCTAAATAATGGTTGGGTTATTTCTCTCAGCCGGAGGGCTCTGTTTTCAGAGTGGAGAGTTTTCTGTGTTGACCTGCTGGCCAAGGGCACATGTCAGGAGGGCTAGTCTCTCACGAAGGTGGTGACCCTTAGCACATGACCTGGAGCCTCATGAGTTGGCCCCCACCTGCCTTTCAAATCAACATGCCTCACCTCTTTCCCATAGCAAGGTGTTCACTCAAGAGGTATGTGCTGCAAGCCACTGATTAGTCAGAAAATGAGAGTCAGTCTGTCAATTTCACAAAGGTTTAGGAAAGATTTGCTGGGAAAGTAATTGGGCTCCAAAGGAGGAATTTCAGGGACCAAAGTAGCTGAATAAAGGGGGTTGTCACTCAAGTATGTGTATGATTTTCCAAAATGATAGCTAATGTGGATGCACAAGTTTTGATCTGTCAACTTTCTCTACAAGCTTCCTATACATAGCAGGGCTGGTGATCTTCATGACCCTGTCTCATTAAATAGCATGTGTTACGGGAAAGGACTCTCTGTGGCTTGGGTTAGTGGAGACGTCCAGTCTCTTCCTCTTCTGCCCCAGGTGGGCCATCGTGCTCTCTCTTTCTCTACCCAACCCCCTCTCCACAGCCACTCCTCCCTCCCTCTATCTTCTCTCCCACACATTTAAATTTCTAAGATGTATATAAGGGTTTAAGAGTCAAAGACAAGCTCTGAGGCAATGGCTGAGGTAATTCTAACAAATAGTGTCTTGATCGTGGTCCAGGGAACCTGATATGTAAACAGACGAAATGAAGCTGCTCTGTGTGAAGCAGGTGCAAGGATGGTGCCCAGGCTCCACCTGGCACCCTCAGTTTGCAAACCACTGCCCTGGAGTATAGAACCAGAGACTACAGAAGTTTAAAGGTAAAAATCATTTAACTTCCTCATGGTGCAGTTGTGGAAATTAGCCCAGAGAAGAGCAAGAGCATCCTAAGATCACAAGGTTGAACTGGGAATAGATCTTGGCCCTCCCATGCCCCCAGCCCAGCCCTGTTGGCACCGTGCTATGGGGACTTCAACTCTCTTTCGCTTTCCTTTTTCAGGCAGATCTGCTTTTGCTGTGGTCTCAGAAGGCAGCAGGGCAAAGCCCATTCCTTCCATGGACCCATCTCCATCCTTGCCCCCTTCCTCACACTTACATCCTCTCCATGAGAGGGCACAATTGCCCTGATGGAGGTGCAATAAATATAAGTTAGTCAATTCACTTATGGCTTTCTGTAGAATTGTGAAACTACGGAAGTTTGTCAGTCACTTCCATTGCCCTCCCACTTTGCCTCGTTTTTCTTTCATGCCTCCCCCCTCACTCCGTTCTTTCTTCCTGACTCTGCCTGCCTTCCCCAAGTCCTTTCCTGGCAGGGCTGCACTCTACTCCGTTTGCAGCCCTTTCATATCCTAGCCCTTCCCTGACCTTCCCTTGGCCTCTCCTTCCCCTCCATTAAATCCTACCTCTCCCGTGTACCATTTTATTGGACCTGCCCTTTGCTCGGTGATAGCTGGCTAATACGAGAAACTAATCTGTTTTAATGTTTTAATGTGTTACTGCTGGCTAGCCACTGCTAGCGACTTAATGAGATTTTGAGTTTTACTTGTCTCATCACAGATCCTCTATTCAATTACGAGCTCGGTGAGGGGGAAGCGCCATTTGCTATGTCTTCTTTAACTCCCATAGCAGCTGAATAGTGCTGGACTACTGAGTACTCTGTCCTGATGCTATTGAATGAATCAAGAGAAGGGTGACGTAGGCGGCTAGACCTGAGTGCAGAGAAAGTAAACAAAGACTGCAACAAAGTTGTGTTTCAGGCAGTGCCAGTAAAATAGGTTGGCCAAAGAAACTGGTAAGTCCTTTCTAAAAAGGAGTTTAAAAATAACCATAGAGGGCAAATTAACTCAACCAAACCTTCAATAAAGTTACAGCAGCGACAACAAAAACAGTAATAGCACGTATCAACGACTCAGGCCTATAGCTGGCTCTGAAATCAAAGGTTTCTTTTGGGCCTCCCACCAGCTTCTGGGAAGAAGTTTGTCTTAAAGTCCAAAGTAAAAATGCATATAAAATACATGTTATTAAACCCCTTGGGTGCTGCAGAAACACATTCGTGGCAGGCTTGGCAAACTTTGTGATTTGTGCAAACTGAAATACAAGAAAATGCAGGGTCTAGAGTGGCACTGTCCGGTGGAAATTTCTGTGGTGGGAATGTCTTTACTCTGCCCTGTTCAAGACAGTAGCCATTAGCCACATGTGGCTACTGAGCACTTGAAACATGGCTAGTGTGACTGAGAACCTGAATTTGTACTTTCATTTAGTTTTAGTTCATGAAGTAACACAGTTTCATATTTAAATTTAGGTAGCCACACGTTGTTTAAAGAACCTCGTTACTTGAAGTGTGGTCTGTGCATTAGGAATACTGGCTTCACTTGGAAGCTTGTTAGAAATGCAGAGTCTCAGGCTCCACCCAGGACCTGCTGAGTCTACATTTTTATGATTCCCAGGTGAAGCTCGTATACATCAAATTTTGAGATGTTCTTCTCTTAATCAATGGTTCTCAGTCCTGTTAGAATCACCCAGATGATTTTTAAATCATTCTGATATCTGGACTCCGCCCTGTGCTAATTAAATCAGAAGCCCTGTGGAGGAGGCATGGGCATCAGAGACATCATTGCCACACAGCAGTCTGAGGAAGGAATTCTCCTTAGAATATCTGAAGGAATTTATAAAGATTGCAGTAAAGAAATGAAAAGGAAACCAATGGCACTTAAAAATATGGACAACTTTACATAAAAAAAGCCACAAGGATGAGTTGCTCTCAAATAGCATACTAAGAAGAGACGAACATAGCTGTTGTATCTGAAATAGTCTCTATACCAGTGGGAATCAGAAGTTGTCAAGGCATGAGAAGTAGTTAGTCTCTGAACCCTGGGAGACCTGATCTTGGTTTGGGGAGCTGTGAGTCCGAGCTCATTGATGTTAGCCGCCCTGGCAGCTAGTTACGAGAACCAGGACTGTTCTGTCAGCGTGAAGTTGATCTACAGTTCTCATCCATTCCTGATAAAGCAGGAAAGGGGGATTTAAAGAGATTATAGACGGATTGCCAACTCCAGGGCCCTTCAAGTAATTCATGTGCCCACAGGAGAAAGGAATTTCCATACAAACCATGTGCTAGGACACGTGACCCAAGGTGAATTATGAATTCCTCAGACACCTAAGACACTCACTAAATAAGTAACAACTCCATGCAAAGAGGAATAGAAGAGCCCTCTTCCTTGGCTGTCTGAAGACCCCAGTGGGAAAGGCTGTCAAGAGCTGTGCCTTTTTTCTAAGAAGACTTGAATTTGGGAACTTTCCCTCTTTTTTCCAGCTATCACAATCCAAGCTCAGTGAGTTTCAGAACACTGTTCAAGGAATGTTCTGGGCCCTTCTCTTGGTGGGCCATATTTGGGAAGATTGGAAGGAACTATGGTTGTTAAAAATGATTCTCTTCTTGATTGTTCCCTTTTCTGTTAAAAAAAAAAAGCATTTCCATATATTTCTTTGTGATTTGTGCTGTAATTATTTACCTTTTGTTCTGTGGCCAAATTTTAAAAAGTGGGTTGTGTGAATGAGAGTTGAAAATTAGTGTTATAATAGACCAGGAATAGGCCTGCAGACCATGGGAAGAGGGTTATGAAATAAACAACCTGTTCAGATAAGGGAGATAAATGGGCATTCATCCTAAGAAGGGTTGAATTCAACAACAAATTTTTGTTGACTATTTGAGGGTCCAGACACTGTCCTAGGTGCTGGGGACACAGTAGAGAACAAAGCAGACAGTCTTCTGACCTCATGTTACTTTTAGACTAGTCAGGGGACATATAGCTGTTACTGTTAAATAAACATACAGATAAATAAATGTATTTCATAATGAACATCGATAAATTGTGGTAAGGCCTATAAAGAAGAATTGTAGAAAAGAGAATAAAGAGACATCTGGTCAGTTTAGATTTTGGCCACAGCATTATACAACAGGATAATGAGTCTTACTTAAGCAGAAAGCCTCACACAGACTTGGACCCATCAGCAGGGATGGTAAACTTAACTATCAGCTGTAGTCCATTAAAGATGAAGACTAAAAGTCTGTTTATGCACTAGTCAAAAAGGACTGGGAAGAAAATGCAGTGTCAAGCTGAGCGGCCTAGCCTAACATGAGCAGGATGCAATGTTCTTGGTCAAATGCTACAGAGAAGGTTGAAGCTAGGAAAACGGTGCTGAGGCAGGAAGTGAAAGAACTTATTGGTCAACAGTGAAGCTGAAGTCCAAGCAAAAGTCACAGGTGCAGATGCAAACAGATGGAGCAGTGAGGCAAGTCTGCCTAAGGCAGAAAGGCGGTAAGGTCTATTACCTTCTTCCTTCCATGAGCAATGACTGGCTTCCCTGGCCTTGGCCAGTCAGAGGCTGTGAGGCTCAAAGGCTGCTGGAATACAGTAGGGCCCCATTGGGCAGCACTCTTCTCCAAACCCTGAAAGATGCTGCCACAGAGTCATAAAATATTGGAGATGCAGGGACGGTAGTGAGCATTTATTCCGACTGTTCATCCGATTTCATGTTGGGCCTCATGAATGACTTCGCTGGTCACCACACTGACTCGACTCCCACAAGAGGACTCAATGTCACCGGTGCTTAAAATCTGACCTTCAGCCTTGACCCAGTTATCTCTAACTTGTTTTGTTAACTTGAAGTCTACTCACAGCTATGTGCAAAGGCTGGTTCCATCCATAGCTTTCAGGATAGCATCAGGGCCTACTCCCATTAGTGACCAAGTGTCCCTACATCCCTCCCAAGCCTTATTTCCTCTACAAAACCTTCTGCTTTAGGCAAATGAATCTATTTGTATTTCAGTGAGTACCTTATGGACATTCTTGGCTCTTCATTTTTCTTCAAAGACCTTTTTGGTGTCTCTAGGTCCTATCAATCCTTTAAGACCCAGCTTAAATTCCAGTTCCTACAAGAAGTCATCTTGACCACTCTAGTTTTCTATACTTCTTTATGCACATGTGATGTGCCATTCTAAACACCGTGGGTTATCAGAAACTAGTGTAATTGGCACGTTGATTAAGGAAGGCTCATGGAGAATAATCAGAAAGTCATTTACTTTTCTCTCTCACAGACCTTGTCAATTTATTTATTGATTGATTGATTTATTGATTTATTTTAAGATTTTATTTTTTTCCTTTTTCTCCCCAAAGCCCCCTGGCACATAGTTGTGTATTCTTCGTTGTGGGTCCTTCTAGTTGTGGCATGTGGGACGCCACCTCAGCATGGCCTGATGAGCGGTGCCATGTCCATGCCCAGGATTCGAACTGACAAAACACTGGGTCGCCTGCAGTGGAGCACGTGAACTTAACCACTCAGCCACGGGGCCAGCCCCTTGTCAATTTATTTTTAATAACTCATTCATTAAGTAAATATTTATTGAATGCTTACTGTGTGCTAAGCATTATTCTAGGACTTGGGGATATAATAGTCAACAAAATAGACAAAAACACTTGCATTCATGGAGCTTACAATCTATTGGAGGAGAAAAATAATACAAAATGTATGTCAGTGCAACATTTCCTATGTTAGATAAAGAAAAGTGCTAAGGGGAAATATAAAACAGGAAAAAGGGGCATAAGGCGTTAGCACTTTTAGACATTGTAGCCAGAGAAAGCCTCACTGAGGGATGCCTTTAGACTAAAGACCTGAAAGAAATGAGGCAGCCAGCTAAGAGACAGGTGGTGGAGAGGTATCCCAGGCAGAGGGAAGAGCAGGTGCAAAGGCCCTGAGGTGAGACAGGTATTGTTATGAGGTGGCATAGGCAATCCCTGAGGTTGTTAGTGTTTCACGCTGGCTTTTTCTCTCAGCGCACGTTTTTGGGTGTTCTTAAGAGTTATCTTTAGTTCCATTGATGTGGGGAACATATCTCTAGTAGTTGCTTATGGTTCTTTCTGTAAACCCCAAGAATCCCATGGTTCAGCCCCTTGATGATTTCACTACAATCTTCCAGACAGCCTTCTTGGGAAGCCTGTGATAATCTTATGCTAGCAGAGCACCAGCCTGCCAGTCTTTGGCCTTGAGATTTTCCAAGTATCAGGCAGACATTATCCCGATGGATCTTTAAACTATCTGCATGGACATATTAAGCGTCTGGGAGGTCCTATTGAAGCCTCTTTGCTTAGGATTGAGGCAAAGGGCAGATAACCTCCAGACCTTCCTTTTGGTAGAAAGGCAAGAAATTTTGGGGTTCTTTTGATCACCAAACTTTTTTCCCAGTCTCTTCAACTTATTTTTTCAGCTGAAGATGGGCAATAAACAAAGGATCAAAAAATGGTGTTATAGATATAAGATTTCTTTTGTAAATCTTACTTGGTGGTCTCAAATCTCATTTTGTAATATGACATATATTTTCATGGGGGAGCTCAGCTGAGACAGAGATTAAGTGGTGCCAGTTAATGGTACAAGAACATGTTTGGGTGCCTGCAAATGGGGGAGGGTGACTAATACCCAGCTAACTACTATACACACAATTCAGCAATTACTGCCTCTACCACTCATTTGGCACTTAACACATACTGCCTTGAGTTGTTACTTATTTTTAATTAATACTTAATTATAAAGCCATACTCCAATAAATTATCCATGTAAGCATTTAAAATATTATAGTACTGTTGAATCAATTTACATCTTCCAGCAATATATGAACACTCACTATTTCTTACACAAACTTTTGTTATTTATTCTTTTTATTCGTACCTCATCTCTAGCTGGTACCCTAGACTTACTGCTCACTGATCACATCCTTTGCGAATACTCAATAATCCTAGCACATAGTAGGTGCTTAATAACTGCCTGGTGATAAGGATGATGTGCTTTCTACATTTATAAAAACTTTATTACCCTGTGCTGTGTTGGCCCTATAGCTGCTTGCTTCTTAGATAGTTTCCTGCAATTTGATGGCACAGGTACTTCAGTCCTGGTCAGTAGTTGTCATAGAAAAGTTAAACTTTGAGACTGATTTGAGAATGTATTTTCTGCTTTTGTTTATTTGATCATACGTCTATTCGTTAAAACATTTTGTTATTTTTGGTTTAAGATTTGACATGTAAAGAGCTTGGAAGTTGTTACTGCCTTTCTTTCAACAAGAAAAACCTGGACAGAACTGAAAACCAATGACATTTCTTGTGCTTATAGGGAAACTGAGGTTGCAGGGCAAAACTCCACCCTGAAATCTGGAGAGACAGGCAAATCAAGAGAGACCCAGCAGAGATCTGTTTACCTGGAGCAGAAATTGCTGGAACCATGAACTGGTAAGAACACTCAAAGAGTAATTTTGATGAATTGCTGGAGGCTGAGTGTGGACTAGCATGAGAGTGAGAGAGTCCTGGGGATTATGGTCTTGGGAGGCCCCAGACTTTCGTAGGCTCTATCTCCAGGGACCCCAACAGGTTTTCAGAGTTAAGATCTGAGAAAGAGTCCCTCACAGAGAGAGAAAGAATAATCATTGTGACATATACCAGGAGACTTCTCCATAACAAAGGCCTGCACTTCAGGGGTAAAGACTTTATCAGAGCTTTATCCCAGTTGAGGAAGGGCATTTCTCCCATTCTAGCACCCTCTAACCTTCCAGTTTCACCTAAGGGGGTTGAAGTGAGAAACATTGTCAACAGAGGTCCGAGATTCAAGGAAATAGACTGGGATGCTGCATACCGGGAAGGGAGTAGGGATCACATGAGGAAAAGCTATACCACAGAGGAGTCACTTGTGAAGGTCACAGCCCCAAGACACAAACCCACTAAAACACTTAGATTTAGTTGTAGGATGACAGAATCCTCACTCTCCTTACTCCTTACCACGACAACATCAGGGCTGCAGTATGATAACAGTGATGGCAGCTGAGAGAGCTGCAAGACATGGACTCTCTGAGGAGGAGTACTGAGGGAAGCCCAAAGTCAAGAGGAAAGGCAAGAACAAGAACACTATGGGAGTTTGAATCTCTGGCACTTACAGCTACTGAAAACATTAAACATGGCCTGACTCCCAGCAAGATTAACAGAGAGCCTCACACTGAGGGCTTATTTACCTCAGTTCCTATTACCTAATATAACATGTCCTGCTTTCAACAAGAAATTACAAGGCATGCCAAAAACAAGTGAAAACATGGTCTGAAGACAAAATGCTATCATCAGAACCAGATTCAGATATGACACAGATGTTGAAATTATCAGACAGGGAATTTAAATAACTATGATTAATATGTTAAGGGCTCTAATGGAAAAAGTAAAAAATATACAAGAAAAGATGTGTAATATAAGCAAAGAGATGGAAATGCTAAGAAAGAACCAAAAGGAAATGCTATAAATCAAAAATACTGTAACAGAAATAAAGAATGCTTTCAATGGATTCGCCAGTAGACTGAAAACAGCCTAGGAAAGAATCAGTGAGCTGGAAGATAATGAAATGCAAACAGAAAAAAGGAATGAAAAAATCTGGACCATCCAAGCACTGTGGGACAAGTTCAAAAGTTATAACATACCAAAGAGAAGAATGAGAGAACAGAATAGAAAAAATATTTGAAGTGATAATGACTGAGAACTTCCCCAAATTAATGACAGACACCAAACCACAGATCCAGGAAGCTAAGAGAACAACAATCAGGATTTAAAAAAATCGACACCTAGGCATATCATTCAAATTTTGGCAAACCAAAGACAAAGAAAATCTGAAAGAAGCAAGAAGAGAAAAAATACCTTACATATAGAAGATGAAGGGTAAGAAATAAACAGACTTCTCAGCAGAAACCATGCATACAAGGCGTGTGGAATAAAATCCTTAAGGTGTTAAGAGAAGCAGACTACCAACCCAGAATCCTGTATCCAGCAAAATTATCCTTCAAGAGCGGAGGAGAAATAAAGACCTTCTCAGACGACAAAAAAAACAACAACTGGGAATTTATCACCAGCAGGTCTTCCCTGCAAAAAATGTTAAAAAATAAGTTGTTCAGTAAAAGGAAAATGATATAGGTCAGAAACATGAATCTATACAAAGAAAAAAAGAGCATCAGAGAAGGAATAAATGAAGCACCTGTCCCCAAGTAAATAGAACCACATCTGTCTCAACTTGGCATAACAAGCACACATAGACATTTTTGAATGATGATTCTATTTTTTAAGGAAACAGTATATATTCTTGCAATCTTTCAGTTGGATAAAAAATATTGCATAATGGATTTTGTTTCTTGTAATCTTCTAAGTAGTGAATAGAAAGTTTGGAACTGGTGAAAAAAAATATTGCATTTGCAATTTAGGAAAGCTATGAATCTTATCTATATCTGTGTAGGCACATTGTACCTGTCAATGCATGTATTATTCTAGGCGCACAAGATATGGGATAAGGAAAGGGTAAGTAAAGGAAGATACAATTTAGAAAAAAAGATGCCTTAGTAAACTTTTCAGTAAAAAAACAGAACAAAACAAAACTTCGTTAAACAACATTGCCAAGCCTTATAGCTAAAGAATTTACATAGCGAGCTTTTTAAAGAGAACAAAACCCCAGGCAAAAAGTGGGTATATTTTTAACACACAGTTTTTGAGATCCTTCTATGTGCTAGGTGACAGAGATACAAAGATGATTAAACCATGATTAAGATGAGAAGCTAATTATATGGAGGTACCATTTGGTACCTTGTACAATATTAGTTACAGCTTAATCCACTCCTTGCTGAATTGCTAGAACATATTAAATTAGAGGCTTCTTGATGACAGGACCAAACCATTTATCTAGATGGTTCCACTCTTGGCACAATGCCTAACACGTAGTAGCAGCACAACAAGTGTTTGTTACATGGGAGTTTCCAGGGTTGGCAAGCTACCACCTGCAGGATGAATCTGGCCTACGGGCCAAATCCTGCCTGTGACCCGTTTTTGTAGGGCTCTCAAGACAAGAGTGGTTTGTATATTTTTAAGGGACTGTAAAACACACACATACACACACACGCACGCACACTACTATGTGACAGAAACGATATGTGTCTGCAAAGCCTAAAATATTTACTATCCTGCCCTTTACAGAAAACAGTTGCTAACCCTTGCTTTATGAGGGCACTTCTTTCAGCTCCTTCTGAACTTTGCTTGGAGTAAGGTTTCTTCTTGTATCATGATTTGACCCTTTGGCACTATAGTCTTGCCAAGGCCTTCCTTGGCTGCCAGTGGTTTTTTTCCAACTCAGTAATAAGTGGTTGGCACACCCCCCTTGGGCTACAGGCTGCTTAACATGACCCACTTGACCTACCTGCTTAACTTATGCGTGGATTGGTAAAAAGTCTGCACCATTCTCTTTGGTTTCCTGACAGCCCCTTCACCAAATGATTAGAGGAAAAAATGGTAAGAGCCAGCTACATGTGACACTGATGTCCACGGGGGTCCTCGCCATTTAGAAGACTTCCTTCACTGCTTTTTCATCTTATCATTTACTTTTATATTTCCTCCTTTTGAGCAGTACACACTCCTGTTCCCTCCCATCCTGAATGTTCCCATTAGCAATGACTGTAGCTTACTGGCCATGGATACAAACAACCACAAAAGAGATGCTCATAAAGTGGGTCAGAAAAAGCCTGTAACTCCTCAAATACAGTAGATCTCAAAACACAATATAAATTCAAAGGAGTTTTATGAAAAGTAAAAAACACACATACCACATAAGATTATAGTACATAATTCTATGTGTGTGTGTATTTGAACTAGACTATATGACCTTCCAGGGCAGAGGAGATTTCTTCTCTGTCCCTCACCCCAGATTTCACCACACGCTCGATAAATACTGATTAAATGAGGAGGAAGGAAAATTGTTTGTAAGAGCTTTGAGTTCTTCAAAAGTGTGGCACCATTAAGTACCAAATCTGATTAATTCATTGTAGGTGAATTTAGGGTTCTGCAAGGGGCACCTACCTGTCAGTCCAAAACACAAACCAGTTGATAAAGAAATGCAGTCATTTTGCATCCTCAAACCAGAATTCTGTAACAAAGCCCCTGAATATACAAGCGATGAATATTTAGACTTGAACTTTTTACGATAGCCAGTGGGGAGAAAATCCTTTGCACAGTTGGGTGTATTACTGCACTTTTATGTGTCCCCAGAGCATTGCCTGATTCAAGGGATGTGCAAGTAACCACCAACTCTCTTCAGAATTTGCCATTCGGTTCACTTTTATTATTTGTTTTTCTCTGAAATAAAGGTCAAGCTTGTTCCATGAGCATTGTACCACCTATATGGGAAAAGATGGAGAGCCACAGAGGCCCAGATCTTGATCCTTCCAGTGCTTCACCAAGGAGAGGGGGACGCCAGACCTTGCCTTTCTCACAAGCACTTTGAAACTTCAGTTGGGTTTCTGTATGAGCACATCACTAGCTCTGTGTTTCACTCAGGGCTCTTATTTTTTAAGGCCATCTATTAATTTTTTTTTGCTCAGGCTCTCCCCAAATGCTCTTCTACTGCATTGTCTTGCTAAGATAAAAGATGTAGATGTGGTGTGAAAAAAGGAGGGACCTTGGTTTTTTTCTCCCTAGTGGCCTTATTTATAGGTTTCAGATGGTGGCAGGGATGTTTGTATGAACCTTACCCAAACTGCCTGAACCTCCTGGGTCTGCAAATATCAGGCTGCAAATTTCATGAGAACAGAACTTTTTTCCAGGTTCGGGGGGGGGGGGGGGGGGGGGGGGGGGTGACGAATATTTCCTGTACTTCCTGTTTTAGAACTGCTGGAAATGAGACAAAAACTGTATTTCAGGATTTCAGTACCTGGTCCCAGCTGGAATCTGGACACACAGATGTACACAAAGAAGGGACATGTGCGCACATATTCTCGCACACACACAAATGCCTACAAAGACGCATTGTATGTACTCACGAAAGTTTTATGTAAAACAGTACACAGTACTTTCCACTTCCAAAAAAAATGGAGTCAAATTCCAAACACTTCATAAAGGTCTTTCAAAGTTTCAAAACCAAACAGAACAAGAATCTGATTTGGAGGGAACGGTTTAGTTCCTTATTATTTTATCCAGATTGGTCTGATCATACTAGACAAAATAGAAAGAAAGAAACAAAGAATGCCAAACCTAACAACACGCAAATGTAACCCATGAAGGTTAGCAGCAGTGGCGGCATGATAACTGTCAATGCTTCCCCTCTTTGTCCACCTCCTTTTCTCCACTTGCTGAAATCAATTATTCTCAAATGGATTGGGAGCATCCTCACTGCAGTGTGGCAGGCACTCATCCCCGGGGCCAAGATGAGTCCAGGCAGCAGAATCCTCGCTGGGGGACACTGCTCCCCTAAATCTAGCTTTGGGAGGGGCGCAGGAAGGTTTAAAAAGAATCAGGGTGGAGGCAGATGCAAAACTGCAAATTAGGTGAGGTATCAAATTAGCCTTCAAGTTGCCTGGCTGTCAAAGGCTGACCTTAACGATGTGACTGTGATACCACGCAGGTTATTGCCCACGTAGAGCAGCACCCCCAAACATGTGCATTCTGGGAAGGGCTGGCCTTTGTGCAGACGATGAGCCAGAAGGTCATTAATGTGCGGCACACACAGGAGGGGCCTGTGGAACATGGAGAAGCCGTGCTTGAAAGAGAGAGTCAGAGTTTCCAATAACCACTTTCAGTTGGCAGAGCTCTGATTGGAACCATGTGACAATTTTAGGCGATGTACCATAGGCAGCCAATTTATTACATATGGCAATATGATTAATGGTATCAAATGCCTTTTTTTGGTAACATCCAAGAACACTCCACCAGCCAACTGCTCAGAGTCCAAGGCAGTGAAAATCTGTTCCATGAATTTAAAGTCAGGCAGATGAGGTTAAATGAGAGAGGGCCAGATGCCAAGGCAATGATTACAAAGTAAGTTGTTTCAAAAAAAGCAGAATGATTTAAATCTGCTCTTGAACAAATCCCATCCAGTCCCCACCTACTCCAACCTCTCTTTTTCTTTTCCTTTCCCCCCTTGTTTCTTGATGTGAAAGCCCTAATAGCTACAGTCTGGAAGACATTTCTGAAGCTGGGCTGTCTTCCACTTCCCCAGAACCTCTTCCAGGCCTGGGCAAATCTGCGCATGACCACCAACTAGATCTTTACTTGGAATCCTTTGGCAGGGTAGCAGCAAAGACCAGCAGACGGGGTGGCGGGGGAGATGGCCTCCCATGGGCAGGAGAAACGGCCCAGTCCTGTCACATTCCCTTTAGTGACCAGGAGTCCTCTCTGCGAGTAGGCTTTCCCTGGACTTCAAACATCATGACAAATGACTAGGAAGAAACTGTCACACACATGGAGAGACTTGCAGCGGGAGTGAACTTTGAGAGAGTTACTTACCTCTTGGAATGTGAAGAATGAGGATAAAGAGTGGGGAAAACTGTTAAGAGCCAGAGAGGGTCTCCAGATGTGAATTGTTCCCCAAAGTGTCCCCACACAACATGTGAGAGGTGCTTACTACACATTTGTTAAGCAAACGAGTGTAACATCAGTACCCGCTTTGAGGTTTTCTAGTGGATGTGTGCCTGTTTTGTCAAAGATATGAGTCACTTCCCTTTGAAAAGGATTTTACAAAAATTCTAACTTATCTTGATTGAGGGCCCATCAGGCCCTGGGTACTCTGAGAGGTGGGATAATTTATCATCTGCGCAATTTATTTTTATTTTTATGGGCTACAAATTGGTAGCTCGTGGTTGTTTCTGATGGAGCAAATTGATCCCTGATCCTGTGGTTTGTGGATGAATTTTTTTTTCTTTTTTGTAAAAACTGAATCTGGTCAGTTATTTAGGGATTAAATCTGTTACTCAGGGCTCAGTTTTCAATCCATCAATTTGGTATGCTCTTTAGACCTAGAGTGAGAGCCCTAGATCGTGTCTCTGGCAAAGCTTTTTTTCCTGTAAAAACAAAAGTTAAAATGAAAAGGGTGGGTAAATAATGAAAACGTGTGGAAGTCAGGTGACTCTGATCCAGGCAGAAGAGTAAAGATGTGTTCAAAACGAGGCAAAAGGACCTTGAGAGCAAGACTGAGCTACAAAAGAAGGTAACTAGGAAATGGCGTTGTGATGCTACATTTGGGGATTGAGTTGTAGCCTGAAATTGAGAGGATTTTCCTCAGCCTGCTCTGTTGGAGTTTTCCAACCCATTCTGACACATCTGGGAAGGCTGAGTGACAGATAGGGGTTGACTGTGTTCTAGGATCTTCCTCCTTGAGTACCACTGTCTATTCATCGAAAATGATATAAATATAAAGATTTAGTACCAACTCTCTCTCTCCCATATTTAAAATGAATTCTAGGCAACTAATTCTCTCCTCTGATACTTGATTATTACTCCTGAGTGAATTATGCTCTCTTTTAAATAAAAATTCACTTTTGCTACATCTTCCTTGAAGGCCAAAGTAGAGCAGGCTATGGAACTGCTGGAGTTAAATCAGATTGTTGGTTATGTTGGGCAGAAAGTTGTTTTTCTTTGTATTCTCTACCACAACGTAGAGTTACACACTATATGCTGTAGTATTAGTTCCCTATTGCTGCTGTAACAAATTGCTGGCAACTTGGTGGCTCAAAACAACATAAATTTATTACCTTACAGTTCTAGAAGTCAAAAGTCCGAAATGGGTTTCATTTGGCTAAAATTGAGGTGTTGGCAGGGCTATCTTCCTTTCTGCAGGCTCTAGAGGAGACTGTTCCCTTGCCTCTTCCAGCTTCTAGAGGCTGCCCACATTCGTTGGCTGGTGGCTCATTCTTCCATCTTCAAAGCTAGCAGCATAGCATCTTCAAATCTCTCTCTAACTCTGCTTCTGTTGCCGCATTTCCTTCTCTGACTCTGACTTTTCTTGTTTCCTTCTTCTAAGGCCCCTTGTGATTTCACTGGGTCCACCCAGATAATCCAAGATAATCTCTCCATCTCAAAAACTTTAATCATGTCTGCAAAGTCATTTTTTGCCTCATAAGGTGATGTAGTCACAGGTTCTGGGTATCAGGACTTGGACATCTTTGGAAGGCCATATGCTTCCTACCACAACCATCGTGATGTTGGAAAGAAAAGAAGAAGAAGAAAAAAATCCAGAAAATCATACAGTAAGGTTCTTGTGAAAAACAAAGAAGCAATCAGCAAGTCGCTGCTCAGCCTCTCTACCTGGGAGCCGTCCTCCACTGCCTTTGCCTCCTTGCCCTCATGGCACACTCTGCCTACTTCACTCATAACTTAACTAAGAGCAGGACCATGTGGAAAGAGAATAACTAATAATGGAGTGCTTACTCTGTGTCAAGTCGTGAGCTATTTAGTTGTCTCATGGGGTAGGTATTCTTATTATCTCAACTTGGTTGATGCCAAAATGGAGGCCTAGAGATGTTAAGTAACTTGCCCAGTGTAGCACAGCTGATAATTGACAGAAAAACCAAGGTTTGGATCCATGTCTGTATGATTCCACAACCCCATACTTGACTGCTCCATTTTTCTGACTCTTATGTCTAACAAAGGGAAGAAAAAAGCTAAAGGGAGGTAGAGCAGGGGAAGGCAGTCAGAGAATTCACACTTTTTCTGCTTTTTTCCCCCTTGTAGGTCAGCCCTGTATCAAGACACAATCTACAGCCCTACCTGGCGTTCCTGTGTTTATTGTTAATGACTCATCACTCCTCACACTATTTCTTTGGTTTCTACTGTTATTCACTAGCTGGGTCCCTAGTTGAGGCCTAAACGGGCCTAAATGACTTATTCCATGTGTCTTCTTGAGCCTAATTCTTACCCTCCAGGGTCTTAGGGACTGGAGGGGATCTAGCTATCCAGTGGCTAATGGCTCTGCCATCACTGCCTCTTTTTTCTTTATTTAAAAATAACTTCCGAAGCCAAAAATCAACAAGATTTTTCAATTAATAAAAGCCCAGCCATGGATTAATTTATATATTCAGGATGTTGTTTTTGGACCCTAACTCTGCTAATATAGTTATAGTATTAAAAACTGAAACTCCAAAAGATGAGGAGAGAAATTAAGCTAAAACAATAGTCCTGCTGCAGACTAAAATCACCAGGGAAAAAAGATTTCAGCCAACATATAGGCGGAAGGAGGAATGACTTCTATATAATCCTTGTGTAGTTTGTGTGCACATTGTTCTGCATTACAGAGAAATTCTAATCTTTAAAGGATTCTAAATCCAAGAGATGTGACTAGTCAGTAATGTGACCCGTTCTACTAGCCACAATCTACCTCCATAAAGCAGTCACAGCTTATACAGTGTAATAGAACTGACAGATGTCAGATGCTGGCGAGGGAGTGTAATCATTGCCAAACCTTCCTGAAAGAAACTTTTGCTGTTAGTGTTTCATACAAGTAATTCAAGATGTAAAATCTGCAGATAGCCCCAGAGTGGCACTGGCTGCCTTGGGCTCCACAGCGCTTTCTGGGAATAGAAGAAAGTCTTAGTTTTACCTAATTGTCAAGATAAATACTCACTTATTATATTAACAGTAATAATAACCCAACCTCTAAAGCAGAAGACTCTTACAATTAGAGCATATTTAGATCAAAATCATTGCCTAGGGCAAAACGCTGGTTCTCAAGATTATAGATTGCAGCTCTTCCCTTGTAGAACCTAAAATGTTTCAGGTACACATCTAAAAAATGAACTTCTGTATTTTGAGGCCTGATTGGGAAATTTGATCCATTTGTAAATACTTATCTTTTGTGCAGATAAATCCCACAAAAGGTCTATAACCTTAGAATGTGGTTTTATCATTAAAAAAAATTGCAATTGCCCCCATGTTTATTATTAGTATTGTCTGGAACATTTGGAATAAAAAGATTTAAATTTTCCATAGCTTTTTCTCTTTCATCTGTCCCAAATCCCAACGGTCATGAGAAGAGAGCTTCCTGTCTTTTTGATTTATGCAAAGACTCTCCTCGTCTATTGGAGCTGTGATTCCGTGATTCCTTTCTCTGCTACGTAGAAAGGAATGTGTGATGGAACACACGAAGTTTTAACTCTGAAACTTGTTTCTGGAAAAGCTCAGAGTAAGGACAGCAGAATGTGGCTCATTTCACTTTCATGCTGGCTCGTTTTATGTCGCTTTCACTGCATACAACTGAAGTCACTTTTGTAAACGCCAACTCAATGAATATAAATATAGAGAGCCAATAAATGAAAAAGCAGAGATTCGAGGAGGGGAAATTTATCGGGTAACACTTCCTGTATGAGAAGTTTCCTGTACCATATTCTCCTCATATTAGTGGTTCTCAAACTTAAGCATACATTTGAATGGCCTACAAGACTTGTGAAAATGCAGGTTTCTGGGTTCCACTCCCAGAGTTTCTGATTCAGCGGGTCTGGGGAAGGTCCTGAGAATTTGCGTTACTAGCAAGTTTTCTAATAAGATGCTGATGCTGCTGGTCTGAGGACCACACTTGCGAACCACTGCTCTACACCAGCAATGGGGATCGAGAAGCTTATTTCAAGAATATGTAGTTAGAAGTTTAATAACAAAATGGGGAAAAAACATGTGCGGTAAAATAAGAAAATTTTAAGTACGTATTATGTATTAGGAACTGTCTCCTGCACTTTCTATGTTACCTCATTCAATTATCAACAACTCTTGGAAGTAAGTATTTTTATTACCTCCATTGTACAGATGGAGAGAGCAAGGCTTAGTGAAATTAAATGACCTTCCTGCAGGGGAGGTGGTAGGAGAGAGAGGTGGACCCCATTCCTCAGACTCCAAGCTGGCATTCTTAATCACCTCACAGTCCTGCCGTCCAGGTGCTTGTTTAAAGATCTGATGTGTTCCTGTAGAAATAGAACTATCTTCCCCAATGAGACTCCTTGCTTGAAGTCGCATGGTCTCGAAGTGAAGCGGTGCAGAAACCCAGGGGCGCAAAGAGTGTGTTTTGGCTGGTGCCTGCTTCCCAGAGTCGGCTCACTCCGGAGAAACATTTCCATAACAAAGGCAAGTTCTCCTCCCCAAGCAGAGCAGGCAGGGAGTTGCAAGTGTTTGCCTCTGATGTGATCCACATTTAATGCTTATCTGGGTGAGAGGGAATTTGATTAGAGCAAATACAAAGCACAATTCAGAGAACAAAACCACTAATTCAAAGGTGGTTTTCCTGTGGATGTAAAATACCTCAAGCCTGTTAAAAGGACTGGAGAGAATTCCACTGAGGAGTGGCTTATATTGTGTCTGATTTCTCAGATTGGAGCACAGCCAAGGGACTGCCCGGGTGTTTGGGAGGCGTGGGGAGAGCAGGGATGCTGGGCCACTCACGGGACAGGCAGGCACTGTCCCCTGATCCGGACACAGGCTCAGGCATGGGGCGGGGGCCGGGGGGGAGGGCGGTGTTCATCCTGCACATGCCTCTCCCACTCCCTCCAGCTCACCAAGGAAGCTTCTCTCTGCATCTGGTGGCTTCCCAGCCTAGAAGCATCCAAGCACTGCCGTCCCTGGTCCCTGATATGTTTGTTTTCCTTTTGGCTAATTTTATCAATGTCTGGGGTCATTATTAGCCAGATCACAAAAGTAAGAGCTCATTAATATGTATCAGCTCCAAACCCTATGATTTCATCTGTTAATTTGATCTTGTTTTTCCTTGTTTACGGCAATTAAATCAGACCTTGATAAATCTGAGAATGAAAAAAAGGAGTTACCAGCAAGCATAGCTATTATGATCACTCATTAGAAAGCCAAGCAGACTCTGATAAATCGTGCCAGGGTTTTTAAGGAATAGATGATTACCTGCTTAAACAGCATGGAAGCTACCAGTAAAATGTAGCAAAATGATTAAAGAAAAAAAAAGAACACCCCCATTACATCCAAGTGTAACAGATGGACAGTTGTACTTTGGGGAATGTTTGCCGAGCCTGTTTCCTCCCCTTCAAGCTAGGGAGGGCAGAAGCCATGGGTCCTCCTGGGCATGGCAGAGACAGCTTCCCTCCTCCCGCCCTCCCTTGCCCTCCTCACCCTCTCCTGCATCCTCCTGGCGGCTGCAGGAGAACTGCTCAGCTGCCACTAAGGCCTCCCTCCAAACTGTGTGCGGGAAGAGAAGAGCTAAGTGCCAGGGGTGAAGAGGTGGGGGGTAGGTGTGCAGAGCTGGGGCACAGTAAATGACAGTATGGATAAGACCTTCCGTGTCACACATGAGGCTGCTCAGGAAGCTGAGTGTCACCGTGGTGGGCTGGGTGCTCCTCATTCTTTTCAGCTCCTCAGTGTCTGAAAGACTGTCCTCTGGGGAGCCACCACCGTATGGGTCTTCCTGGGAGACAGAGCTGCCTTCTACAGCTGAAGCTGAAAATGCCACACGCTTCTTTCCCAATTTCTGCTATGGCTAGGACATGGATATGGGCCATTCTGCAGCCAGGGGGTCCTTAAGACCTGGTCTCTGGTTCCACGGTGTTGGGACTCCTGGGGCCACTGTGGCAGTGGTGCTCACGGCCAGCAGCTTTGGAGTCTTGGTGGAAGCGGCTGCAGTGTCTGGGCCCGGTGGCAGCAGCAGGGGGCTCTTCTCCGGAAAAGTTCTGTAGTGGGATTTTGGGCTTTACCCCCCAGGTCTGGTTCTCCAGATGTTGTAGTGCTACTGTGAACTAATCAATATCTTAAAAACAAACCTTTGTGCTTAACTGGGCCAGACTTGATTTCTGTTGCTTGCAGTTAAGAACCCTGATCCTCAGAAGGGCAGTGAGTGGCTTGTGCCAAGGGACAAGCTGGTGCTTGTCCCGTGCAGACAGTCAGTGAAGGGGGCCAACCTCACGCCACTTCCATGGGGTTGGGGGTGGGTGGGAATGGGGCTCAGATCCCTATCTTGTGCAGCCTCGGGGTTCAGTCCACATTTGAAGCGTCTCAGCTAAGCTTTTCCAGGGAAGGCTTTTTTTCTGGGAAAGTTTTCTTTTAAATCTCTCTCTCCCTTGTCCACATAAAATCGTGCTATTTCTTTAAGATCCTCTGTAGCAGTCTGGCCCCATTTGCCTCTGAACTCTCTGCAGGGATCCCTGTGTAGCCAACTTGGCATCTTGCTGTCTTCTGGTCCCCTCACACCTTGGTCTGGCTTGTCCCTGTGCCTGCAGGTCTGTTTGCTTGAAGAGCGTCCAGCTCCTCCCAATGCCTTTGTCTTTCAGCCTTTCTTCCTATTCTCAGCCTTCCCACTAGGCCCACGAGCTGGTTAAAAAGGGGTCTCCTAAAGTTCATTGCCTTTCTTTGCTGACTTCTCTCCTTTCCTTAAATTCTTCTCTCTGACCTTTCTCACAGTTGCTTCTATGGCCTCTCTCTCTCTCTCTCTTTTTATAGATTCTTCACTGGTTTCTCTCTGTCATTTGGCTTTTTCTGCTTCTATAGTAGAAAATTTCCCCTGACACCCTCCAAAAGCTGATTTGAAATCTTGTCTTGCCAATTTGTCTTTTCAATAGGTATCTGGATAGCTGAAACCCTATCACTCCACAATTCTGACCCAAAAATGCTTTGTAAATTTACGGAAGAAATTATCATCCACTTTCTTATCGCGTAATGACCTGTGTTTTGCTGGCATTCACCACACTTACTATTGCAAGTTATTCAACACCTCACAAAGTCCCTTCAAATTATTCCTGGGAGTTCTCAGGGGGGTTCTCTCATGTGCTCATGAATAACTGCTGTCAGCTACCAGGTGGTGTCCATCAATTTTTTTCTTGTCTGCTCTGGCCCCCTTCATTGATATCTGCTGCCGAGACTTCTGCTGCCTGCCAAGGAGTGTGGACCTGTCTCATCAATGACTTTGGCAGCAGGCAAGTCGCTCCAACAGGGCACTGGTGCCATGGGGCTCCGCCATGGCTGCCCGTGCGGCTACTGCAGGCTCTCGCGATGCTCCGGCTGTGCTGTGCCCTCTTCTCACTGTAGAGGTGTGGGATGCCTCTCTTCCTTTTTGTATGATGCTTTGCCTTACATGGGTTTACCAAAACCTGATTAAAGGTTTTCGTAAAAAATAAAAAATTTTGTTTTTATTTACAGCCTTTCTTTCCACTAAAAGTGCACATCTCTGTCTTCCAATGATGGATTTACTATCAGGGGTAAAAGAACCACTTGTCTGTCTGACTCCCTCTTCCATCCGGAAATGATTTCAGAAGGTTAGTGACCTGGTCTCTGGGGCAAGTAAATTTTCTGTGAGCTGTCCCGCCACCAGTCCAACATCCTGGGCCTACCCAAGTGGAGATGGACACAGCTCAGTTCAAGCAGGAGCTCTTCCCACGTTGGTCAGGAGGTCTAGACTTTAGCCATGAAATTGCTGGAATTATTTTTTCCATTTGGGGAAAGTTTGGCAACTAACTGCTAAGTCTTAGACCCTGTTAGTGCATGTTTTTCTATGTTAGATATCCTAGAGAGATAAGACCACCCCAACTCTTACCTCCTCCTGCCCCTTCCTAGCCTCTCTGAAAAACCAGGGTCTTTCCAGGCTAGAAGTCACCAGTGTCCCTTTGCAACACATGTCCCTGACCTCCTGGTCTTGGGAAGGCCCTCTTAGCTTTCCCATCCCATTCTGCATTTCTTCTTGCACTTTTGTCGCATCTGTAACCTAAGAAATTTATTGTATGATTTATTATTTAATACCCATCTTCCCCAGGAAGGCAAGCAGGGCATGGCTGTGCCTGCTTGTTTACTGCTGTATTTTCAGTATCTAGAGCTTCGCTTGGCATTTGACACCTAATAAGAGCTCCATAAATATCTGCTGAATAATTGCATGACTATCTGAGATTGCACAATTATAATTCTTCTGCTGAACTAAAAACTCTTATTTTGGGGAAAACAGTGAACTCAATTCTTTTCCTTTAGCTGGTTCTTTGGGGGTAGAGAGAAGATATGAGTCTATGGGGATCGTTTCTCCATTACATGTAGTCATCTTACGCCTGTTGTCCCTGTCTCTACCCAGGATTATCACTCCCTGAAGAACTGTAGTGGTTGGTGAGAATACTAACAGGAAGAACATAATCAAGGCTATTCCCAGGCAAAAT
The DNA here is from genome assembly GCF_021613505.1 of Equus quagga. Taxonomy (NCBI): domain Eukaryota; kingdom Metazoa; phylum Chordata; class Mammalia; order Perissodactyla; family Equidae; genus Equus; species Equus quagga. The sequence continues at coordinate 47,547,416 of NC_060275.1, read as the reverse complement.
TGTGAAGTTGAGGATGTTTATTTTCAAGATGGAAAGCCTCCCAGTGATATTAAACAATCTCCTAGTATCATCTTCAAAAACTCAAAATCCACAGAACCCACAGCTCTGGAAAATGGTTTTATAGAAGCTACTATTACCAGTTATTGACACATCACAACTAGAGTTATCTTATATCTCGTATGAACACATGGAAATATGTGCTCATGAACATGGTACAAGTATTACAGATATCTGAACCATAGTTTTCCAAATTCCTGAAGACTTTTAAACCACTACTGCTCCCTCCCTGGAGTGGGGCTGGCCACACACCCTTCTTTAGCAGGGAGCCAGAAGGTGGGGGGACGACGACGCGGACAGATACACACACGACACTGCATTTATTGCTCACTGACTCATCAAATATCCATGTACTCCTCGATGTTTCTCAGCCTCCTGCAATCTAGTGGGGCCAGAAATATGACTTTTAGTGGCTAGTGGACTGTGAGAAGAAACAGTGTGTATGTATCACCTTCTGGCCAAAGCGTTTAAGACCCTCCAGCTCTCTCTCCTGCATCAGCCATTGTGGAGGCCTCTTGTTGAGGTGTCAGAGCGTCCATCAGCCTCAGGCCCTGAGCAGAGCTTCCTGCTAACCCGCGATGGACATACAGCACAAGTGAGAAATAAATCTTTGTTCCAATATGGATCAATCAAGGTCTGTCAGGATTTATACTCAAATGGTTGAACTGGACGGGTTTAGGGTAGGTACCATTGACAAGTGTGAGCAGATTGAGATGACAAACTAGGGGTTGAGATAACCAGAAAGTAGAGATGGCTAGAAGCCTTTACCATCTGTAGGTCTGGAAGGGCAGGAGGAGATATGGTGTAACTAGAGTCCCAGGGAGAGACTGAGGCATGGAGGAGAAGCCACAGGACAGGGATTGTGGTGTCAAAGGAAAGAGGGAGCAGAGAAGAAGTACCTGGACCTCTCCCTCTTCCTCCTCTTTAGTCTTCTAGGCATGCCTCCTGTAGGAACCTGACCCAGAAACAGAGGGCATGTGAGCTGGGGTGATAGAGTTGGTAAGGCTCAGCCTGTTGGGGGTGCAGAAAACGGAGGAGAATGGAGCTGGGTGGATGGGGGCCGACGAAGAGTATCCAACACAAAGAGCATCAGCCAGCCTGGTTTGACTAAGGTTGGTCTCCCTCTAGGCTGTATTCTTGGGCCCTTGGAGCATCTATTTTGGTGTATCACTCTGATTGGGCTGTACTTATCCCCCAGTATGGATTGTTAGCTACTTGAAAGAAGGCACAGTGCTGCATTTTAATTTTTTTACATCCCTAGTATCCTGTGCTGCACCTGCAATATAATCTTGTTACATATCAACTTAGAAATACACCAAATTACTATGTTGACATGCATGGCAGACTCCTTTCTATGAGATGCTATATTAACACCAGGTTGTTGTTTCCATTTGCAAAGTTTAAAGATCCAAATGATAACTGATGGTGCCAGTGAGATTTGTGCCTTAAGTAACCTTATTAATTTGCCAAATGTTTTGGTCTTACAGGAGATAGAGAATAAAAGCTATTAATTATGGCAAATGTTTGTACTCCCTGCTTATGATTGGTCCATGGGAACAATTGGGAGGTGGAGCCCAAGGCCTGGGAAATAAGATTGCCCTCTGAGAATTAAAACAGAAATTTCAGTATAACAGATTAAAGTAGAAACGAACAAAATCACCTGAAAGAGACAGTGTCTCCCAGGCCACAGTGGAACTGGGCCTACTGAAGTTCTTATATAACTATTTGTCCCTAGATATCAGCTGGGGTCATTTGGGTTTTTGAGATTTAGCTACAAATTCCCTCTCCCATGTTCTGTGGCAATTGCAAAGCTTTCCTCAAGATTTCTGTAAATTCCCAGGAGCCTGGCTTGTCTTCGTCTCTCTGGCTCTCAGCTTTTGCCCCTTCTCAACTCTGCTCATGTCTCCAAACCAAGGCTTCTTCCTTCCCTCTGCTCCCGTCACTCTAAGAACAGCTGTGCAAGGCGTTTGTGAGTGGCAAACTTTACTGAAGTTTTGGGGCGAAGGAGAGGTTTTATATCAGAGACACAAAAACACTTAAAATTGGAGTATGTTTCTGTTCATAAAGATTCCATGGCTGCTCTGTCAGGGACGCTTTCTCTCTTCTCACATTTTCCAAAGACTCTGTCCTGTTGCCTGGGCCTCCTTCTCTACCTCTTCCTTTATTTTCTATATTCCCTCTCCTCTGTTCTTCCTTTTTATTTCATTTATTTTTTTAACTTAGTTTTTCCAAATTACAAAATGCATGAATACAATCAGTTTGAAAATACAGAGGTGTGTAGAATTTAAGATATTGCACTTCTCTTTCCAGTATTAGCTATTGCCAATATTTTTAAGTTTTGCCAATCTTATTAGCAAAAAGTGGGATCACCTTGTGGCTTTAATTTGCACATTCCTGATTTCAAGTGAGGGTAATTTTGGCCATATTATTTATTGGCCTTTTGAGTTTCTTCTGTGAATCATGACTATATCCTTTGCACTGGAAGCCAATCAATTCTGGATCCTCTAGTGTATCTGATTTTCAGAGCTTACAAATGAATACTGAACACTAGAGGTGGTTGCGGGAAAGTGCTATCATCCCATGAGGCTTGCCTCATGGCCCGTTAGCATTTTCCAGAAGATGTCCCTCCAGCTCTTATCTGCTACCTTCAATAGCAATCATGTCCTTCTGCTAAGTGCCCTCAATTTTGGTTGCTCCAAAATAGGATAAACCTTCACAACCTATTAACCTTGGGAGCACTATGGCCGATGTAAACCTAGTCAATATGAAGACAGTCATCTGAAGCTGTAGAACGGACTCAGACTTTGAGTAGAATTGGTATTTGATTGGTTACCAGAAGTATTTGCTCCTTGTATAGGACGGCCTTACAATTGGGTTTGCCTAGGACGGCCCCCATTTAAGCCCACTGTCCTGGAATCCCATCAGACAGTGTCTCCTTTCACTCTCAAACGTGTCCTGGGGTAGATGATAGATTACAAGGTCATCCTATCCTTGTGTGGTATTCAGCAAGTTATTTGGTTTAGGAACCTGTCACCACACAAATGATTGATAGACAGTCATATGCTGTGGCACTATTTTTGAAAATGGCTAGTCTAGTAGTTTTATGAAAGTTGATTATATGGCAGTCTACAGCTAAGCGTTTATATTAAGCATAGATTCAGAGAACTAGAAAATTTTTGAGCTGACATTAAAGATAATTTGATTCAGTGTTTTCTTTTAGGTTATTAGATCTTTGAAAAGCTGATAAGAACTGTGGGCCTTCTCTCAGAATGATGCACACCCGTATATATATATGTAAGATTTTGTACCTCAGGGTATTCACAAACCCTCTGAAGCTCATCAGGGGATCCCGATTAAGAATTCTTGGTCTAATTCATATTACAAATGAAGAAATTGACATTTAGAGAGGATAAATGATGTGTCAAAAAGCAGAACAGATTATGGCCAGTCCGGTGGCTGAGTGGTTAAGTTTATGTGCTCTGCTTTGGTGGCCAGGGGTTCACTGGTTTGGATCCTGGGCGCAGACCTATGCACCGCTATTGAGCCATGCTGAAGCAGTGTCCCACGTATAAAGTAGAGGAAGATGAACATGGATGGATGTTAGCTTGGGCTAATCTTCCTCAGGAAAAAAAAAGCAGAATAGGTTAGAAGGAGAAATATACTTAGGGTCCCTTGATTTCTATTCAGTACTTCTTTTTCATGGTTTCCCTATTTTGCCAAGAGTCTCAGTCTTGTTATGTTAGTGAGAATTTAAAGCTATAGAAGAGATTTCTGAGTGTGAAGTTATCAAGAATTTGGAATATTCTCCTTTTTAAAAGCAAAGCATCAGTTGACTCTTTCTCAAGGACTACTCGAATTGTTTATGGAGTTCTCATTAATATTTATGCTGCATACCTGATGGTCAGCCGTTTTGCTGAATGGACACTACAAAACCCATGTCCCAACTCACTTGCTGCCACACTTTTATGCACTTCCCCTGCTCTGGCCACAAGAAGTGCTTGATCTTCCCTTCAGCAATGTGTCCTTTTATTCTTGTTTTTACTCATCTTAATTCCCTTTGCCTAAATATTCCTACTTGTCATTAAGATATTTTCAATGGTAAATTCACTTTCTCTTTATAGCATCCTAACACACATAGCAGAGGTGGTAGTTCTTTCCTTCTGCCTCCATAATGCTTGGAGAGATTTCTATTATGGACATATTAGGACATACTGCATTGATTGCTATATTTACCTCTCTTTCCTACCTCATAACCCAACAACTAGATTATGAGCTTTGCAAAGGCTGGGACAGTATCTAATTCAGGTTTGTGTATTAGCACCTGGGCCAGTGTGTGGTGTATAGAATATCCTCCAAATATTTGTTGAATGACTTGAACAAATAAATCCTCATAAGATGTTTTTCTGCATCCCAATTTAGTAGATGAAATCTAAGTAAGGAATAGGACATGCTTCCCTTGCTTTCATAGCGCTTACTGTTTATTGCTTTAGCTTTCTTCAGTTTTACAGATCAAGGCAGCATCTTACAGACCCAACAGTCCTTTTTCTCTTCCTTTAGGTTTAAGTAGGAAGAGGTTCTACTTATCAGGTTGACCTGCACTGCTTACAGTCACAGTTTTGGAGGGAGTTAAAAATACTGGTGGATAAATTGCTGTGCATCCCGGAGGGGAAGCGCATGAGCTCCTTGCCAGATTTCTATGGCCTGGGGCATGACAAAGGATCTTTTTTTGTTTTTTTTTTCCCCAGGTATCTGTGTCAAAAAGAGTTTGCTAAGGAGCCAAAATCTTCATCTGTTTATGGCTTTACAGCTGATGAAAAATGCAGGATCATTAGAAACTAATTACTGGTTTCATGGTAATATTTATCACAAAAGCTAATTTGATGTTCCAGAAGTCACTTTAGGGGCTAGGTGAGCCCATAACTAAGAATTATTATAAAGTTGTCTTTTTTTTCTTTTTAAAGTTATGCAACTACTTCACTAACAAACCGAAACCAATTGGGGAAGACAATAGACTAGCATGTCCTGACACCTCAATGGTTTCCATCTGGCCTATGTAATTTCTCAAATAGTTTGTTTCAAAAGCATTCCTTTCTACTTAGAGGAAGATGTTGTAAAGGTTCATATATAAAAAATTCAATTGAGTATGCCTTTTTGTATAACCTGAAGAATTGATTATTTTAAAATGCAGTTGAATAGCTTACTCACACAAAAGACATGAAGATAAATTCAAATAGGATCATGTCTTAAATTTTAAGATCTCTGAACACTTTGCTGACTCCTATGTTTTCCCACTATTGCTTTTGCTTTCTTTGTATATATTGTTGCCTTCTGAATGTGAAACTATTTGCATTCGTACTTTATTCACTTATTCATTCACTGAACAGGTGCTGGTGATACAAAGGCTTGTATTTTTTTTTTTTTTGAGGAAGATTAGCCCTGAGATAACATCTGCTGCCAATCCTCCTCTTTTTTGCTGAGGAAGACTGGCCCTGAGCTAACAACCTTGCCCATCTACCTCTACTTTATATGTGGGGTACCTGCCACAGCATGGCTTGACAAGTGGTGCATAGGTCCACATCCAGGATCTGAACTGGTGAACCCTGGGCCACTGAAGTGGAATGTGCGAACTTAACTGCTGTGCCATTGGGCTGGCCCCACAAAGGCTTGTATTTTTGGATTACCTTTAGTTTTGGAAAAAATATGTATGAAAAAAATTATAAAACAAATTAAAATGCATTCAGCCAAAATAGACTTTAAATCAAAAAATATTAGAAGAGACAAAGGTAAAAGGTTCAATACAGCAAGAATATATAACAATTATAGATATTTACACACCTGATGACAGACCACCAAAATGTATGAAGCAAAAAATGACAGGATTGAAGGGAGAAACAGACAGGTCTACAATAACAGTTGGAGATTTCAATACCCTACACTGAATAATGGATAGAACAATGAGACAGAAGATAAGTAAGGAAATAGAGGACTTAAACAGCACAATAAATCAACTGTGTCTAACAGACATATACAGAACACTCTATCTAACAACAACAGCATGCTCATTCTTCTCAAATGCATTTGGACATTTTCCAGAATAGACCATATGTTACACCACAAATTTAATCTCAATAGATTAAAAAATGTAGATACCATACAAAATATATTCACCAATCATGGCAGGATAAATTAGAAAGCAATAAAAGAATTAAACTGGAAAATTCACAAGATTGTTCAAATTAGACAATGAACTCTTAAATCACCAATGGATGAAAGAAGAAATCACAAGTGAAATTAGAAAATACTTAGAGATGAATGAAGATGAAAACACAACATACCAAAACCTATGGGACACAGCAAAAGTGGTACCAAGGGGGAAATTTATAGCAATAAATACTTACATTAAAAAATAAGAAAGATCTCAAATCAACAACCGAATTTTACAACTTAGGAAACTAGAAATAGAAGAACAAACTGAACTCAAAGCTAGTAGAAGGAAGGAAATAATAAAGACTAGAGCAGAGATAAATGAAATAGAAAATAAAAAATATAGAGAAAATCAATGAAACCAAGTTGGTTCTTTGGAAAGATCAATAAAATTGACAAATCTTTAGCTAGATGGACTAAGAAAAAAAAGAAGACTCAAATTACTTAAATCAGAAATGAAGGTGGGGACATTACTATAGATTCTACAGAAATAGAAAAGAATTATAGGAGAGTACTATGAACAACTGTTCACCTACAAATTGGATAACCTAGATGAAATGCACAAATTCCCAGAAACACAAAACCAACCAAGACTAAATCACAAAGAAATAGAAAGTCTGAATAGTGTATAACTAGTAAGGAGATTAAATCAGTAGTCAAAAATCTCCCAACAAATAAAAGCCTGGATTTGCTGACTTCATTGGAGAGGTCTACCAAACATTTAAAGAAGACTAGCACCAATCATTCTCAAAATTTTCTAAAAAATTGAAGAGGAGGGAATACGTCCTAACTCATTCTATGAGGCCAGAATTCCCCTGATATCAAAGCCAGACAAAACTACTCCAAGCAAAGAAAACCACAGACCAGTATCCCTTATGAACACTGATGTAAAAATCTTCAACAAAATGTTAGAAAACTGAATTTAGCAGCATATTAAAAGGATTATACACTATGACTAAGTAGTATTTATTCCTGGAGTGCAAGGATGGTTTAACATACAAAAATCAACCAATGTAATACGCCACATTAATAGAACAAAGGAAAAGCAAAAAACACCTGATCATCTCAATTGATGCAGAAAAAGCATTTGACAAACTTCAGTACCTTATCATGATAAAAACACTCAGCAAACTAAGAATAGAAACTATCTCAACATAATAAAAGCCACATATGAAAAACCTACAGTAAACATCATACTCAATGGTGAAAGACTTAAAGCTTTTCCTCTAAGATCAGGAACAAGGATGTCCACTTTTGCCACTTTTATTCAACACAGTACTGGAAGTTCTTGCTGGAGCAATTAGGCAAGAAAGAGAAATAAAACTCATCCAAATTGGAAAGGAAGAAGTAAGATGATTTCTGTTTGCAGATAATATGATCTTATATGTAGAAAACCCTAAGGATTCCATAAAAAAACCTGTTAAAACTAATAAATGAATTCAGCAACATAGCAGGATACAAAGTCAATGCACAAAAATCAGTTGCATTTCTATATACTAACACTAACAATCTGAAAAGGAAATTATGAAAACAATTCCACTTACAATAGCAACAAAAAGAATACAGTATATAGGAATTAACTTAATCAAGGTGGTGAGAGGTTTGTGCAATGAAAACTACAAAACATTGCTGAAAGTAATTAAAGATGACATAAATAAATGTGAACATTCCATGTTCATGGATTGGAAGACTTAGTGTTAAAAGGTCAATAGTACCCAAAGCAATCTACAGATTAAATGCAATCCCTGTCAAAATCCCAATGATTTTTTATTTTTTGCAGAAACAGAAAAAAAATACTGAAATTCATATGGAATCTCAAGGGATCTTGAATAGCGAAAACAATCTTGAAAAAGAACAAAGCTTCGGGACTCACACTTCCTGATTTTCAAACTTACTACAAAGCTACAATAATCAAAACAGTATGGTACTGGTATAAAGACAGATATATAAACCAACAGAATACAATAGGGACCCTAGGAATAAACCCTTGTATAAACGGTCAAATGGTTTTTGACAGGGATGCCAAGACCATTCAATGGGTAAAGGACAGTTTTTTTAACAAATGGTGCTGGGAATACTGGATATCCTCATGCAAAAGAATGAAGTTGGACCTTATCTAATACCATATACCAAAATTAATTCAAAATAGATGAAAGACCTAAATGTGAGACTCCAAATAATTAAAGTCTTAGAAGGAAACATAGGGCAAAAGTTTTACAACACTGGATTTGGCAATGATTTCTTGAATATGACACCAAAGACACAGGCAACAAAAGGAAAAAATAAAGAAACTGGACTTCATGAAAATTTAAAAATTTTTGTGCATCAAAAGACATTGTCAACAGAGGAAAAAGGCAACCCACAGAATGGGAGAAAATATTTTCAAATCATGTATCTGATAAGGGACTAACATTCAGAATACGTAGAGAACTCCTAAAACTCAACAACAAAAAAACAAGCAATGGAGAGGCAAAATGTGTTATATACATACAATGGGATACTAGTCAGCCTTAAAAAAGGAAGGAAATTCTGCAATAGGCTACGGTATGGATGAACTTTGAGGACATTATGCCAAGAAAGTGGAATGTTGACTGCCAGGGGCTGGGGCATAGAGGAATGGGGAGTTATTGTTCAGTTTGTACAGGGGTTCAGCTTTATAAGAGGAAAAGAGTTATAGAGATGGATGGTGGTGACAGCTGCACAACATCATGAATGTATTTAATAACCACTGAACCGTACACTTAAAAATGGTTAAATGGTAAATTTTGTATGTGTATTTTACTGCAATAAAAACAATTTAAAAAACTAAAATGCAGGAGACATCCCTGGACTCATAAAAGTTGAGTGAAGGGAAAGAATACTAGAGTTGCAGGTAGAAAGCTTCAGTTAGAGGCTTGACTCCACCTCTCTACTGAGCTTCAATGTCTGCATCTGTAAAATGGGATAATAAATCTGCTCTAATGACCTCAGGGCTGTTGTGAGGACTCAAAGGGATCTGAGAGAATTTCGTAAGTGGAAAACTTGTATCATTATCATAATCTTCTCCTCCTCGGTCTAGTCTTATTACCTCTTAAGCTCATGGGTATGGTCCAGAAAGGGTCAGGGAAGGCTTCCTGAAGGAGATGAAAGTGAGTTGGGTCTGGAAAGACAGTCAGGATTGGGAGAATGAAAAGTGGTAAAATAAAAGCCCAGACGCAGGGTTAGTGCCTGATAGATTTTATAAGGGAAAAATCCACTCTACATTTCCATATTATACTGGAAGAAAAATCTGTGGTCACTAGTTATAATTATTTGCCTTGTTGATTTTGGCACTAATGCAACTTTACAGGATCTCATACTTCCTACCTTTCTTGGAAGATTTCCTTTTTGTGTATCTCTGCATGCTGTTAGTGAACTTGGCAAAGACTTGCTCATGGTAAGACTGTTGCAAGTCTATTTTCCTAAAGAAAGGCTTAGCTAGAGATGCCTAGATTTTCTCACATGATGCCTTATGATGCTCCTGGGTCTCTCTCTGTCTGTCTTTATATTTTGCTTTTGTATTGCTGCATCTGTTGATACCAGAGATAAGCACTAGATGAGGAAAGAGGATGACCTGGGTCTTTCTTCTGGATTTGTCCGACTCTGGCTTTGTCACCAACTACCTGTGTGCTCTTGGGCAGACCATCCAATCTCTCTGTACCTGCTCGTAATAAATGGATGTGAGATTAGGGAACTTCTAGGCTCTCTTCCAGGCCCCAAACTATGTGAGTCATTGTTAGAATCATTATTTGGGTTAAAAGACATCTTATGAGAGTTTATTTTAACAAAAAAATATTGAAGTTGCTATACCTTTCCTCTGACATTAAGGGACTTTAGATGTTCACAAGTAAAACCTTGGAGGTCAAGACCCATCTCTTACCATCTTATACCCCCCGTTGTGCCCAGCCAGGTGCCCTGCACTTAGCGAACACTATGCCTATTGAAGGTTGGATGAAAGAACAAGTTTTCCTTCCAAAAGGAGCCGTGTTTTCTACAAAGAGAAACGTTTGTGTCACACTTTGGAGAGGCTGGTCATTGTGAAGGGCTTTTTCTCACATTAGAAGCAGCTTTAAATACAACATGTGGAGGCTGTAACCCAGCCTGGGACATTAAATTCTTTGACAGCAGGGGCCACACTTTATTCATTTTTGCCCACACCACAGTGCCTAGGACAGGGCTTTGCAAATGGTAAGTTCTCAATTAATCTCCATTCACTTGAATTCACTCGACTCTATAAAAGCCATTTGTTTTCACCCAATCACTCTCACTATTTATTCAGTCAATCTCGCAAATGTGTAAAAAAATTTCTACACTTCTGTTTCACTTGTGTTGGTAGCATGTAGATTTCCAATAAGAGCCATCTTATATAGACCCCCTACTCTTTCTAAAACCACTTCGCTTTCTATTACTCCCCTAATCACAGGGAAAAGAGGAAGAAAAAAAAATCCTATCACTAAACCATCCCTGAGAGCCATGGCAAGTTCGGGTTGCCATGAAAATGAGCTAGAATGGAGCACAAAGGAGGGAGGCAATTGCTGTTAGATTTGCTGTCTTATTCCTGTTAACTGTGGGGATCAAACTCTCTACGCTGATTTGTTTTCAGATCCAAGCCCCCATGCTGCATGGAGAGAGTGTCCTCTTGACGAAATCCAAGGAGAGGCCCCGTGAAATGGACATTTCTCCCTATGAATTCAACACTGTGTTTGCTTCATGCGTCTATAAACAATGGCTGGGTAGAATGCAGTTGACAGAGAGGAACCAACATCTTTCAAAAAGAACATATTCTTATGTCCTTCCTCCTCCGCCCCAACGTGATCCCTTCCCATAAACCCGTCTCTGTGAAGAGCAGCACCATATACCCCGTTATGAATACCAGAAGCCAGAAGCCCTCCTCCACTCCTTCTTCTCCTCAAACCCTGTATGAAGCCAGTCCTCAGATCCAGAAGACTTCACGTCGGAAATACTTCTCAAATCCCTCCCTTCTTTCCCAGGGTTTTTACGGTCTAGCTCCAGCCTACCTTTCCAGCCTGGCCTCGCACCGCTGTGCCCTTGAGCCACTGTTTGCAGCTGTGCGTTTTCATGCATTCTACCTTCATGCATGGTCTCTCTTTCTGCAAGGCCAACTCTTCCCCCACTTTTTGTCCTGAGGAGCTCATCCTATTGTCTTCTTCAGACTCACTTCTAGTGGGAAGCTTTTGCAGTCCATCTCAGCTGCAGGCTTTCACAGCTACCATGCTCCCTTAGCACCCCCATGCATCACTCTGCCTGTTGCAATGCAATTGTTTGTAAATGTCTCTCTGTTTTCCTGACGTAAATGGAAGCTCCTAGAGGTAGGGTCTGTGACTCCTTATCTCTCTCCTCACAAACTCAACCGGATTCTTGCACACAATCGCCAAATCTATGAATGCTTGGTGAATAAATGATTTGGGGATAGGAATGAACAGAAATCAAAGTGGAGAAACTATGACTGGAGCAGAGGAGGTGTTTCTTCTTCAGTGAACTGCGGATAATATTTTTTTTAAATTAAAAGAAAGTAATGGTGGACTTTGGTTAGCATGGAAAGAAAAGAGGGAGGCAGACATGTAACATTCTTTCAGAGAAGGCAGGGCACCTCAGACCTATTCGCAAGGCACCTAATGTGGAGAAAGAGAGAAGTAAAACTTCTTTCTTATTTTTCTTGCAAATACTTGTTTTTCTTTCTTTTTCTATAGTCCTTTGCCATTTGGAGGACACTCGTTAATCTGCAAAGCAAGCCCCCTTTCCAGGCCATTAGTGCCAGGACGATGTGAAATAGCAGCCAGCCTGGGCCATTAGTGCCATGGTCATTTAAAACACCAGCCCGCTCAGGTTATTAGCGAGCCAGGGCAATTTGAGTGAACAACCTGTCCAGGCAATTAATGCCAAGGTAATTTAAAGTGCCACACCATCGCAGGCCTGTCAATTAGCAAGGTGTCTTCCATTTTACAAATGGGGTATGTGACTCCTTGGGCACATTCAGGGCCTTCCTTACACAGCTGTCTGACCACTACACATCTCTCACACACTGTCCGTGTGGTTGGTATTCCCGACTTCAGGCAGGTTTCTGGACTACAGACCTATGGGTGGATGTTGAACCACAAATCTTAGAGATGCCGGCTTCTGTGCTCAGTGGCATCCTGTACAAAGTGTAAGATCCTTCCCCACAGTGTCGGAGCACATATTGTAATGCAGATTCCACTCCTCCAGACACTCTGAGGGAGACAGAGCATGATTCACAGCTTCTGCAGCGGCCCCAGAGAGTGCCAGTGTGTGCCAGCTGCCTGGGTATCACATAGACCAGCCACACTCTTGGCATGCCAGAGGGGGTTGGGTGCCATCTCCCATTTTCTGCAAAGTCCAGCCTAGAAGCGCAGATGAGCTCTGTGTTCTGGGATGTTCCTGAAGAGATTAGTGGTGTTGTCTGTCACGGACATTGTGATTGAATCTGGGGAAGTGTGAGGAAGGCGCAGAGGAGGGCCAGCTGGCTCAGGTGGACCTCTTCTGCCTGCCTGCTGCCTGCCTCTGAGGGAAGTTTTCAGGTGGCTTATCGGAGCTGGCTCACAGAAACTCGGCCCTTCCAGGTCAGCTGTGGTATGTGGGGTCAGGAACCATAAACTGCAGTGTGAGATGAGTGCTGTCAGCTTAGAGGAAGGCAGAAAGCATCCATTATTTTTATGAGGTGCTCTGACCTTGTAGGATAGCCAAAACAACTTTGCAGCCCCTAAAACATTCTTAAGTTACTTATTATCATTCTAATAATTATTCAGCATGTACAAAGCTCTTTTGCTGAAATACATCTTGTACAGTCTTTTATTAGTTACCATGATTAATCATTCCCATTCAGCACTGGAGTTTAATCCATTAATTTGAAAGCCTTTGTTGAACACATGTTCCAGTGACGCACTAGGAACTCTGCGATGGAGTGAAACAGGGAAGGGCTCTGTCTTCAGCAGTTTACAATCTTATTAGATTTCTCTGTCAAATCCTCTGTGGCACTCATCATAAGTACAGATAAATTTCACAGATTTCAGAAGAAAGGTGTCCAAAGAAGACAGCAGAATTCAGGAAAGAATCACAGGAATTTAAGTCAGGGCATTAGACTGGAGAATAGAGAAAGGACTGCAAAATGATTCTGTGGCGGCTTGAAATCTGATATGAAGCAAATTTAATTTTTTCCTAGATCTATTGAAAGCCTAGATGCAGGTCCTCTGATCCTTGGCTACAGCTATTCTAGAATGTTCTGTGGCAGGAAGGAAATGATGAATTCCCAGACACAGGGAACTTCCAATGGGGAAACTGAAATATTCCAGTAATAAGTTTGGTTTTAACTGATATTTTCCCTGTATTAGAGAGAGATTTACTAAGTATTCACAGGCAGATAGATCCCTTAGGCTATTTACTGTAAACAATAAGGATTTTGTTCAACCGGGTCATTATGAAGACAAATGAGCTCATGAAAACTTTGTTCTCTCATTGTCCTGCCTACTATCTTCTATTTGCTAAAATCCTTCAAGGACAAGATCAAATTCCTTCCCCTCCTTGAAAGTTTTTTAAATCCTCTCCTAGGAACCCATATTACTTTGTCATTTTGTTATGGCAGTTCTTTCTTTCTATCTCGTGTTGCATCCTAGATTTGCGGAAACCAGACAGATTAAAATGTTCATTACTGTTTTATCCATAAACCACTGAATCCTACAAAAGTTCCAATTTTTTCAGTATCTACATTTCTCAGATTGCCTCTTTCAGACAGAAATATAACAAAACTTTGTCAAAAGTTTTTTTTTTGGCTTCTCATAAATTCATTTTATTTAGATTCCAAACAAAGCGAAGCAGAGAGAAGAAGCGATCACAAGTTGATCCGTCCACTCAAGAGCTGGGAACCTAAGTCCTTGGGCTCCAGCCAGTGGGAGCTGCAGACAGGGCCAAGGTCTGGGTCCTTCAGGCCACCATGCTCCTCCAGGCCTGCCCCACCCTTGCATCCACTACAAACTAGGCTCTCCTGGCGCCGGGGCGAGGGAGGATGGGCCCAGGCTTTGAGGAACCCAGACAATGGGCAGCCTGGCCTCTCTTGGCTTTCTATTTAGAGTCTCTGATCTATACTTGTAGTTGATTCCAAATGTTTCCACTTTTAATTATAACTTTCATTAGGGCTGTGATAGGCTTTCTCCTCTTTTATTTCCTCACAGTATTCCTAGCAGGATGCTCTACACATATTACTTATTCGGGAAATTTCTGTAATACTGAATTGAATCTGCTTTATTTGTGTAACTGGTATATTAAATGCACTAAACTCAACAGAGTACAAACAGGAAATGGCCTTGTTTTTCCTCGACCCTCACTCCCTAATGTCTTTGGGCAAATATCCTTTCAGTGAATCTTTGTAGGTTCTCTGAAAGATGCTGTTTTCAAAGTCACTTTCAGTTATAGGAAAAGTCCCATTTGGATAGTTAAGATTCAATTTCAGTTATTAAAAAGTCCAGTCCAGTCATATTTAAAATTTCCAGAGACAAATACTGTATGATCTCACTTACGTATGGAATCTAAAAAACCTAAACTCTTAGAAACAGTGCACAGATTGGTGGTTGCAGGAGGCAGGGGGTGGGGAAAAGGGTGAAGGGGATTAAAAGCTACAAACTTCCAGTTATAAGATAATTAAGATCTGGGGATGTATAGTCACAGCATGGTGATATAGCTAACGATGTTGTATCGCATATTTGAATGTTACTAAGAGAGAAAATCTTTAAAGTTCTCATCACAAGAAAAAAATTTATAATTATGCGTAACTATTTAAAATTTGTAACTTAAGATGTTAACTAAGCTTATTGTGGTGATCATTTTACATATATCAAATCGTTACATTGTACACCTTAAACTTACACAATGTTATACATCAATTGTATCTCAATAAGACTGGGAAAAAAAGAACATTTCAATCTGACATCCAATTATAAACTTCTCCCCTCTCCTTTGGCCTTTTCCCATAGTTGGGGGACCTGCAATGGTCTTTGGTACTTTAACCCAAATTCTGAGACAATAGAAGTCTCCTCCTACTTCTTAATACACAATAACCCAAATGGAGGCACATAATGTCATGTACTTAGGACTATTTGCTTTCTATGACAAAACCCAAGATTCAGGTTTAGTTGCAATATTTTCAATTGTTAAATTCTTCGTGGGTTTATAATGTGCTGATGACTACATCAACCTTTAAGACTTTAATCACCTGGGTACCACATCCAAATATTTTTCAGCACAGAGTAGAAGTATTCTTTGCAGGGAAGAGGCTAATAAAACTTTTGCTTTGCATTCTGAATTTAGAATTAGCAACTGACAATCCCTTTGGAATTATAACTCTTGCATTGTTACACACTAAATAGCTACACTTGTCTTGTTAATAAAATCATAGTAATTGAGTAGCATTTTCATTAAGACAGGAGTGTGGTTCATTTTGTAGATAAATGATAAAACAACCTGGAGATTCCATAGAAACTCTGTTTTTCCATTCAGGTTGCTCAGAACCCATATTAATGGGAAATTGTTTTGAACAAACATATCAGCAAGTCATATGCTGTCACCTCCTCTGGGATCAGCGCTCCATGAGTCTCTGCCTTGGGGGTTATCAGGTGTTCTTCAGTTTCCAGGCTGCCTCACCATCTGGCATAGTGGCTGCACATATCTCTGTTACAGACCACTCAACATTCCTAAGTATGTAGGTGCAACTGCTCCAGATGTAACAGTATCCACTGCTCCAGATGTAACAGTATCCTAGAAGAGAGATGGACACAGACAGAGCATCACTGAAGATGTTCTCCCAACCACATTGCATGATTTAGGACACCCCACATGTGCCCATCAAGCAATTGCATCATGATCCAATAAAGCCCGATGTGGAATCCAGAATCCAGGTTTGGTATGGATTCTTCCTCTGTGAGAAGTAGCAGGATGAGCTAACTAACCTACAGGGTGGTAATCAGGAGTAGACACAACCACAGCTGTGCTCCTGAGTCCACCTTCTGTGACGTGCTTGAACCCCATGTGCGTTCCCTGGACACTTGTGTCTAGTAACAAGACTGAGTTCTTACAGCTCTGTGGCAGAGTACGAACGAGGATAGTGGCGCATCTTGGCAAGTTGGCCACATCTGAACAAGTGCTCTTTGGCCCTGAAGTGTGGGGAAGGATGAGGGGTAAGCAGTACCTTTGTGTCCAAATAAGAGCCCTCATATATATTTGCACAGACCCTCAACTTAAAGTAAAATTAGGCAAATATGAAAGGAAACTAGGTGATAGGCCAGTTAATATTTCAACAGAGACTAAAATACCATTGCAGGACTCTAACATTACACTTCTTTGAGCCATAGGTGTCATCAGGGTATTTGGCAGCATTGGCTGAGTTAGGTACCCATTATAGCACTAAGCAATACAGGAAATTTCACACAAATTTAAGCTATAGTTCCTACCCTCCAGAACTTCAAAATCTGTCAATTCTTTTGCTATTTCCTTGGCAAATATTTGGTATCATAATAGGTGCTGAAGGGACAAAGAAAGACAAGTTGGCTGGATCCTGCTTTCATGGTGTGATGGAAAGACCTTTGGAGTCAGACAGGCCTGGATTTGAATTGTGACACTGCACTTGCCATCCTTGAGGTCTTTGGTAAATTAGTCACTCTCTCTGAGTCTTAGAAGCTTCAACTATACTAAAGGTGTGATGCCCACCTTTTGAATCTGCTGAGGGTCAGATGGGACCCTGCATATAAAATACCTGGCTTGGTGCCTGGCGTATAGTAGCTGTATCATAGATCTGATCATCCAGGAAACAGACTCAAAGATTCTGCCATTGGTGTGAAGAGGCATGCCGGGGAGATCTCTCCAGGGAAGTCCTGTAGTGTGGTAAGATTGGCCTGAGAGAGGAGCTGGCCTACAATAGAAGGCTCAGCCATCCCATGAGGAGCCCTGGAGCTGGATGGTCCTTCAGAGACAGCCTGAATCAGGGCACAGGGCCCTTCCTTTGTTGCCTTGCACTGACTTCCTGTTTACAGGGAGGAGGTATAAGCTCGAGCAAGGCAGCAGAGGCCAATGCCTGGGGAGGGACACAAGTGCAAGTGGTCAGCAGGCAATATCCCCCAGCTGGGGGGATGCGAGAGCCATTTGCCTGAAAACAGGATCTTGGTGGAGTAGCATAGTATCCACAGAAGGTGCTCCATACATGTGGACTCCTTCCTCTCTTCTGCATAATTCACGATGTCTATAGCTCAGTGGAGGTGATGAGGCATGAGTACAAACAGTACTAAGTACCAAGTGTCGTAGAAGAAGCACAGACACAATGGCATGGGAGTTCAGAGAAATGAGAGAGGGCTTTTAGCTGTGGTCCCTCCCAGAAGGCTTGAGCGATATGCCCTTGAAACTTGAAAAATACCCTAAGAAAGTACTTCATCTTGCGTGGCACAGACTGGGAGTGCTGAGAGATTTTAGAGGAAAGGGAGCTCAGGAAGCGCCAGAGAAATTAGGGAAAGTTTTGTGGCCATGTGTCTGTGGACCAACTCACTCAAATCCTTGGTCATGCTCAGTAACCATGAAGATCCTGGATCCAGTAGGACCTGCTGGGTCTGAATTTGGAATATGCATTTTGTAAGCCCCCTAGACAATTGGGATATACCTTGAAAGTTTGGGGGACCCTGATTTGCAGCTTCGACCCATCTCAGTCTCACCCATTTTTTAAACCTCAAGCCAGGCCTTCCTTGTTAATTTGTTGAGCACTTGTGACAATCCAGGTTCTGTACTCAGACATAGGAATATTCCAGGTTCTCTGCCATCAGGGGCTCATGATGGAATAGGAGGGCAGGAATGAAAACAAATCATATGGGGTAAAGATTGAAAAGTGCTGTTCCATGGGAGAATGGCTTTGGAGCCACACAGATCTGAGCTATAATTCACAGTTGGCTACAGTGTGTTTTGTGCAAGATACAGAACAAGAGTGGGGGATTGCTTTGGATAATAGATGAATCACCTGTTCCTCTCGGATAGAGAGAAAGAAATATTTCTAAATTTCCTTTGTCTTACCTGCAAGTGCTAAAACTTGTAGATATGTAAAGTTTTTAAGATTCAATTGCATAGCCCAGAACCCTTTCTTCCCACCCAAGTAGGCACTTAGCTCTCAATTATTCTCCCAATCTATTATGAGCACCCGCTTACAGGATAAACTCACTGATGGCTGCCAGTAGTCTACATGGCACTCACGGTGTTCCTTTTCTCCTGCTGCCTTTAAAGGGGTCCAGTGCCCATCAGGCCATTCAAGGAAGGTTCATCATTGCTACCGTGGTCAGCCTAGGTGCTTCTAGAGCTCTGGACCTCAGCATGCAAGAGAGAAGGTAGGTCCACGCAAATGAAGAGAGAGGATGGCCTGCTCCTCTCTGGGTCTCACTCTGTCTCCTGGGCCCAAGGAAACTCTCCCTGTGCCCAGAGTCTCAGAGTCTCACATGAACAATTTCTGATATTTACTTTTGCCTGAATAATAGATAGTCTGCTGAAAGACTCACAAAATCATGGTTAAGTCCATTTCTAACTATCATACGTCTAAGGATGCTGCTACAACCTAGTCCAAAGGGGCAGGTAGGGAACAGTGGCTGGATCATTCCTCACTGTCTTCCTCTCTCCTCAGCTACAAAGTATTTCCAGAAGCAGCAGTCTTTTTTAATGACATTTTTCCCCCTCACTCTCTGCTCCTTGGAGCAACACCCAGGAAATCTTTATTCCAGCAGAACCTCTTTGCCTCACTTTTGCACTGCTAAAATGCCCATGGAGGCACTTTCTATCAACCTTATGGATAGTTTGCTGAAAGGTGAATCTCCAGTGAATCAGAAAATGGCTCCAATTTCACAGTAACAGATTCCCTGGTTTCTTATAATGGTTTGCAATGTTCTGGGGCCAATTCAGAACTCAAGGTACCCACCCTTCCCTCGTTCCAGCCGTTACGGCAAGGGGCAAGGGAGAAACTCTCCCCTATAGTCTAGGAAGTTGGAGGTGAGTGCTAAGGTGATGGCCAGGGTGGAAAGTCTAGCGTCACCTCTCACAGGTAGCTTTATAGAGCATAAGTTTTTTATTTGTTACTGCAGTAATGTTAGGAGTGGATGAGGAAAGTTTGTGATGTTATGGGGAATTTATGCCTAGGCAAACTCTACAAAGCAGGAATAATAATCATCATAAAAGCTAACATTTATTGAGTACTTATTATGAGAAAAGTACGGTCCTAAAGGCGGATTAGATGAGATAATGGGTTATCTCATTAACCTCCCCACATTGTTAAGAGATAGGTGTTATCATATTCATTCTCCCAAAGGATTGCAGATTCCATGGATGCAGGCACCTTGTTTATCTTGCTTCCTGTTGGATCCCTGGGACTGAGATGAGTATCTGGCACACAGATACCCAAATGGTATTTGTTAAGTGAATAAATGATCTTTCATGACTTCTAGATGAGGAACCTAATAGAAAATTTAAGTGACTTGAATCTAAGCAGCCTTACTCAAAGTCCAGTGTTCTAAGCCACTCAGTAGACTACTCCACAAGTTCTTCTGAGATTGAGAAGTGAGTAGAAGGCTGGAAAGTGTGTGGTAAGGTTTTAGAACAGCTGGAATGAAGAACAGGAGAGGAGAGTGGTCTGGGAAAAATGGAAAGATTGCCATAGATTTGAAAGCCCAGCAGACGTCACCAACACTGTCACTTAGCAGTTGTGAAAGAGATGGCAATTCAGAGTTCCACGGGTTAACCCTCAGAAGAGGGAGGGGTGTGTGTGTGTGTGTGTGTGTGTATGTGTGTGTGTGTCTGGGAGGAGAGGGAGGGAATGGGAGGTGAGGGAAAGTGGTTTGTTAGATTGACACAGAGCTTGTTGACATACCAGCTTCCTAACAGAACTCTCTGGAAACAAAAATATAAAGTTGATTATATGAGGTCTAAGTTCGCACAGCTAATCAATGAAAGAGTCAGGATTAAAATATACATCCAAGGACCCGCAGCCAGGGTGGAAGATAGCTTTCTTCTTATCATTTTCTCAAGCTGACAATGCATTTCCCAGCCAGACTTGCCCACAGATTGCATTTACAGAGTCCCTTGTAGAACTAGCGTTTCAAATGGTAAAGTACAGTCAGTGAAGAGGGAAGTGTGCAGTGGGGGGCCTCTCCTGGAGGACATCTTTAGGTATCTACGTGCCAGGTCCTCATCTCAGTCCCTGGGATACAACAGGAAACAAGACGTCTCCTAGGAAGACATCTTTGTATCTACACTCAGCATCCACCTGATTCACTCTGTGACTACAAGCTTGTTGAGGGCAGAGAGAGGTTGTATTCATCTCTGTAGTCCCTCCATGGCCAGAATAGTTCCTAGTGCTCTATAAGTGCTCAACAGAGTGTATATTTCATTCCCTTGAATTGGTCCCTGAAGGCAGCTTCAAAGAATCAGTGCCTTGAGGAGGGCTGGGGCCGGGTGCCCTCATCCCTTCCCTCCCCTAACCCTGTGCACGGCCTGGGTAATAGCAACAACACTTCTAAGCCTTGAGGTGGCCCTGTTTGAGCACACTTACACTCCCCAGCACAATCTCTAGTGGAACACTTACCTAAAGGGTAGCTTTCTGCTTCCTACATATCCTATCTTGGGGTATTCCTTCTTAAACTTTGGCTGAAGATTTTGTAACCACTCCCCAGAACAATGGTTCTTTATTCTTTTCTCTGTCCCTGACTCCCACTTTCTCTCTTGATTTTGGTTCTCCTCTCTTATCTTATATTTCTGTCTACCTCTCCCCTTTCTCTTCTTCCTGAGGCAGTTCTAGTAAAGTGAGGTGAGCTCAGCACTTGAGGTCAGAAGGCTTGAGTTTTACTCTGTCTCTTCCTTGTATGTCTAACAGAAAGTTGTTCAGCTTCTGTAAGGCTTACTTTCTTCATCCACTAAATGGGATGGTCCATATAGATATCAACTTATAGCTGTATAGCTGTATACAGCTATACAGAGCTGTAGGCTCTGTCAGCAACAGTGGCAGGATTTTCAGCCAGCAATTGAGAGCAAAAACCCTGGAGCTCATAAGAAAGCTGACCGAATAAGTGTCGGACATGGGCATTTGGGCTTATGAAATAGGTTACATATTCATAAAGTACAAAGCTCCAGTCTCTTTAGTCTAGATTTAAAACACCTGGAGGCCTTGATTTGCTTGAGATGACCAAGAACTGGGCTGAGGAACAGGTTGAGGTTCTCTCTATGTAGACAGCTAAGGAATTATCCAGGCTCTGAGGTCCTCCCTTGCTTCCACACACTCCTAGAAGAATTCACAAAGGCTGATACCAGGAGACTTCGAGCATTTACCCAATAAGGGAGCCTAAGCCAGTGAAAGAAGGTTAACAGTCCAACTTCACATGTGTGCTGAATGGGTGGAATGTATAAGTCTGTTTAGGTGAGCAACTAATAATGACTTACAGAGAAACAAGCCCCATGTGGCCTTGGTGCTTCAATGTATGGTCTGGTGGGGGGTTGGGGGAGGGGCTAGCAAAAGACATGCCAGACCACAAAAGTCTATTCTTTTTGATCTTCAGATGTTCCTTTAGTTTCCATCATTATGAAATTTTGTGTTGAGATTTTCTTTCCCCCACGAGGCCACTATTGACATGACAGTAGATTACCTTGAAGGGAAATCACACCTTCCTTTGATTACCTATTACTGATTTAGAACGGTTTACTTTCAGACTGGTGAAACATTGCTGGAATTTAAGGATCTCAAATCCTGGAGCACAGACTTTCTGTGAGTTCAAGTCTCAACTCTACCATTACAATTTGCAAGACCTTGGGCGATCTACTTCACTTCTCAGGGTCTGATTTTCTCCATCTCTAAAGCAAGTCTTAGGTCTGTGGTTCCATGTTGTTCTCTGGTATCATCTTGGGTGTTGCCTACTGGTTCTGCCAATGCCTACGGAGTAGGAGATGACCCTCCACTCTGGCGTGTCCCATCAGCAATGAGAATGAGGGCTCTACTGCTCTGTCATCTATCACTATCAATGTCTCAAGGAGAACTGCTTTTGACTTACCAACTGAGAAAATCCAAAATGTCTTTAGATATTAGGACATTATTGATGGTTCATTTGTACTATCCCAGGAGTCTGACTAAAAAGAATTTAAGTGATATTGCATAATGTAGTAGGATTCCACATTTAAAAAGTGTATGTAATATATTTCTATCTATCTATTTATCTGGTTGTCTGTCAGTCTATCCATTGTCTATCTATCATCGTCTACCTACCTATCTATCTATCTATCTATCTATTATCTACCTATATATCATCATCTATCATCTATCAATATCTATCATCAATCTATCCATCCATCTATTATAATTTCATACTTGTTTGTCTCAGCTTTGTGTTAATGTCTGTCTCCTCTACCAAATGGTGCGCTTCAGGAGTGCAGGACCACATCTGTCTCATTCACTCTAAGTCACCTCTGTTTGGAACAATGTAGTTGCTTATAAAATTTTGTTGAATGAATGAGTGGTCCATGTACACCCTATTCCCTAGTCCTGGTTACTTTTCACTCCTGATGTCCCTCTCCTTGCCTGTGCTAATTGCACTGCAATGGCTTTAAATTTTTTTGTTATTAAGATATAATTCACTTACCATAAAATTTACACATTTAAAGTGCAAAATTCAGTGGTTTTTAGTATATTCACACAGTTGTGTAATGATCACCACTATCTAATTAGGGAATATTTCCATCACCCTAAAAAGAAACCCTCTACTCATCGGCAGTCACTCAGCATTTCTACTCTCCCCTGCCGTTGGCAACGACCAATCCGCTTTCTTTCTCTTTGGATTTGCCTATTTTGGACATTTCAAACTAGTAGAATCATACAACATGTGGTTTTTTTGTATCCATCTTCTTTTACTTAGTAAGTTTTCAAAGTTAATCCATGCTGTAGTATGTATCAGTACTCCATTCATTTTTGTGGCTGAATAATGTTCCATTGTATGAAGATACACATTTGTTTACCTACTCACCAATGGATGGACATCTGTATTCTTTCTGCCTTTTGGCTATTATGTATAATGCAGCTGTAAAATCCCTCTGTCAGTTTTTGTGTGGACATATTTTCAATTCTCTTAGATATATCCCAGGAGGGGAATTGCAGGATCATTGTTTCAGGTATTTTTCTAGATGTCTTTCTAGTTTTTATTTTAGTTCATTATTTTTCTTTCTGTTTTCCTTTGCTTAGAAGATTTTGTTTTAATTTTGTTGTAGAGATGAGAACCTTAGTCATCACCTGATTGTGACTTGCTATGTGTGTGGGCTTGCTGGCTGTAAATTGGGAATATAGACTAGCTGAATTATGGAAATTCTCTTCAACAGGCATCCATCTATTTCAATCAGGGCTATACCTGAGTATGGGGAACAACACAGACAAAGCTAGTCATTTCACTCTCTACCACTTACCGTTTCCTCATGTGTTTCCAGAAAGTCTCCATAGAACTGTTATAAAGATGGTTCAGGGCCCCATGGCTCCTCAATGGCACATTTTAGTGAAAAGCTCGTGGACCAGACTGACTCCACAGGATAAGGATGTAGATGCTTGCTTTTGCATCATAAAGAGGTGATCTGGAATCTTGAAACTATTGCTTATCAGAGGAATAATGGAGGAAATTGGGGTGGGTTTGACTGGGTGTGCTGACCATTAGAATATTTCTTGGCTGTCCAAAGTTGTGCTGGGGAATGATAATGCTTGATGCCCAGTTAAAAGGTTCCAATCAATGAGAGGAAACTTGTCTATGCAATGGAAAACGTTTCACTGTGTTTGACAGAGGCAGGAGCGCAAAGTGATAAAGAGAAGAACAAAAATTTGCTTGCCAATTCCCTGAAAGGTCCCTTTTAAGCATCAAGATTCCTAGAGCTTGGGGGTGGAGATCTTAGATGTCATCAAAGAGGTTATTAATGTTTCAAGGATTGCAGAGTCATAAAAGTTAAATATGGAGAGTAGCTATTAAGCCTTCTAATCTCTCAACCTCCAATACCCGCCTCTTCTCCCTTCCTCTCTATGCCTTCAGGTAAGCTGTCAGGTCTGGTTTAAAACCGTGCCCGTAACTGGCCTCCTTCCTTTGCTGCAGGTGTCTCTGGTGAGATTTGACAGGAAGTTGGCCAGAGTGGTTTTCTAAATCAGGGGCATGAGAGGCGGAAGTGAGGATGTTATGATGGGAAGCTCAACAGCAAGGCAGTACCTGCTGGGGGAGGAGCAGCTGGAATCCACCGCTTCAAAGATGTCATTAGAGGCAGACAGAGAAATAATCTTATTTATTGGGAGCTGGTCCTCCCCTTGGTCATAATTGGAGGAGGTGGCCACCTGTGATGTTTGATTTGAGATATGCCTGGAGGCCCTCTGCCTTCTCTCTAGCTCGTGCATGACTATCGGAAGCCCACCATTAGCCATTTTTTCATTTGGGTTAAAAGATGATTCCCTATTAAAATGCAAACACTCCTGGGAAAAAGAATACATTAGCCCTGATAATCATTCACCTTGATATAAATCTAAGCATCAGAGCCTTTCCAAATAACGGCTCCTAAGACAAATTTTAGTGGGAATATGATGGGAGTAGGGTATAAGGTGGAAAGGAGAAGTCAATGTTACAGAAGAAGCACATTCTGTGGAAACCTTATGTCTCTGAGTAGTAGTAGCTAATCCTTGGGGAGGAGGATTAAGCAACGTGGAGGGCAGCTCCACACTGACCTTCAGTATCACATTGACTGGCCAGATCTGCGATCAGTTCTCAGTTCCTGCACATCACGCCCACTTCTGCCAGCTGGTCCAAGATACACCCTGAGGTGGACACGAGGGCTGACTCTCTATGCATCCTTCTTTCCTGAGCCAGCTGCCCCCTGCCCAGGGCAGAACAATGCAGGGACATCAAAACAGCTCTGCAGCTCCGTTTCATTTGGAACCCTGAGCAAATTTTCAACTTACTTCAAACCATTGACGGTCTGGCAGGAATCTGGGTCTGCGGATAGTCAGAGGCTATTTATTTCAAAATGTAGCAGACAGAATAAAGACCCCTGCAAAGACGTCCCTGGAGTCCTCATCCCCAGAACCTGTGAATAGTTCCTTTACCTGGCAAAAGGGACTCCATCGATGTAATTAAGTTAAGGACCTTGAGATGGGGAGATTATCCTAGATTATCTGGGTGGGCTCACTGTAATCACAAGCATTTTTAAAAGGAAAGAATTGTCCCCCTTGCTGTGGTCAGAAAGAAACATGAGACAGAAGACGGGTTACAGAGATGTGAGGATGCTGGCTTTAGAGATGGAGGAAGGGAGCCACGAACCAAGGAACGTGGCAAAAAGGAGGAAAAGGAACATAGCTTCCAGAAAGGAACATAGCCCTGCTGTTACCTTGATATTAGCCTGGTGAGACTTGTGTTGGATGTCTGACCAACAGAACTGTAAGATAATAAGTCTGTATTGTTTTAAGTCACTAAGTGTGTGGTAGTTTGTAACAGCAACAACAGAAAGCAAAATACTGGGGCCGGCTCCGTGGCCGAGTGGTTAAGTTCGCGCGCTCCGCTGTGGTGGCCCAGGGTTCGGATCCTGGGCGAGGACATGGCACCGCTCATCAGGCCACGTTGAGGGGGCGTCCCACATGCCACGACTAGAAGGACCTGCAACTAAGATATACAACTATGTATCCAGGGGGTTTGAGAAATAAAGCAGAAAAAAAAAAAGATTGGCAACAGTTGTTAGCCCAGGTGACAATCCTTAAAAAAAATAAATAAATAAAGCAAAATACCATTATGAAGCTTGAGATGAGTTAATTTCTCCATGTCCCTCAACTTGTCCTCTTCCATCATTTCCAAAATAAAGACTCTCTCCATCTCCTCCCTCTTACACATTCATTTCCATTTAGGTCTCTACTTCCTCATCCAAC
Organism: Equus quagga; assembly: GCF_021613505.1. Lineage (NCBI taxonomy): Eukaryota > Metazoa > Chordata > Mammalia > Perissodactyla > Equidae > Equus > Equus quagga. Next base: position 47,521,183 of record NC_060275.1, on the reverse strand, counting down.
TCATCCACCAAAACGTTTCTACTCTGACTGTTGAAATCCCTTTCAATGAATAAAAATAGATACCATGGATTGAGTACTTATTTTAATATATCTTTTCTTCTTTGTACATTATAAAGCACTTGGGTTTTACATATACAGATACTGAGGCTTAGAGACGTAAAGTAACCTGCCAAAGGCCACACAGCAGGGACTGGTGGGGGTGGCGTTCAAATCCAGCTCCACAGCCCGTGTTCTCGGCTTCTATTCCAATGCTTCCCGGAGGGCATGTCATAGAATAACAGCTCCATGGGTTAGGAATATGGGTTAGGAGAAACGTGGATTCCGTGGCCTGTTGTGCAGTTCTAACTTTCTATTTCCTCCCCGCTGTCTGCTGAGGCCCAGGTCACCCTTGGACTCTCAGTTTGCAGATTCTTCTCCACTCCGCAACTGCCGTCCCCTTGGGGTTTTTATTTCTGTGCAGTGGGTCCATCTGGTGCCCTAGCTTCCTAATCCGCTTCTCTGGCAGCTTTCTACTCCACTCCTATCACTAACCTACCCAAGATAGATCCTTTTCTGAAATGCCAGCCTCCAATCTTCAGCCCTCTGCCCAGTCTCCTCTCTCCGTTCAGCTCACCTCCTCCTGTATTCCCTCAACATCTGCTCTTATCAAAGGCCATCAAGCCTTTGGCCCCCTTTCTTTCCAAGTCTGTTAGCCTCATCCTGGCTTTACCAGATGCACATTAGAATCATCTCTCTCACCCAACTGCAACACAGAGACATGAGGGAGGGGGCAGCGCTGGTGTTAAAACCTCCCCAGGTGATTCTGATGCACAGGCCAAGGTTGAGGACCCATGCTCAAATATAACCTGGACTCTTGGGGGATCCCCTCAATCTCTCTTGCCCTGCCTTCTACTAATTTCTTTATCTCTTACCCTTGGCCTGTTGCACTGCAAATGCTCCAAAATCTGGGTAAATCTAACAATCTGCCGTCACCACCGTTTTACCAAAGTTAGGAATCTTTACGTTGCAAGTCACAGAAAGATCCTTCAGCCAAACTAAGAACATTTTAGAAGAAATTTCCTATAAGAAAACTGCAGGGGTGCCTAGAAACAGAGGCTGGAGTACTAACGGAAGTCAAGAAACATCCTCTGCATCATCTCCTCCATTTCCCTTTCTGCTTCATTCTTCTCTCTTGCTGCAATTTTTTTTTTTTTCCATTTTCCAGTCCTTGTGGTAAGAAGTGGCCACCACCAACAACTTCTGAATTAACAGTTTGAAAGAAGACAGGCTGAGATGGGAGCTTTTAGACCTGGTTTTAAATTCCTGAGGGAGGTATTCTGATACCCTAAGACTGGATCAAGTTCTTGCCCCAGGACCAATCCACTGTGGCCTGTAAAGTTGTGACATGTGACATAAACATGGGTGCCCCATAGAATTAATTCATGTCCCCAAATGAATGGCAGGGACAGGGGTAGCTGCAGTTCCCAGAAAACTGGAAGATGGGAGGGAGAGCTGCAGAGCTTAAACAACAGAAGGTCGTTGAATATCCTACGGGAAATTTACCCAAATATGAGAAGTGGTACCATTGCAAATTTTGTCCCACAGTGTCAGCGGGGTCCTTGACAGAGCCCTACAATCCTTTTATTCATTTGTAGTCAGTAGTTTCTCAGTCACCTAAGCTGATTCTGAGCCTTCCCATAATCTGTCCACCACTTCTTACTTTACAGAAAAAGCAGAAACTTCTGGGCACAAACTTCTTCCACTCTTGGTTTCTTCTAGCTGAGAAACCCATCTATACCCACATCTTCAGTCTCACACACTTTCTCCTGTCCCTTTCTGCTCTAGCAACCTGTCCGTCTAGGACACAGCTTCATCTGCTTTCCCTCCACCTATAACTAAAAGCATGAGCCACAGCTGAGCCTCTCCTATAAATCTCCCCATGGCCCCAGCTCTCTCTTCCTTCTTTCACAGTCAGACTTCTGCCTTCAGATTTTATTTCTTTTTCATCCTCAATACACTCAACCTGGCTTCTGCTTGCCCTACCCCTTCTAGCACCAATTCCCAGTAACCTCTCTGGCTAAGGTCACCAACGACCTCCTAATTGCCAAACCCGGTGGATGACTTCCAGCCTTTGTCTTAATGTGCCTCTCTGCTGCATTTGACATGATCTTCTAAATATGTCTCAAATCGTATTTTCTCTCTCTGTCTCCGTGGCCATGTCAGTCTTTCTTCAAATCTCCCCTGAACTCTTGGAATAGTGCCTTTAATGGTTTCCTTGTTTTTAATTTTACCCAACACTTCCTACTGCTATTATTTTTCTAAAACAAAATCTGATCAAGCCACTCTCCCATTTAAAATCCTTCCATTGCTCTCCGTCACCCACTAAAGGAGTTCAAAATCCTTAGTATGGCCTATAGAGCCTGGACTTTTCATGTCATGGACCCCACCAACCTTTCCAACCATACCTTCTACTTCCTCCCCTCTGCCTCCTGCGTCCACACATACCTAGCTGCTTGTATGTTCCTAAAAAAGGCATGCTCTTGCATGTACTATTCCTTCCACCACTCGACCCTGGCATATTTTTACATCCCAATTCAAAGACCCTCTCTTTGGCGAAGTCTTTCCTTCCTGCTCCAGACAGAGTTCACTCATCTCTTCTTCTCGACTCCTATTCTCCCTGTATGCTTCTCAACTGTAGGGCTTCTCACACTGCATATTTCTGACTTCTTTACACAGCAGCTTTTCCCACAAGATCACAAGCTCCTCAAGGGCAAAGAAGGGGGTTTAATCATTCTTAGTCAATAAATATATAATACATGAATGAATAAATGGGAAGGGGGTATCCATGGAGACCGGGTTGGAAGGCTGATGAAGTGAGGCAACACTAGTTCATATACATTGGGCCGCAAAATTGGACAATCTCTACCTTCTACATTTGATTTCCCTTATTGATATTTAACCTGTTTGCTTCAGTGGCATATTGCCTGATTCAGGTAAACAGTGCCTCCTTCACAGTTGCAGCTGCTTCCTTTGATAGCTCATATCAAGTGTTGCTCAGCTTCTACCTCTTTGCTTTTCTCCTTAAAATTCAATTTCTGAAAACTAGTTGAAGAGTTCAGCCACTGAAAGATCTTCATTGATTTATTTTGCCTTCCTTATTTATTTATGGGACCACTTTCTCCTTGATATTTCTTTTTTGCTCTCTGATGTACTTGTAAAAGCTCTGCTCCTTCCTCTTAACCCCATGCATTAGATTACCCCAGCCTCTGGGGTTCCTTTCCTCGCCTTTTCCTTTCCATCCGTTCTGACTCCAGTTGAGAAACTTTCTGTCTGCTTCCTGAAGTCCTGCGTCTAGCAAAGTTTTCAGATGATCTTAAACTTTCATGTTGACCCCTGCAGAAGTCAAACTGCCGACTGAATCCTTGCCTCTTGCTCTATGTGTGGGTTTGGCTCCTGATTAGCATAGTGATTAAGACCGTGATCTTGGAGCCAGACTGTCCAGGTCCAAATCTCAGCTCTGCCACTTACCAACGGTGACCTTGTTCAAATTCTTCAAACTCTCTGTATTTTAGTTCTTCTTCTGAAAAAATGGGCTGAATCATATTACCTACCTCTTGAGTTGTGAGGAGTAAGTTTATTGAAAGCTGTAACATTTTTAGAAGAAGTCCTGGCAGGGTGTGGGTATTCGTTCCTTCTGCTGTTTCACCTTCACCTCCTCCCTCACTTCCCTTTTGCTGTGCAGTTTGTTCTCTGGTTGGTTAGCATGGAGCATTCAGGATCGACTCCTCAGGGCGGAACACTTTTCTAGGCACTGTATGTATAATAACCGGAGGATGAACACGGTGCAAAGAAAAGCCAGACTCTGTTCACAAACCTTGGGGATTATAACATAAGAAAAATAGAAACGACCTTTTATCAAGTGCTTACAGGGCTTGGCATTGTGGCAGGAGCTTTACACGTAGAGTTTATCATACGTCATTTCTTCCTTATACCTCTGAAGGTTCTTGTCCAACATCACACAGCAGTAAGTAGCGGAAGTAGAATTGGAAACAAGATTGGCCTGGTGTCAAGCCCATGCCCTTAATTACGTGGCTATACGCTGTCCCAAATAAAAACACGTTATTATCATTCTGTGATAGGATATAAGACAACTGCAAGAAGAAGGAGCTGGAGCCAGGTGTATCATTCTTCTAGTGTGAGTGAGAGGTGAGGAGGTCTGCATAATGGGTGACTGTACAATGGAAATAAAATCTGAGAGTACTTCTAGTTTTTATTTTTGTTTTTTTTCAGGGAGGGGGGCACAGCAGAAAACACCTAGCATAGGGCCATTACATTTTATCATTGTTCAGTGAATGTTTGTGGGGTGAATACATGAATGTTAAAAAGTAGCCAGGGTGGGGCAGTGACATCTTTCTGGGAGCTCTCCTAGGAGTGGGGCTATCAGTCCTCTCATTCAGAGCGTGTGTAGGATACCAAGGGGTGGGGACTCAGGAGGGCCTAGAGCTGGATGGGGGAGAGAAGGTCAGGAGGCCCTGTTGGAGCCTGCCTGCTGTGACTGGATGCTTGGGAAGGTCTGGGTCATCAGGAGGAGTGGAACAAGGCTACACCCTCCACTTCCTTCCTCCATGATGGTGGGCCTGGGGAGGTGTCATTGATCTTCATCAGGTCTGGAGGGGCAGGTGGCTAACCTGGGCTAACCCACATGCAGGAGCATGTCTGCTCTCCGCTGGATTCGGAGTAACCCATTTGAGGTGGCCCGGTAACCCAGGTGGGGCCTTGTTAACAAGGGTGACTCTGGGAGCCCTTTGGAATCCAAACTCCTTGCTGTGACCTGAAGACCCCTCCAGACTCTGGTCTAGAACACACTGTGTTCCCCACGAGCCTCCTTTCTGTTCCTCAAGTGAGGAAGTTCATTTTTGCCTCAGGCCTTTGCATTTGCTGTTCTGTCTGCTTAAAATTATTTTCTCTGGGCCTGGCCGCATGACTGAGTGGTTAAAGTTCCACATGCTGCACTTTGGCAGCCCAGGTTCATGGGTTCAGATCCTGGGCACAGATCTACTCCACTCACCTGCCACACCGTGATGGTGTCCCACATATAAAACAATAGAGGAATATTGGCACAGATGTTAGCTCAGGGCTAATCTTCCTCAGGCAAAAAAAAAAAAAAAAAAAAAATTATTTTCTCTGGTTCCTAGAAGGGTTGACTCCTTTGTATAATTCAATTCACAGCTCCAAAACCTCCTCCCCTGGTGGGCCCTTCTCACTGCCTCATCAGACACAGTGCCCCACCCAGTGCAGTCTTCATCATATCACCCTGTTTTGGGTTCTTGTAGCATGTGTTGTTACTCAAAGTATCTGGGTTGTTTGTTTCCTTGCTTAGTCTGTCTTCCCCGTGAGTCTAAGCTCTAGGGAGCAGGAGCCTAGTGCAGAAACGTAGCCCAGTTTGTTTGTGTCGTGGCCCCAGTTCTCAGGGAAGTGCCTAGCATGGAGTATGTGCTCCATGAATATCTCAGGGACACATGAATGAATCTGAACATCACTCTTCATGCACTAAACTTAGCTACACATGAACACTCAGTCTCTGTTGCTATTCAATTTCTGTAGTTTCTGGTTCAAAACACTAGCACGCAGTTTTACGAATATGAAACAATGGAATTTAGTTGAATGTAATGCCAGGAATAGAGTTGGCTTTGTGTAAGGTCACAGAAGGGAGAGTAATCCGTGTGATTTTGAAATACTACAATATTATTTAAAATGAAAAAAGCAGGTTACTGAGTAGCATTTTTTATAAACATTATGCTTTCTTATTTCTCCACCTAATAAAGAGAAAAGCCACCTTGATGCTTGTTTGGGGTTCAGCACTTAAAAAGTTCAAAACTGAGAATCAGTGAGGGGAATTCAATCCTGCCTGTTCATTTGGAAATGTTCCTTTGGAGAATTTCCTGTTCATATTTTTACTGGTTAGAATGCATTTTAATTCTTTCCTGGAGCAGCTTTACTTTCTCTCTTTTTTTCTTATTTTGAGGAAACACAAACAGCCCGGACAGTGTTTCTCAAATGTCTTAATGGAGCAGCTATCACCAGGAAGGCCCATTCGTCCTCACGGTGTTCACCTCCAACCCGCTTCAGAGTGAGTCCCTTACTTGTCTTTCTTACTCTGACTCCTCATTCTTTTTCTAGTTCCATTTCTTCTCTTGCTTCCAGGACATCTTTATTTTGATGTCCTGCCTGAAATTTAACATGCCAAAATAGCCCAATATCTAACAGCTGGAACCAATACCCCTCGTCAAATTCCCAAATGACCCTCAGAAGTTCCAGAATGTCTTAGTTCCTGAGAAGAATGATGTTGGGGTTACTTTTTACGCACTTTCCTATAGGAGCATCTTGTGAACAGTGTCAAAGGTCTCCAGTCTTTCGTGGGACTAGAGGAGCCCCTAAGGCCCCCCTAGTTTTCTTTGGGTCTTGGTCAGGAAGGAAGTGACTCTGTTCCCACTATCTCGTCAGTGTCCCCCAGCGTCTGCCCCTCTCACCCACAGACCATAGCTTTAGCCTCTGCACCAGGGCTACGGATGAGAACGCTTCTTGTGCCTCTGCCATTCTGCTCTAGCACCACTCTTCTTAGTGGGAGAGTCTTATCATTGCCTCCCAATGTAGCACAGCTGCCATTAATGGAGATGCTGGCCATAAGATTTCTCAGCGGGTTCCTCCGTGCCTCAGGTATAAGTGTCAGTGATCTTAGGCCTATGGTCCCAAACTTCCCAAGGCCTGACTATTCAGGGAGCACTCAAAGCCAGATATATACTTTATGCTTATAACTTCTGAAATAATTTACTTCTGTTTAAAGAAAAACAACTTCTTTAAATACAACAAGACTTGCAGACATTCGTTTAAAATAAGCCACTTTTCACGAACAATGCCAATGCCTGGGTTTAAGTAGTTTCTTTCATTCTAAAAATATGTGTTGAAAATCTAGTACATGCAGGCACTGAGCTACAACCTGGGCAGTCCAGACGGTTATGAAACCTACAGTTCTGAGGAAGACAGGCATTGATAAAATAATCACACAGGATATGTACTTATAATAGTGGTAAGTGCAAAGAGAGGAAAGAATAAGGTGCTATGAGAGAAAAGAACTTGTGTGATTGACCTTATTTAGAAGGCAGAGCCAAGAACTCACCGAGGAAGCAATTTTAAGCTAAAACCTGAAAATAGAGCAGGGGCTAGAGAAGCAAAAATTGGGAGTGTGGGAATAATGCACCAGGTAGAGGAAACTGCATACAGAGGATTTGAGGAGGAATGAGCTATCTCCATGGGGCACTTAATGAAGGCCAGGGTTGCTGGTGCAGAATGGTAGACATGAGGTGAGGCTGGAGAAATGGTCAAGGGGATTTTGTATACTATGTTTGGAATTTATATTTTATTGCATGAACAAATGAAAGCTATTGACACTATTTAAGCAAAAGAGTGAATGATTATATTTAAAATTTGAAAAAGATCTTTCTAGAGGATGGGTTGGAAGGAGTAGAGTGTAGAATCAAGGAGACCAGTTAAAAGGTTTTTAAAGGAGTCTTAAGCTGCAGGGGAGGTGGCAGACTTGGGGACAAGTGTATTGACTCAAGAGATCTTTTGGAGATAACCATAAGGGTCTTCAGTGTTAGATTAAATGTGTGGAGTGCAAGATGGTTGTGTCAGAATAAGTCTTGGATTTCTGCCTTGAGTGCTTTGTTTTACAGAGAGGTCCTTTAGAGATGTTGGTTAAGATTTGGAGAGGAACAGATTTTTGGGGCTGGAGATAAGGAGCTGAATTTGGGGTGGTTGGGTTTGAGACATCTTGAATACCAAGGGAAAATGTCATGTTGACAGTTTGCTATATAGATCTGGGGAGGAAGTAAAAATTTGGGGACATTGGCACAAAGATGGTATTTAAAACCATAGGGGTGGATGAGATTGCCTGGGAAGGGAGGTGAGAAAAGAAGGCTCTGAGTATCTGGTTTGTCCTTGTCTACATGTTGTTAAATAACTGGTCAATTTTGTCAATAAATCAACAATTTCTTGTTGACTTGAATTGTCCCATTCATCTGGTAGCCCTCGGAACTCCTGACATGGATATGAATATGGATATGGATGCATAAATCAACGTTTTCCCAATCCTTGTTGGAAATCACCTTCTAAGCAACATGGAGAAAGGAAATTAATTCAATTCTCTCTCTCCTTTTTTTTGGTGAAACTAGAATATAGATGCAGTCTCTGGACTCCAAAATATATGGAAGAGCTATTGAAAGGAGCTGAGATATAACAGAAGCCATGCAGAAGAAAGCAAAGAAAAGAAACGTGGAGACTAGAAAGAAGTCCCAATGACAGGTCTCTGAAAGTGCCAGAAAGAAAATATTGCTTATGGCAAGAGCTTCTTCCCAGAAAGTAAATCTGTTTCTTCTTTCTGGATCTGGTTTGGTTCAGAGAAGCAGAAGAGTTGGGACTGTACAAAGACTCACAGAGACATGACATATTGGCAAGAAATCTCCATTTCTGTGTCAGTAGAGAAGAAAAAGCTTTGGTTTATAAAACCTGCCAACTGGAGGATTACCTTGACTCATGTCTCATCTACAGGAAACTTCTTAATAGACTTGGTCCAGGGCAATCTAACTCATTAAATAATGAGCAATAAAAATAAATGAGCACAACATTGATATAAAAATATTGAAAGAAAACAGGAGAAACAAGTAGTGATAGAAAGAAGACCTATCCAAAATCTATTACTATAGAGTACATAAAAGTTATAACTAATTTTGTTCATTTTGCCACAACTTTTAAAAAATGAAATAATTGCCTTTATGAAGGAAGACCCCAAAATAAAAATGTGAAAAACCAGGGAGGATGTGATAGGGAGATGAAGTATGAGCTAGCAGGAAAGATGTAGAAGAAAAAGCAAAACGTCACAAAAATGAAGGCAAACTTGGAAGGAGCATAAAAAATTGACACGACTGAACACACAGTAAGGAAGAGAGAAAATAGAAGGGAGAAAGGCTAACAAAATAAATGGAAACAGAATAGGAGTTTAAAAGGAATAAAGAGAAAAAGATAGATATGGAAGACAAAGGGCAATCTGAAATTCACAAAATTGGAGTCTCCAAAGATGAAAACCCAAACAACGAAACTTTGAGAAACTGTAAACAAAACATAAAATAGTATGACAGAACTAAGATGGCCACATCAATCAATATAAAGGAACTTAACTCTCCCACTAAAAAAAAAAAAACATTTCCAGCTTAACTCACAAAGAAAAACCTAACTAGGGACAAGAAACAATTCTAAAATAAAGTGACTCAGAAAGGTTGAAAATAAACTAATGGGCAAAAATATATTGGGCAAATGAAAACAATAAGAAAGCAGGCATTGAGATATTAACATCAGCTAAGGTAGAATGAAGGGCAAAAGGCAGTAGTTGAGTCAAAGAAGGGGTTTGATAATGCTAAAGGATGCACTAACGCATAATGACAACATCACAGTCATGATAGCTGTTCACTGCATCACACAGTATTCATAAAGTGGAAATAACACAAAGTAAAGGAGAAAAAGATGGAAACACTAAAATAGGAGACATAGAGGGTTTCTCAATTGGACAAAAGTTAAGGACAGCAAGACAAAGCTAGCACTTAAAAATAAACAAACACAAAACTTACACTAGAAAGTTTAAAACTCGCTCTTTAATAGCTCTTGGATTAAGGAGGAAATGAAAACTCAAGTTAGAAAACATTGATAATGAAAGCCTTACAGATCAGAATCTAAGGGATACAGCACAGCAATGCTGAGAAGAAACTTTATAGCCATAAATACATAGATCAATCAAGAAGAAAGAATAAAAATAAATTGATTAGAGAGTGGGATCCAAGAGCCCCATGAATGCACTCTCAGTCTCCTTTCCAAGTAGAATGATGTCAAATCCAGTGGAAGTATTGAATTCAAGAGAGAGCCAGTTTTGCTGTCCCACAGACACTGGCTCAGCGCACAGGTGCATGTTTTTCATTTTGAAATATATGACAGTGTGTCTTTTACCACTTTTTGGAAACATAGCTTTAGGATTAAAAGAAGAGTTAGCTAAACAATTCTTCCCTACTCTCCCCCAGATGAATGTAAGACAGAGAGGTAAAGGGATGTATGGGTCAGGAAAAAGATGGAACCCTCAAAATAAGATAATTTCAGCAAAGTTTATACAGGTGTGGGTAAGGACAGTGATTTTCAACCTTGGCTGACGTAAGAATCACCTGGAGAGCTCTTAAAAATTATTGTCCCTGGTCTTTCATTTTGTTGCACTTTGTGACAATCTGTGTTTATTTTATCAATGTCTGTCTTCCCCAAGACTCTAAGTTTCATGAGAACAGAAATCTCTTCCATTTGGACCCCCTGCTATCCAGTTCAGTGCCTCCTCAGTCACTCTAGAAATTTTAATTTAATTGCTTTTAGGTGAAGCCCATAAATTGGTATTTTAAAGAACTCATAGGGATTCTAATGGGCAGCAGAGTTGGGGACCACCTGTGTAGGAGGTACTTGAGGGAGAGTGCAGGAACCTAGGGCTAACCACAGACTGGCTGTTGCCACCCTAAAGCTCCAAGGGATCAGCAGAGGGAATGGCTACCGGAACCTGGAAGTGTAGACCAGACCACCTTGAGAGGAGGAGTAACCTTTGATCAAAGGAGAAAACTGATTTGAGGCAAAGTTGCAGGGAGAGAGCCTGACCTTATTTTCTCCTTCTTTCCATTAGCTGAAGTGAATTGGAAGTCTTGGGTACAGAATCATCGATGTGGTCCCACCGTCAACCTACTGGGGCAGTGAGCAGGCAGAGAAGACTGGAAAGTGTATCTGAAGGAACAAATGGAAGATATACAAGCAAAGGTGGAGTCCACTCCCAGAAAGGAACTGATGTCCTAGTTAACATATTACAACACTTGGGGAAGACAACTGAAGACAAGTGAGATGATGATAAGTTGTAAGTTTTTGACCTGATAGATATCATTATCTGGAGAGATCCTCCAAACTATATGTGTCAATGAGCAGAAAATAGGACATGAATAAATGAAAGAATGAATGCAGGTGGATAGGTGACAGAGAAGTTGGGCTAGATTATCAGAAAAGGTAAACTTCTAAAGCAAAATGCTTCAGACAAAGCTGGTGGTCTGTAACCTGCACTTCCTCCTACCCCACGGGAACTGTGGAGAGCAGACAGCTGCCCCTGCAGGCCTTTGCAATAGACACCAGGTGGCATCTTATTACCCACAATGCCACCCTGAACCCAAATCACAGGGCAAGCTCCTTCTGTCTTCCGTGCGTCTGAAGCATTCTCAGTCAGGATCATGTCCTGCTCTGATAAGGCTCTCAATGAGGTCCTGCTTAACACGTGGCTCCTCTGGGAATTACAATATTGTGATATCGGTTTGAGTGTTAACAATTTACTATGTTTCTTGGGACTGGAGAATGATGGGACTTCCATCATGGAACATACTATCTCTGATTTGTTCAACTGTCAAAGGTTCATGTAAATGAATGTATATGTACGTATGCATTTGCACCAATCAGCCATATTTAACATGCAGCTATAGCTACAATGCAATTCCAGTGTTAACTACATAGGTCTCCTCGCAAATGTAGCTAGAAATGGCTAAGGCAGTGGTTCTCAACTGAAACATGCATCTTGAGGACATGTTGACACACAGAGAGATGGGCCCCACTCCCGAGTTTCTGATTCAATAGGTCTGCGGTGGGACCTGAGTTTTGGCATTTTTAATAAGCTCTCAGCTGATGCAGAAGCTGCTGGTCTCAGGACCACACGACTAACGTGTAGAAACATCTCTTCTGGTTCTGGTTCTTGGTCAATCGTTCTTCTGCTACTGCTAATTGACACTCTGGTGATCTATGTTCGCTTCATGTGCTAAGTGCAGAGCACCCTCAGTGCCCTTCACCATGATTGCTCTGAGTCCTACTTTTTTCAGCACAGAGCCTTTGTCATTTGAACTTCTTTTACTCTGCTGAGTTCTGTTCCTATTAGTTACTGCAAGGATCCATTCATTACCAGAAGGTAAGAAGGTATAGTCTTCTCCAAGTGCATCATTGAACTTTGCCAATTCCAACTCTTGACCATCAACAGGATCAACATTTTTCCTCTCCCACAACTGCTCTTGGTGGAGTCACATAAGGCATTATCCTCAGATTGGCCAAGAAGCAAGTTCTGGCTCTACCATTTACTGGCTATGTAACATTGGTAAATAATTTGGACAATTTCCGCATTGACAAAATGAAGGTATTAATTCCTTCAGAGGGTTGTTGTGAGGCCAAAGTGAAATAAGATATGCAAGAATAAAAATGCCTAGCTCAATGAACATTGGCAAATAAGGGATCGCCCTGGATTTTGGCCAGAAAACCAATAACTTTCAGGGTGAATGTTACCTGAAAAAATTTTCCCTTCTCTTAGAATTAGTTTACTTCTAATTAATTCTAAGGGCAATCATTCTCAAACTATGTTTCCAAAGCCAGTGGGCTTAGTGGTTAAGAACTCACAGTCTTGAGTTGGCATTAGAATCTGGACTCTGCCATTGACTAGCTGTGTGACCCTGGGGGTGTAACTTAACCTCAGTTTCAGCATCTGCAAAGTGAGGATGGAGTAGAACCTTCCTCAGAAGGCTATGTGAGGATTAATTAATATAATGCTTAGCCCACTACTGGACATTTCATAAGCACACAATGAATTTTAACTACAAGTATTAGGTTTTGGAGAAAAATGGAGTCTGATGAACTAGATCTAGATTTTGTGCTTCAGAAATAATAAACACAAATAATAAATAAAAGATTCATAAATAGAATATTTTCAATTTTGGTTTTTCTTTAATACATTTTTAATCTTTGGTGATGACTAAGTTTACCTTCAAATGAGTGCAGAAAGAAAAGTGGTGCTTGTTCTAATAGTTTTTTTTGCTCAGACTCCAGCACTTGAAGAGCGTTTCCTGAGTGAGCTGTGTGGGGAGTTTCAGCTTCATTGAGAGAGGCGCTGTGCTAAGTATTTAATAAATACTGTCTCATGTATGTCTCATGGCTACCCTCTGTGAGGCCAATGTTTCAGTTCAATGTTTAAGATTTATAAGGTTGTGCATATATCATCTATCTTCTAACAAAATGTTCCAAGTTAATATGATAGAGTTGAAAATGTGAATTTTGGGGGGGGGGTTCCACAATTTCCCCTTTCATTTGATCATTCCAGCAATTGAGTGAACACAATGAGAACTATCGTTTGATTACTTCCCATGTCATGCTATTAAGTAATCCATCATGGCTATAGGGCCTGGACTTTTGCTATTACACTTTTTTGCTTAGCAATGGACTACGCACAAAGGCACACACGTTCTACAGACTTACACACACACAGGAGTGTACACCCTCCTAAATTTATTCATAGTAAATGACCAGAAAGTTTTAAGAGTACATGAACGAGTGTACTGTTTTCTCTACCCATCCTATCTTGCTTTTAGCACAGTTACATGTGGTCTGCTACTTGCTTAGCATAATGCTCAACAAATTCTTGGTGAACAAAAGGAAATTATATTAAATTCTCTACATCTGTGCAAGAGCCCAACAGTTAAATCTATCCAGGTTTCTCCTCCTTCCCCAGGGTTCTCCTAACAAATTAGTTTAGAGTCACTGACTTACGTCTCCACATTCAGACCATTTCCCTTCCAGCTCACTGATGAACATAGAAGGCCAACGGGCCTCTTTGCCAATGCCTGCTAGGCCCAACCACTAGGACCTGGGGAAGGTTTCTGCCTCCTTTGTTTCTGAGCTGCCTGAGCCTACTGGGGAAGTCGTGACTTTAAAAATATTTTCCCCACTCTGAGCGGCGCAGGGGAATCAATCTGGCTTCTTGCAAAGAGGCCTGGAGGAGTCCTGTGGATGCTGCTGGAGGCTCTGATGCAGAGTCTGCCTGGCGCAGAGGGACCACCACTCCTGCCTCCCCGTAATCAGGCTGGTGGCTGTCTTCTGATGGGGCCACTGTTGTGTTGGGACAAGTGTTCGCTCCACCTTGATGAGGGATACAATTCTATTTGCCACTGGTGAGCCGTTTGTAATTAACATGTGCTTTGTGGTTTTAATCTTTCTTTAATCTGTAAAGCTATAAAAATTTACAGCGCAATTTTAGAATCAAGAAAAAGCTAAATTGCATAGTTCCGTCCTTAAAGTTAACCTGTTTCACCAGATCGACACTGCAAAGAGAGTGTCTGCAGAGGTTCTTCCTGCGCAGGCCCATTATCTTTTCTCAGTGGTCTTGTTTTCTCCCTTACCCAGAAGTCATTGGAAGCAGGAGAGCCCTCTCGCTGTCACACGGGCACACACAGTGCCCCAAAGAAAACAAACAACACAGTACATGGTATATAACGAAGAGAGGAAAAGAACCTCTTAGGTAAATACCAGGCTACTTATTTTATGATTTTTAAATGTCATTTTTGCTCCAATATTGACTTTTTTTTATAGAGGATGACTTATAGATCCTGCAGCACTGGGGGACCAAGTTTTCCTTTCTTCAACACAGCTGGTCAAGTTAAGAATTGAAGTCATGGTAATTAGTTATGAGTTTCTTAGCATCAAGACCAGACTGCCGAGAAAACTCTGCGAGGTGACCCCTCAGGGGAAGACAATGCACCGGGGAAAGAACCAGAACACTCAACAAAGGAGCACAAAACAACTTCCCAATCTTGTTGCTACAAACAGATGTTGCCGCCGCCGGCACTGGTTTACAAGAACGAAATACAATACAATCCTTCACTTGTCTGACCAGGCTTCTCTCTTCAAGAATGGGTTTCAGGCAAATTATTTCTGGGTTGCACAGGCTGGTAAAAGGCAGTGGAATTGGAAGCTATCATCCTCTGTGACCTAAGGGCTCAGAAATGACACTGTGAGAAGTGAAAGGGGTTGAGCTGAGGTCACAGGGAGACCCAGAGCCAGAAACCAGGTCACAGGGAAGGAGGGGGCGGCCAGACTTCCATGAAGAGGTTTCAAGAAACTAGCTAGAGGGAGTGGGTGTGAACTGAGATTCTTGGAGGGAGGTCAGGAGAGGCTAAAGGGAAAGAAAGAGAAACGGAGTTAGTCCCACTCCTACCCTCCCCTACCATCTCAATTGTTCTCTTCGTGCCTGCATAGACAGAGAGATGCAACCTTAAAGAAATGTAGTTTGAATTAGGGAAATTCAGTTTACGTAGACAAAAAGAAGTTAATCCAAACCAATGGGGGTAAGAGCCAGTGGGGGGAAACCCCATTGTTTGTTTTCTGCGGAAGGTTGTTTGTTCATTTTTTAAAAACTGAGTTGGGCGAATTAACTTGCCCTGTTTTCCAACTTGTTTGTATAGGCAAGTAAGCCTACAATACTTTTGTGGTACATTTTGCCCAAAACCATGTTATTCTATTCGAAATTAAAGGCAAATACTGCCACAAACTTATAATTACTTAAATCTTGAATTTGTTGTTCTCTGTCTTCCTTAATCCAACCGCTTCTATAACAAGAAGTCATTTTGGATGCGAGAAGACTACTGAGAGTAGCTAACATTTATTGAAAACCTATTGTCTGCCTGGCACTGCATTTGTAACAATAATACTTGCCAACATGTATAGTGCATCTAAATGTCAGGAACGTTTTAATAGGTTTACATCTGTTACATCATTGGATCCTAAAACAACTGTATAATATGGGTACTATTATTACTTTCTCTTTACAGATGAGAAAACCGTGGCCCAGTGAAGTTAAATGACTTATCTCAAAGTTACATAGCTAGTGAATGACAGAACCAATATTTGAGCCAGATTGTCTGGTTTCAGAGACTGGGCTTGAATGGCAACACTAATTTATTTCACACTAATAGAGCTCTTCAAGGTAGGTAGTGACTATTGTCATCATTTCCATTTTACACATGAGGAGAGTGAAATTCAGAGATGAAATCCCTTAGCCAAGGTTGCATAGTAAGTGGGAGAGCCAAGACTCATATCCAAGCCAGTTTAAATCTCACCTTAAGCAGAGGTAGAGCTGTGGTTGGTAGCCCTACACCTGTGCTTTTCAAACATTAAGGTACACATGAATCACGAGGGGATATTTTTTTTTTTTATTTGAGGAAGATTAGCCCTGAGCTAACTACTGCCAATCCTCCTCTTTTTGCTGAGGAAGACTGGTCCTGAGCTAACATCCATGCCCATCTTCCTCTACTGTACATGTGGGCTGCCTACCACAGCATGGGTTTTGCCAAGCAGTGCCATGTCCACACCCGGGATCCAAACCGGCAAACCCTGGGCTGCCGAGAAGCAGAACGTGCGAACTTAACTGCTGTGCCACCAGGCCGGCCCCAGGGATATTGTTAAATGCAGGTTCTGATTCTATAGGCCCAGAGTGGAGCCCAAGATCCTACATTTCCATCAAGCTCCCAGGTGATGTTGCTGGACCACAGACCACCCTGCATGGTAGGGGTTGGAGGTCATGAAACAGAAGGTGTTTCTCTACTGCTCCCCCACCCTCCACAAGTATATGTGGAGATGGTGTCTCTTGGGTACTTGCCTGGAGGTGACAAATTTAGCTTTAGATTCTGCAGTTTAAAGTAAAATCACTATTTTCTTTCCTAAAGCAACATAGAGACCCATTGACATTCAGGGAGTTTCTTTTCACATATATTTAGCCAATTATACTCTTCTTAATTTACTGAAATCCATATACTTATCAAATTCATCCTAAATGTCATCACTTTCTTCATAAAATATCTACTTAAGTTTCTTTTGCATACATTCCCTCTTGATTTGCATTTATGTCCTTTTGTTCTGATCTACCTAATAAACTCAAATTGATCCTCAACCAAAAATTTATAAGACATATCGAGTCCAATATTTCATTCAGATTGCTTCTTAATCACCTACTCTTAGGACTAAATATGGAATCCCATTTTGTCCATTTCTCTTCAATCAGAAGATCATCCATTTAATTCACTATCTTGAATTTCCTGCATTATCCTTACCTTCCAACTTAGCTCTTTCTTTTTTTTTCTCTTTAAACACCATAACTAGATTCTGAACCTCAAATCTGTATGTCAGTGTGGCTTCCCCAGCCCCTAGAAGGCCATAATACAATATCCTGGAATTCATGCTTTATGCCAAGCCCCCTCGTCAGCCTCACTTCTACTGCCAACTGAGCTGAAAATTGAAATGCTAGCTCAGTCTGCCGAGTCAGACTCTCTTCTTCTGTTGTGTTAACTAATTCATTACTAACCTTAGCTTGAGTGTTTTGCTTACCCAAGAGCAGCTCATATTGAAGAATTTAAATTTCACGTACTATCTCTTTATTCCTTTCTCTCATTGTTCAGACTTATTCAGGGCAGCAATTATCTCCTTCTGGATACTAATTTTCTCCCCCATTTCATGGCCTCCTCCAACAAAGCTCACAGGCACACTACAATCCTTCATTAACTGAAAACATGCAAAGTGCACAAGTCTTTCCAATGGAAAATTCGATGCAAAAGCCAAATGAGGTAAATTGCATTACTTGACACCGCCCTGGGACAGTTTAAACAGTGTTACATATTAATACGCTGCCAAGTCTCAAGATGATGGGAAGATTCTCATCAGAGCCCAAAGCAGTTACTGAAGGAGGGAGACCACCCCTGCCACACACAGATGCAGTCCTGCTAATAACCTCTGACAAGAAATACTCAAGACCATTGTTCAAGTGTGAAAAAAATGACAGAACGGGTCAACTCAGGTCACCACGACTAGGCACGCCCTCAACTTAGTATCTAATTAATACATTCATGATCTTTGTTTATAGCCACACATTTCATTTTATAATCACACCTAGCATATGTATAATTGTTTGTACTTGAAATTATTACTATTCTTATTTTACGTGCATTACTGTAGTCTGTCACCTAGAAATACTGTCTCACCAAAATCTATTTTTATTACTCCAGCCTTACCATGTTTGAATTATAGTTGTTCTAGGAAATTTCTTTTGGTTATGCCTACAGAGATGGGGCAGCAGTACTTTAAGACAATCTCAGACAAAAGCTGCAGGGTTTTCATCCATCTAAGACCCTAAGAACGGTGTTCCTGGAATAATTTTGACTATTCCTGTCCACTGATTCCTGTCTCCCAGAGCTATAAGGCTGTCAGTTCCTGACTCAGCTTTCCCTGGACTTTGAATTTCAGACTGCCCTTGGAAAAGTTCTGCCCATAAACTGGGAACTCCCAAAACTAATGGCTCAACTCACTGTCCAAGAGGCTGACTTTTCTGAATTGCAGAGCAAATGTGATCATGTAGACCTCACAATGAAATGTTCATGCCCCTGGACTTTGACGCTGCTCAGCCTCAGTGATCACATTGGGTGCAACAACTTGATTATTTTAATAATGGAAAGCACTCTCCAAACTTCAACATTAGATTGACTTCCTCAATGTTAATTGACCTTCGTATAGGAAGTGTTTATTATGTGGTCTCACTGTATTGAATCTAAGCTCGTTTGGGTGCATCTTGCCTGCAGGAGTAGTCTGAGTGACCACCAGCCTTGTCCTTCAACCCTCTGAGTAACAGATTCACACCACTGTTCAGCACTTCTGCATACTCAAATTTTGGGAAGGATTCCCAACATCGGGACCTGCAGACACATTAAATGCCTTCATGGGGTCAGGAAGAGTGGCCAAGGTTAACGTGCTCTGGTCCCTGATCTCTTTTCACATGTCTCTTCTCTATTGTGCTGCAAGCGTCATGTCTGCAGGAATGCATTGTGACCAGAATACATAATAAGAGTCCCACAGCATGTGACTGGCAATGTTATTCAGCAAATAGTCCCAAAGAATGCTAGCCAAGATCTCTTGAGCCCGAGAAAGTCATGAGATCCTGGAGACAATTATCACAATCAGTATGTTCTTCCCTCCTGTAGATGGTAATAAAAGTGGTATTTATGAAACATTGTGGCTGTGGCTTCTGAATCAAGAAATTCCCTCTGTAGAGGTCTCAAAGGGGCTGTGAGCTCTGCCCTAAAGAGCCCTGTGGCCCTTGTCACCAGAACCTGTTAATTCCTCCATGTTTCTGAGTTTGGCAGTGACAGGAGAGTGCTGCATATTTGCCATCACACACTGGCTGACTTTTTTTCTCTGTAGAGGATCTTCCATGAGCTGGGGTATCTTGCTGGTCGATATCCTCTTCACCGAGCTGGGTGATGATGGTTAAGCCCACACATGGGCATCTGGGCAACAGTCCCCAGTGGGGAGACATATATGCAAACACATTAATGTATATATTTAATTGGGTTATAATCTATTGACCATAGATACTAAAGCACTGAGCAAGCAATTAACAAAACAGCTTTGACTAAATATAGTTAGCACTAAATATAGTTGGTTAATTGGTATTTAATATGCTTATTAAATGTCAATTAAGTATCTTTAGCAATGAATTGGTACCTAATTAACTTACTATAGCTATCCTGTTACTTGACATTTGAACAGCTAAATATTCTCTACAAGTTTAATGTTTTAATAAGAAACAAATTATCCATGTATTGCTCATGAATTTTTCAGTTAGTTTAATAGGATTTAAATATATCTCCCAACTTGGATACATGTTTTTCTTATAATCAACTGGTATTTTACATTTCAGATCACTTTTAAACTTGAAGAGCTGATTACATGAGAAGAAAAAGCTGTAGAGTCAGAAACCTTATGTTCTAATGCTGGTTCTACCACCAACACCCTGTGTCGGCTTGGACATACTATTTCTCTGCTCTGAAGCTTCAATTTCCTCATCCGCTATATGGCGTTGAGAATAACAGTTGTAGTTATTGTAAAAGTAAAGTTACATGAGACATATGAAAGCATTTGAATAAGCTAGATAGCCTCTTAAAAGTAATGATTAAAAATTCTTATGAACGTTGTGTCTAATCATTATATTGACTGAATCTTCATATTTATGTACAAATCCTCAAGATAATTTATTATTGGAATAGAAATCCAATGGCACAATTTTCTGAGCTGTCCTTAAATTATAACGTAAACATGTTTTATTAAATCCCCAGCTGCAGAGACACCTGGGCTGCTCTTCAAAACACGCATGCCTTCCTCTTCTGGCTGTTCGCCTCTCTGTCTGCTCCTGCCCGTGATCCCATTTACTTTATGGGTTTGAGCCTGTAGCAAACTGTTGGTCCCTTATCCAGAAATTGTGGGTTTGCGACTGTGGCCCTGTCTCAGTAAATGTTTTCTTTTAAATTTTGTGTTTACTTACCTAGTTTACAGTCTTAACTGAGCTCTGTGTCAATTCCACTCTTTACCTGCATTTGAGGGCTGGTTGATGATTTCTAACCTTAGCAGCTTCTTTATGTCTGTTGGTAGCACACAGCCATGAAAGCATTGTCTTCATTTGTGTTCAGTTGTTTTACATCTTCTGTACTTTGTAAACAAGGCCTCTTGTATTAAACACTTGCAGTAATTTTAGTGCCAATTACCGTATCTTGGTTCATGACACCAGAACCTTCGCACTCATCAAACATTTGCTTGCCTTAAGCTATAAATATGACAAATTAAGTAGAAAAGAGGTGTTTGGTGTGTCCACCTTAGAATTTGTTGTTGGGTCTTTTATAAGTGATTTCATGGCTTGCATTTATTCTATTTTTCAAAGTTTTTATGGTTTCCAACTATGCCCATTATTACTGACTAATTTATAGAGGCTGCAGTCATCCTTGTCGTAGCGGCTTAACCTGGGTTTGTTTCCAGGGGCAATATACATTGTTGAAGTTAATTGTTCCCTAACCGCTTTTCTCCATATGGCAGAGTGAGTCTCTCTGTAATAGCTTTGGAATGATTTATCCAACATTTGTCATTACCCCTTGGATGTGGCTTGGGAAGTCTCACGGATCTTTGTTGGGCCATAGCATACAGCCTAGTGAGTGTATTGAAACTGCTACCTCACACCCACCAATTGCCTTAATTTTATCGCCTGCACCGAGATTAGTTTATAATATTTTCTCCACAAGTGAACTAAATGTTATTATCTTTATTACCATTGTTGATGCTATTGTTATACAGGTGCAAAAATATTCATATCTCTGCTATTTCTGAATCTTCCCCTGCGGACCTACAGTCAGTGATTAGCCCTACATTAGTCACTCATCGACACATGCGGAGTTCCCGATTCATGCTGGAAATGATTGCAGACTTGCCGTTCGAAGTCTAACTTCAGACTGAAGTCAGAAGAGACAGGGGATTGTGTGTTACCTCAAAAGGCTGAGGCAGTATAGTGCGGAGTCTCAAGCCAGACTTGGGTCAGAGAGATAAAAGATCTCATTTCCACTCTGCTAGTGGTAGAAAGCGACTTATTTCCTTCGATTTCTGCATCTGTACACAGAAGAGAAAAAAATCATACTTACCATGTAGAGCTGGTGAGGATTATAGGGAGATGGTATCTTTAAAGCATCTAGTATGACACCTTGCAAATAACATCTCAAAAAAATCAGCTGTTATTGAGATAGGATGCTTTTCTAAGATATCTCAATATTAAGTATGATTTAAGCAAGTAGAAGAACAGGAAGACACATTTAAAAGTATCCTATGGCTTTACTAACATCCAAGGAAAACAATAATAAATGACAGCAAGTCTGTGTGCTGAGTATGTGTTCTGTCCATGACAACATTAGCCACCCGAGCACCTGGCCTTTTTATTGGTGCTTCCTTAGTCAACTGAAGAAAAGGAAAGAGGAAAAAAAGAATTTATTTTCATATCCCTGTATAATGAACTGTCTTGACTGCATTGTTGAAACACAATCAAGAAGGTTTGATATTTGTAGAACACATCGTGTTTTGAAATCACTGATATATGTATTCTAACTTGAGTATATCAGGCCACTAGAACAAAGACATTCCAATTTCCATGTCAAGATGATAACTGGATTATTTAGGTGTCAAAAGCACGAAATGTGCATTAAACCATTTTCTGCCTTGGTATAATGAGATCCTGTATGGGAGATGTATACACAGTAGTCCTGCATAAGTCAAACAGATAAATGTGATCTGCACTAGGGCAACGGAGCAGGGCAAGCGCTTATGAATCAGACGCTTGCGTTCAAAGAGAGGTGGGCTCCCCAAAGCAGACTGCCAAGACAGAGCCTTGGCATGTGTGCTTCAGCTGGCATGTGTCAGTTCATTCACAGGGGTTTTTACATTACAAAGAGGCCTACTTTATGAAACAGGCCATCAAGTGGAATCCATATCACTTCATCACTTTTCACTCTGAGTTTACAGCAGAAATACACATACAGATGCACACACACCACACACACCCCATCCTGGGAGTAATTTTAAAGTGATCCAACGACTGCATATTGAGCATCTACTGTGCCCAGGCAGGCCCTTTGCTAGGAGCCAAAGGGCCCTGTGCTGGGCTCTGGGGAGCCAGAGATGAAGAAGACCAAGAGCTTGTGATCTAGCAATGGAGACAGAAGCTTATGTGTACTCATTCCTGCAGTGTGATTCATGCAACACCAAACAAAGGGCTCTGGGAGCACAGAGGAGGTAGCAGGCAGTTCTACTAGGCAGTTGGAGTAGGGGGTACAGAGAAAAAGGGAGCATGTTGGTGAAGAAAGTATATTATCAGTTTCTAAGACATAATATTGTTTATATTTCATAATTTATGGAATTTCAACACCAATACCTGTAGAATTTAAACCCTTGGTTTATTCTGCTAAATGTGCCCTCATACTCATTCTTACTGCCACCAAGTAACTATAAGTTACAGTAAAGGTTGAAATAGGCTAGACATGAATTGAAAAGTCATTTTGATGAAACTCTATTTCTTTTTTGAATTGGTGGCTGTTATATCAAAGTGAGTGGTTATTTTGATGTTAAGTGAAGGGATTTGCAAACTAAGAAATTACCTGGTATCATATGCTTGCTATTATCTAAGTCAATCCTCCCAACACCCTGGGGCTTGTCCAGTACACGAACTACTGCAATAGCATACCTACTTGGCATCTGTTTCCAAACGTTTCCCATCACATCCATTTACCACACTGCCTTCAAGGTATGCTTTCCAAAGACAGATCTGTTCATGTCACTCTCTTGCTTCAAAACCTTCGGTTATCCCTAAAGTCCAGCAGAATAAAGTTTAGACAGCCTGTCTAGGCATTCAAGACCGTTTATGATTTGACACCAACCCAGTTTTCCTGTCTCATGTTCTGCCTGTCTTGGTGAGGCTCTCTACTCACACCAGCTACTCACTATTCTCTGAGCCTGTCTTGCCCTTCTGGGCGCCCATGCCTTTGGGCATGCTTATTTATCCCAAAGTCCTCTTGTCTCATTTTCTGCTATGTGAACTTCTACTTTAAAACTCAGTCTACTTGTTACCTTTGTGAAGTTTTTCCTGACCTGGCTCTTAAAAGTTAATCTGATGCAACCTTAACACATGAACATATTTCTATGGAAGCACATGGACATATTTCTACTGAAGTGGATATCTCACTGTGTTGCAATTCTCATTTATGAACATCTCTCTCTCTCCTTAATTTAAATCACCTTAGGCATCACCAGAACAGGATAATGTCATTCATCTTTATATGCTCATCGGAGGACTTCTTCTGTAAATATATGGTATATAATCAAGGATCATTATCCTCATTTCACAAAAGAAGGATTTGGTCCTCAGAGAGGTTTGCAAACTTGCCTGAGCTCATCTGAGTCATGAGCAGAAGAGCTAATGTCAGACTCTCGGCCATACTTTATAGTGTCAGCTGCTCACCATAATGTCTACAGATTTCAGATTTCCTAAGAATTGTCGTTTATAGATTGACTCTTCTATTTTTTTCTTTACCACTGTATTAATTTGCTACTGCCATAACAAAATACCACCGAGTGAGTGGTGTAAAGAACATAAATTTATTTCCTCACAATTCTGGAGGCTAGACATCTAAGATCAAGGTATCAGCAGGGGGGTTTCTTCTGAGGCCTCTCCCCTTGGCTTATAGATGACCATCTTCTTCCAACGTCTTCACAGGCTCTTCCCTCTGTGTGTGTCTGTGTCCTCATTTTGTCTTCTTATAAGGACACCAGTCAGATGGATTAGGGTCCACAGTAATAACCTCGTTTAACTTACCTCTTTAGAGGGCCTATCTCCAATTGCTGGTACTTGGAATTAGAATTTCAACATATAAATTTTAGAGGGGCACAATTCAGCCCATAAGAGGTACCGGATATGTGTCAAACTGGGCTAACCTGGGCAAACTTTGAGGCTGACCCCACTGATGTTCACAAAGTTGGTAACCCATAGCATACGACCCTTTTCACTACTCTCAGGCATTTGTGGTAGAGGAGGGGACATGAGGGAAACTACTGACACAGTCTTCTTGGACAACTTATTAGCTGGAGGTGATTATTTATTCATCTCATTTCCTTCTGGTCACTGTAAACATCTCCAACCACCTTGGGTCTTTTACTTCAGGGAAGTCAAAGAAACTGGCCTGTTCTAAATGTCAGGATCCCTATATTAGAACGTCTTGTCTAATATTTGGCTGACTTAAGAGAACAATGCCACAAAGGTGCTTACCACTTTGGTATTTACAACTTTCCTCATCATTTGTGCTCTGGCTGCAAAGGGTTAATATTGTAAAACCAGTGAAGTAAGGAAACCTGCCAAAATTTGCAGCACAAACCAGCAGTGCAGCACGAATTCGAAATCCCTTCCCCTGAGTGCCTAAGTCCTTTCCTTAACGCTGTGAATCATGGGATAAAGATTTCTGGTAAAAGCTGGAAAGTTTTCTCTTTATACAGTCAAAAGCCAAGATTTCTCACGCTTTTCTGAGGAAATATATCCTGTAAATGATGACAATATCGGTCACAGCCTTAATGCCACATAAAAGTGAAATTGTGAGACAGACACCTTCCTCCAGTCGTCTCTTTGAGTCCCTCACGTGTCCTGACTACTTTTGAATCATCAAGCTCTTTTTTCTCTATGGCAACAGTGAACCCAGAAGGCCCAAACATCTAAAGCATCTTCTCCCAGGGGCTTCTTCTAACTCAATAAGAAAGTTTAAAACTCCCGACAAAGTCTCCTATCTTTTTCTCTCTTCATGTTCCTTTCAGTGTCTTCTTTTGAATATTGGAGAACTCAGAGACCAAAGAGACAATGAGCCAGCAGCCAACATGCTATCTAAACAAGGGAGCATCCGACACGTGGTTAAGTTCTGACTTTGTCCAGTTGGGTTAGGGTTCAAAGGTTGGGCACAACAAAATTTTACCAGGGGAATTCAGGCCTAAATAAGTAAGGCCTACATTGTTCTAGAAACCTCCAGTCATATTCCCTGCACACTGGCTTGAGCCTTTCATGACTGTTTCCACAGCCTTCTTTTCCTTTTTCATGTGTTCATTACATTTCAGCTTATGTTGAAGCATTCTGTTTCTTCACAAATGTCTCTGCTTTATAAAACATTCTATTTCTAAGCACATCTGGCAACTTTTAGTTATTTTAAGAAGTCCTTGATTGTCCTTTCCTTTTCACAGCTTTCTATATTGGTGAGACTATACTTCTTCCCTTGTTATAGGGGAGACTGTGACCCAGGAATTATGTGATCGGTTATCGGACCTTCTGGTGTCAGCTTAAGAGAATATTGGGGGTTGGGACAGGGGAGGTTAAAATAGAATTTATAAGCCTAATGAGAGCTACTGGCAATAAACTAACCCGAACAGGACAAGATGTTTACTTATGGATTTTAATATTTTGAAAACTAATCAGGGACAACTGATAAGAAACAAGTATTCTGTAAAGGAAACTGCAACCCAGTGTTGAGAATCATCTCAATAGTCTCTTGATCCTTCTTTTCCTGGATGTGAATCTTTCTACTTCTCTCTTCCCAGATTGAGAATTGTCTGAAGTGGGAATTGGTGGGAACTGCCACCCAGGCCAGGAGCCATGGGAATTTATACGACCTAAGAGGGGACTTATGCCTTTACCAGTGGCTGATAGGTCAGAGGCTGGGGCTACTTCGGGAGAGGAGAAGGTGTTTAAAGGCTGGGGGGCTTGGAGACGGAGAGAGGGGCAACAGAAGGAACAAGGAAGCCATCTCTGTGGAGCTTTCCCGCCTGGAGGATGTCCACACAGGCATTTCCGGAAAGTCTGGGCTCGGGGTTCCTTTTTGGTACAAGGGGACATGTTGGCTTGATCAGGGGGAGTATCACGCCAAATTTAACATTCCCCTCCCCTTGTCCCCCCTCTCTTCTCTGGTCTTGCAGCACTGGAAATGTTGACTCATAAGCTTCTTGTGTCTTCTTTGTAGTTTTAATCCCAGCTGTGTTGCAAACTACATGTTTTATCTTGGGCAAGTCATTCTTACCTCTCAGGACTCGTTTGTTTCCTCATTTGTAAAACTGAGATGACAATACCTACTTTGTATGTTTGTTGTGAGAATTAAGTAGAATAGCAAAAGGAGAGGACACAACAGCTCGCCTGGTATGCAGTGGGCACTCAATGTGTGTTTGTTATTGAGAATAAAGATGGTCTTCCTCCCAATCCCTCCCAACTACTGCATGTGGGACTGTCCCCTGTATACAGTAGGTGCTCAGCAAATGTTAAATAAAGCGGGTCATCAAGCTACACTTTTAGGCTCTGTGTATGGGGGTTCTCTATTCCCTGATCCACTCGTCACTGTCAGACCCCACATACATACAACTTTCCCTCTGGACACTTGGGAATAACTGTTTATTTGAACTCAGCTGTGGTATCATTTCTCTGTGATGCTCCCTCTGCCTAGACCATACTTTCCCTTTTTTACCCAGTTAATTCCATGCCCTTTAAAACTCAGCTCAAATGTCCCTTCCTCTGGGAAGCTTTCCCTGAATCCTGCCTCCCTTCTCTGTGCTGCCACCACACAAATGATATCCTCTTGTTCTGGTCAAGGTAATTGTCTTTCTACCCCATTAGCCTGAAGGCACCCCTTGTGCACTATTGTGTCCCCAGGGCCTGAGCAAGGGGCTGAGGCAAAGAGGGCAGCCAGTAAAGGGCTTTTGATGACCAAATGCAGGGCTGAATGAATGAATGTGACAATGTGGCTCTTTAATGAAAGAATTTGAGTCACAAGCTGAACCATGTTTCAGTAGATAGGGCTATGCCCACAGCCCACAGACCCCAGGGGGCCTGAAGTCTTTGGCCACAGGAAGGTAGAGAAGGATTCTGGAAAAAGAACTCTTCCTCTTCTTATAAACAGGCATCATGTCAGAATTACTCAGAAAAAAGAACTGTTCAACATCTTGCAAATGGAAGAAACTACAGAAAACGATACTCTCTATTTCACCCAATACTACCTCCCTTAGCATTATTTGTGGGGATAATGGATGTGGCACTGTCAGGGCCAGATGGATGTGTCCCTAGAGGATGTGCCAGCCTGGCTATGGGTCTGCAAATCCCGGACTACTGAGAACTACCCAGGGCATACCTTGCTTTCAGGAATCACTGCAAATAGAATGTGACTATTATGATAATCAATTAACAATCGAGTAGTTTAGTAATCTTCCCTTGTAGAAACCCTGCTGAAACAATGATGAATCATCGTGCAGACTCACCCAGGGCCGAAAGATGATAGAGGGGAAAAAAGTAGCTTTGCAGTTTAGACACAAAAAGAAAGAAAGAAAAAAAAACTTAGAAACCAAATCCCCAAGCGTGGCTGTCTCTGGAAAATGAATTCCACAGGCACTGACTCCAAGATGTTTTATCGAATGTGCTTTAGACTCATAGGTGATACATTGTCCCTCAGAGTCATTAAAAGGAACCCAGATAGCTGTAATGCAGCTTAGCTTCCAAGAAGTGCAGACTGTCCACACTTGTACTTCCACACAATATATGGTTATTGTTAGATGTGCACATCCCCACATACTGCCTGGATGGGGTCTCTTTGTCCTTTATTCAGATGTGGGATAAGGATGCTTTCAGCACAGCAAGATGACAGCTCTGCCTCCCCACTCAGAGCAGCCCCACAGCCCAAGCACACGAGACAGAAGCGAAAAGTTCCTTTGTTCCTAAAGCAATGCTCCTCTTTTGTCATGCGGGCCCCCAAAGCTAAGGTACATGCAGACCATTTAAAAATAATTTCGATAATTTCTGAAAAACACAATCTCTACTAATTTTTTTGCTAAGTAAGTCTGTTAGGAAAGCTTTATCATCTATTGTTGTGGACACCGTACACTGAAGGCATTTAGGGTCGAGCTTGGAAAAAAAATATCCATCCGGGTTTGTATTTCATTGAAAACAGAATGGTCATTATCCAGAGTCCAGATGACGGCTCCCTTTGTGATACTGCTTTGGGGGTCCAACAAAAACCCTGTCCTTTCTACAAAAGGCTCTGGCCGAGAAATGCTCGAGGGAATGCAACACTGAGACTTCTTAGGCTCCAGGGAGGCAGCTTTGGGTATTTTGTGCTCAGGTTGCTGAACCTCGGAGCAGGATCTCACTTCATTTTTTGGCAGAGAGGGCAACGAACGAATATTGGTAATTGAAGATTTGCCCAAACGGAAGCCAACAGGGTGGCAAAGCTTATTGATCCCACTGAAGCCCTGGCCCCCAGGGAGTGCCTGATTACATCTTAATGTTTTTCTAATGTGTCTCAGCATCACAGCAGTAGACATTTCTTTACAGAGAAACCGTGCAAGGCGTTGTACATCCTGGGTGGGGAGGGTAATTTGTGTCCCGTGGAACTCAGCTTCTTTTGAAGAAGCCAATATTTTAAGACAGAGATACTTCTGAGTAGAACCCTTTCATTTTGCACACTTACCCTCTTTTCCAGACTGCCATGTCTAGCTACTGTGGTGTGTGGGTGTGGGTGATTGTGTGCTAAAATGATGACACAAGTGGTCTTTTCCATTCCTGTTATGAGCAATTATAGAGTAAATAATTTTCACCTTCTATTCCAAAGAATTTTGGTTTCTCATTCATGACATACCAATTAAAACAGTTGAACTTATGTTTTTACATAAAAACACATTTTAAGGATTTATTTTAAGCATGAAATTATCACCATTATTATTTCCTTCCACCACACGTTTCTGATGACACTTAAACCAACAACTCTATGGGAGGGACCAGCAGATGTCACTGTAGTTCTGTTCATTCATCTTTTCTCTTGACGGGATTCTAGTTGTATCCTTTTGGGTTCAGCCGATCACATTCCTTATTTAATCAAAGCATAATGCATCATAACATTTGTAATTCATGTTGTTGTTATTCTTTCATTGTGTGAGGAATTGGATACATATCTTTGCAAACAGAGATGCAAGCTAAAAAGTGGCCCAGACACCCCCAGCGAGGGGTGGAAATCAGAGGCCCTGCTGGAGAGCCACGATAAGACACAGGGACAAAAGAGCAGTGAAGGGCATCTGCACACGGACTCTTCATTCTGATGGACAACCTCAGGATTAAAGACAGACACATTCCTTCCATTCTTATGGAGGGCTTCCAGGGAGCCTCAGCCAGGAGACAGTTCTGGGTGTGATGCAGATCCCCCGTCCCGATGGCTGGGGACTACTCAGTCAAGGAGAAGGAGGGAAGGAGTTGGAGTCTTTAGGGATGAAGTCCCTGGGGTACAGCATTCTCTGAATTAAGAAAAAATCACTGCACTCTTGGGTGAAAAGGAAGATCCATGTGCTAACTTCAGGGTTTTGGTTCAGCAGAGAGTATGATAAGTTTCTGGGCAGTTCAGTGATTGAGGGAGAGAGGTTGACCACAAAATGAAGAAAGTAGGACTATCTGCCTGCCTGTGTCCTCCAAACAGGCAGAAAGAAAGTCAATGTCAAGTTTGAAAAATCAAAAAGGCCTTCTTTTTAGAAATAATTACATTAATCTTTTGAGGGATAGAAAACTTTGTGGTACTGATTTGTCGTAACTTTGTATGTAACAGGCAGAGAACATGGGTGGACAATTGTATGTCAGTCAATCACAGAGACTGTAAAGATCACCCGGGAATAGGTGAATGAAGCCCTAGATCCTGTGAACAAAGCCACATCAATGGAAGGAGCCATCTTTAACGGAAGTTACTCTATCTTTTCTACTGCCCAAATCATCTAGCACCCCGCTAGCCAAAGCTGGGATTTTACGGACTGGTGTCCTTTCTAGATAGACACACTCGATGGAAAGGACGTGCCTGGGATGAAATCTTTGTGTTCTCGCCAACAGCCATTCACCAACTTGCCAGCTGGGTGAGGGAGCCACCTTGGAAGCAGCTCCTCCTGCCCCAGTTGAGCCTTTGGATGACTGCAACTCCAGCCGACATCTTGAATGCACTTCATGAGAGACCCTGAGCTAAAACCTTCTGGCTGAGCTGTTCCAAAGCTCCTGAACCCCTGAAACTATGAGAGATTACAAATATTTTTTGTCATTTTAGAGAGCTAGGACTAGGGTGAGGCAAGCCAGGAACCTAGAGTACAAAATTTAAGGAGGCACTCGCTTCCAGGGCCATGTGAGTGCATGGTCACTAGCCACACCCTAGTCCCAGACCTGTTGTTTCAAGTGATTAAATCCTGGGGTAGTTTGTTACTAAGCTATAGGTAAGTGATACCTTCTCCTCCCCCTCCTCCTCTTCCTCTTTCTTCTTTTTTTGCTCCTTTGTTTAATTGCACCCAGAGAGGTTCATTTTGACCTCCCAGAGATTTGTCACTTATTTCTCTCCATGCTTCCTGTTACCAGAAGCTGTGCTGTAGCTAACCTCTTAGAGATACCTCCTTTTGATTTAGAGTCCAATATTGTCGTCCTTTATGCCAGTCAATTAATTCAGAAAACAAAAGAGCCACAACCATCATGCATTTGCTACTTTTCTAGTATTGATACACATTAATGGCAACTTTCTCAGATACTATTATATCAAGAAGATATTAAAGCCTCTCTCTTACCACAGGTTGTGATAGTAGAGAACGTTTTTCATGATGTGAAACAATGGGTTTGTGGTTTAGGACACAGCCTGGAGTCATGCAGGGATGAAGTAATAGCTGAAGTTAATGTAGGTCAATAAGAACCAGAGGCTTTTCCGTAAAGACACGGTGGCCAATGACAAAGACTTTAGTGAGAGGATCAAGGACAAATATCTAATTCAAAACTGTATAGCAGCTAATTTGAACACTTGCTCACACTTCTTGAAAAGAGGTTGATAGATGCCACCGTGTGACTTAACCTTTTCTGATCACTTCCAGAATGTATCAATATACTCAACAGTGCCAACAATAACAACACACCTCCTCAACCCATTTTTTTTTTATTTCAGAAGACTCATGGGAATATAGAGTTTTAAATGAAAGACATGCCACTTATTTAATTCTTTTGCCTTTTGGCAAGTTTGAATTTCTCTGTATTTTTTTTGTCAGAGATCATACTTCCACAAATCAAATACAATTCAGGATTCTTTTAGATCCATTTACACTACTAAGGTGTTATAGAATATAGTGAAAATACTATTCAGACCAATTCTTACTTAGACAATGTAGATCATAAAAATGTTTTTTTGGTTAAATACTGCTCAGATGTGCTAAGAGTTGATGAAAATAAAACTGAGGGTACCAGCATATTCTCTCTCCATTTGAAAGAGTTAATACAATGTGTATCTTATCAACTCTTAAGACAAAGGAAACTCTTAGAAAACGCTGAATTTTATTATAATAATAATAAAGAAGAAGAAGGAAGAGGAAGAAAAGAAGAAGGAGGTGGAGGTAGAGCTGGAGGAGGAGGAGGAGAAGGCAAGGAAAGAAGGAGAAGAAGAAGAAAGAAGGGGGAGGAGGAGGAGGGGGAGGGGAAGAAAAATAAGCAACAACAGCACCAGCTGACATCTATTAAGCATCAACCATCCAGGCACTGTTCTAAGTGCTTTACGTGTATTAACTTGTTTAATCCTCACAACAACACTAGTGAAAGATCCTAGTGTTATACACATAATGCAAGACAGGACACCGAGGCACACGGAAATTGAGTAACCAGAGATCACATGGCCAATAAGTGGCAGATTCAGAAAGGTTATTCTTGACGCTACCAATGAGACACTGTAGGTCTCCCTAGATGTTCTGTTAATGTCCCTCAGTACTGCTGTTGAAGTCCTTGAGCATGGCCATTTCTAGAAGTGATGCCTTACTCAGCACAACTCAATGGCCTGTGGCAGACATAACAATAAAGGCTAGAGTGGGGAGATGCAGAAGGACCTTCATTCAGAATGGGCAAAAGAAAGTGAGCTCATCCCACAAGAGTAGTTCAACAACAGCTTCAAGCAACATGAGATGGCTCAGAGAATTTGATAATTAGCATCAACAAAAATACCAGTTTGTTATCAGAGATACTTTTGACCGAGGCAGGGACAGTCAATATTTTTCTTTACACCCATAGGTATAGCCACCAACGGCAAGGAGTCTTTGTGGGTGACAAAGAATATGGGGAAGAGATTATTTTGTACTTGAATGACAACTTCGGCATCAGCCCTTCCAAGCTAGAGTGTAAGCTCTTTGAAGGGAGGGACCATCTAACCTTTGGCATCAAGCACAGTGTCCAGCCCCCAATAACCATTCAAATATGTTGACCTGATATTTGAGTAGGAAGAATGAGTATATACTCACAGCTAATGAACCACAACAGGAACAAGAAATAACTCCAGCCTCGGGCCCCTAGGCTTTGGTGCCAGAAACCCCTGAGTTCAAGCCCAGGCTCTCTCACTTGCTTGGCTGTTCAATTAGAGAAATTACTTAATCATTCTAAACCTCAATTTCCTTACTTATAAAAAGAGAGCAATTGCAATATGTATTTCAAGAGCTATTTTGAAGATGCAATTATGAGGTAAGAGTTGAGAACATGGACTTTGGAGCAGACTGTGTGGGTTTGAGTTCTTACTCTGCCTCTTAATTAGATACATAACCCTGGGAAAATTGTTTAACCTTGCTGTGCCTCAGTTTCCTCATCTGTAAAATGTGATAATAATAGTACTTACCTCGTGGGGCTTTTGTGATGAGTAAGTAAATGAATACACATGAAAAGCTTAGAACAATGTCTGGCACGTAGCAAGTTCTATTTAAATATTTGCTATTAGAGTTAGGTCACAGAAAGCTTTTAAAGCTCATGGCACAGTGCCTGGCACACTGAAAATTCTCAATAAATGGTTGTTATTGTGTTTTTTACTGGTAATAGTCAACATTAGCTGGAAGAAGGGGGGGCTGTCTATTGTGAAATATGAATGAATTGCAAATTGGTACATTGTTGCAACTTTAATAATGCTCTTGTCGATTTCCTTGAATGACACTCTAAATTCAACTGTTTGCTCATCAAGTGGCTGTTTCCTGGGATTTTTTAGTTTCTTTTGACATCCTGTATTCTTCCAGCTAACGTCACAGGTTGATTTGTTTGTGATGATCAGTCAGTAATGATCAGCGTTGAACGTTAGCCACAGTACAAATATCCTCTGTGTTTTATGGGCTACATATTTGGAACTTTAGCAATACTTATCTGGAGGACTGTTCCTTACAGGCACACACTCTGATTTTATTGTTCCCATTTTTCTCAAATGCAATTTTTGCCTGCAGAGCCACTGCTGGCAGAGGTATTGCAGAATCAGAATGGTGGGAGACCTTTAGACCTCACAGAAAAGCCTGTGGGGCCAGAACTTTGTCTCCTCTTCTGTCTTTCACAGGCAGGAATGGTTTACCAGATCCTTGTTCTCAAAGGACTAACCAGGCCTGGGCTTGGACTCGAATGCCGGCTCTCCTTTTCGCTCTTGCTGTCTGTTGGAAGGACTCCCCCCGCCAGTTGCTTGTCAGGTGCAGGCTCTTGGCAACCTGCAGACAAGCTCAGTGGAAGCTCATGTTTCTGACCACGGCATAGCCATTGACAGGAAGGGCTGGCATGTATCACTTCTCGGAGGCCAACCAGGTGATTGCTTCCCCAAAGGTGGGAACAGGTGCTTCTCCTATCTGTCTACTGTGCCTCTTTTTCTCCAGTCAGGCTGTTTGGTGGGTTGCCCTTTGGTAAAATCCACTTAGACAGCGCCTGGCAGGGATGTTATGCCACTCAGAGGCACCTATGAGAGCTGATCTTTGCAGAATGGAATAGATCACCAATCATGCAGCAGCTCCCTGGGCCTGAACAAACCTTTCCTTCAAGCTAGCCCACATTTACTTAATATGAAAAAAATATATATACATATATATATATATATACACAAACACACACACACACTTACAAAAATATATGTCGCTGACATCAGCCCTTTTCTTTCCCAGGGATAGTTGCAGTTTTAAAGATTACTAGGTGGGGGCCTGCCCCATGGCCTAGTGGTTAAGTTCATGTGCTTTGCCTCAGCAGCCCATGCTTTCGCCGGTTCGGATCCTGAGCACAGACCTAGCACCGCTCATCAAGCCATGCTGAGGTGGTGTTCCACATAGCACAACCAGAAGGATCTACAACTAGAATATACAACTATATACTAGAGGGGCGTTGGGGAGAGGAAGAAGAAGAAGGACAAAAAAAAAGATTGGCAACAGATGCTAGCTCAGGTGCCAATCTTTAAAAAAGAAAAAGATTACTGGGTGATAGGAAGCAATGCTACACTCACAGAACCGGGTCGGGCTGGAGACATTTCAGGCATCAGTTAAAGGCCTAGGGGCAACTCTTTTATCTGCAGAGGAATTGCAAAGGAGGAGGGAGAAAGATGGGTTTGGTCTGGGTGAATCCGTCCTCCAGGAGGACAAAACTCAGGCCGATACACTGATGTTGTGTTGAGTTTATCCCCGCTGCCCACTGACGTACATTGTTAGAATGGCCTTCCTGGGACCCTTCAAACAGTCCTGCAGAGGCTTCTGACTCTTTTATCTGTAAGGCCAGCCTTGTGTGCAGCTGGGCTGACCATGAAAAACTAAACATCCTTGTCAGATAGTAAATTCCACTCAAGTCGGAACTATACCCATCCTTGAGCATAAATTCTGAATGTTTAGTTCAGAACTCTGCACCTCATGGTCACTTAATAAATATTTGCTGACTTGTTGACACACTGCTCAGAAAAGAAGTGTCCATGAAAATAAGCATGCACAGCATTTATCTGTGTGACCTTGGGCCAGTTTTCTAGCCTTTTTGGATTACTGTTTTCTCATCTGTAAAAAATACAGTGCTTTACATTTATTGGGTGCTAACCCTGTACGAGGCTTTGAGCTAAGCACTTTACAGTCATGATCTCATTGAGTCCTTAAAACACAGCCATGGAGTATGAGCTATTGCTGTTTTACAGACGGGAAGACTCTGGCATAAAGAAGCTGCAGGTCACCGAGCGGTTAAGTGGCAGAATGACAACCTGAAGGTAGCAGTCTGGCTCCAGAGCCCACAAGTTACTCACCACCCTGTAATGAAGCGATAATGAAGGTACATGTAACTAATTTATTTACGCACTTAATCAGCATATCTCTGGGGAATGCCCTCTGCTCCAGGTCCGCTAGAGCTGTGGCATGAATTCAGTGGGAGAAGGGGAGCAAAGCCTCTCATGTTAGGAATGCTTTTGGCTACAAGTAACAGAACATCCAACTAACAGTGGTGGGAGGTGGGCTCGCAGGTGGTGGGCTTTCCAGCAGTAGTGATTCTGCTGTACATTACTGGGCATTAACCACCCTGAGACTCTTTGGCTGAAAGGGTTCTCAGGCTTTTTCAGGGTGGCACCAAAAACGGAGAGATGTGAGGCTCTCAGCTTCCATATGAGCTTTGATTCCTTGCCGAATCCATGCAGGCCACCCAGGTAAGGCCTTTCCCTGCTCCCCACCTTCACAAGAGCAATGCCTCCTCATGGGTGGGGAGCACATATGCCCTTTGAGGGTGAAATTGGAGGAGTCTTGGCTCTTCCTATAATAACTTCTCATTTTCTGGAATGCCTGCAGCCCATTTCTGTGAAACCAGGCCATGAGTAACTAACTGGAAGAGCAATGATTTGAGATTTAAAAAATTACTATTGGTGGAACTCCCTGACGGTTCCCTTCATTATTCAAAATTAGCTTTTTTTATTTTCAGGCGAGCACTTGAAACAGGGAGCATGGTGATTAAATGTTTGGCTATGAGCACTTATGAGGGTCTATGTTTTTCATTTCTCCTCTGTTGTTTTCTGTTAGAGGATCTCCTGAAATGAGGTTAAAATGTCTCTTATACCCACACTTTTGGCTCCATTTTTATTGCCAATAATAATGCTCTCACTGAGGCCTCCATCACCTTATGGGCATTGCAATAGCCTCCCAACTTGTCTCTTCCCCTCTAATCTATTCTGTTCCCTACCACCAAATTATTCTGGCTGAAATAGTGCTTTCCTCATGTCATTGCTCTGCTCATAAAACTGTGTGTCACTCCTCTCTACCCAATGAGAAAACTCCAGAATGTTCAGCCTGGAGTTCTGATCTCCACTCTCAGACCCTGGTTGTCCCTCCTTTCCCTTTCGTTCTCCAATGAGAACTTGTTCTCCCCACCAAGCAGCTCCTGGGTTCTACCTCTACTCCTCTGCTCTGCTCTTCACCTGGAGTTCTCTACTCTGCCTCTCTAGCTCTCCTATCCAAGGCTCTCTTCAACCACGTAGACTCCTCTGGCCAGTCTTGCCATCCTTGGCAGTCTCTCCTCCCTACTCCCAGATATTCTATGGTCCTTATTACCCTGAGACATTTTCACTAGTGAGGAGTGAGCAAATGCTAAATGAGTTTATTACTTATGGCTCCAGGACTTGCCTCTACCACTTTCTCTATTTATGGCTCCTGGCAGAATTGGTGATACTTGTTATAGTATAATGAAGAATTTCAGGGAAAGGGATGGGTTTGAGTCAGACATACTATGGTAGACATTGTCAGTTGCCCATCCAATGTCTGTCTCCCTTCTTCTTTACCAGCAAGACTCCTATTTTATTCAATATTGTAATGTGCCCAGGCACAGTGGTTTAATCTTAAATCTGAGCTAATCAGAACTCTCACACTCCTATTTCTCAGCTTCCGTTACAGCGAAGAGTGGCCATGTGACACTGTACTGGTAAGCATGCCAGATCTCTTTAAGAAGGGTTTTGTTTCCTGAAAAAAGACACAGTGTTTGAAGAGAAAGCTCATTAGTGTTGAACCTTTCCCTGATATTCCCTGGAATATCAGCAGGACGTTTGGGACCCATACTGACCATTTTGCAACCGTAAGGAAATGAGTCTGAGAATGAAAAGTCAGTGTGTTGGATATGGTAAACAGAAGGACAGGAAGAACCTGGATGCTTGGTGTCTTTGTTGAATCACCATGTCAACATGCAACTGCCTCTCAACTTCCTGTATGTGAAATAATTAAATATCTTTAATACTTAAGCCACTTTTAGTTGGATGTTCTATGACTTGCAGCTGAAAGCACTCCTAACTTGTACAACCATATTCATATTTCCAGGCCTAAATGATGCGTGAACATTGTATATATAATCAAATGCTTTGAACCACCACACGGGCAGATGTGATATTTCATTAAAACAGAAATCTTTAGGAAATTAACGTCATAAGCAGATGCATCTGGGTATACTCCATTTACAAGAGAAATAAACTTTTTCAATGACAAACTTTAAAGTTAATTCATAACCATAACAATCAATTGAATAATAGGACAGTTGAGCAAGAAAAGAAAGACTAACTGGGGGAAAAAGCTAATTTTTTAAATAACCAAATTTTAGCTATAAATAATGTCCCACTAATAATTACATATTAATTTTGTTTTGCTATTTGTTAGGGAAACCTCCATTCCCTGTCTTCATGTTTTCTCAAGAGGCTTCTGCCAAAGCAACATTCCTGGGCTTTCTTTTCATTCTTATTCATTCCTTTCCACGAAAAGAGTGAGTTGCTTAATAAGAAAGTTTGGGGAGCAGCTTCCAGGCATACTCCACCCACCCTCTCCCTGGCTTCTCAGTCGCTGGTGAAGCAGCTTGACCTCTGGATGTAAATATCTCTGCTGATCCATGTAGTAAGTAAGCTTCACGGATCTTGATCTGCTCCTGCTTGGGTGATGCCGGCAGTTGGAATGGACAAGTTCAAATCCAAGGGGATGTATTAGGAAATCCAATTGTGGCCATTAGTCAAGCATGGATCTCCAATTCAACTTTATTAGTAATTAAGTTGATATTTTGGTCTCCATCAGTCTCTCTCCTGTGTCTACTTCTCAAGTGATTTCAAACATAGGAAAAAAAGAAGTTTATTATTAATTGGTGACCTCAAATGCTGACTTAGAGCCATGAGTGTGGAATTCTTCTGGAATGTTTCTTGCTTGAGTGTCAGGAAACTAATCTCATTTTTGAAATAATAATCATAACAATGTTATTATTTTATCTGATTAGTCATTTACTTATTCATTTCTTTAGTGATTATTTATTGAGTATCTATTACATATGCTATAAATGTGCTCGATATGCAGTGGTCAGCAAAAATGGACATGACTCATATAATAAAAAATCAAATGTAAAATTAGACTATTCTGAGTACTACTAAGGAGAGGGACAGAACATCATCGTCCATGAAAACAGATAATAAAGGGACTTGATTTAATTGTGGAGATCAAGAAAGGCTTGGATAAGGAAGCAATATTCAATCTGAGGAGTGAATTGGCATTAACTAATTGAGGGGGGCAAGAAAGAATATTTTAGGCACGTGCAAAGGCCCTGTGACAGGAGGGAACATGGCAAATACAAGGGAATAAAAGAAGTCCAGAGTAGATTGAGGAGAAGGAGATAAGGTGATATTGTAGATGAGTTTGGAGAGATAGTAGGGGCCAAGTCATGCAGAGCCTTGAAAGCCACATTAAGTAAGGAGTTTGGTCTTTATCTTTAGAACAACAGGAAAGCACTCAGCTTGGCGGGAGGTCAGACAGATGATGGCAGCTTGGACTAGGGTGGCAGTGATACAGACAGAGAGAAGGAGACACACTGGGGAAATATTTGGAAGATAAACTTGACAGAACTTAGTCATGGGTAGGATGGGGGTATCAAGGATGATATGCAGCTTTATGGCTTGTATAACTAGATGGATAAGGTCAGGCATTTACTGAAAGAAAAACCGTTGGAGAAGACCATATTTAGGAGGATGGATGAAGAGTTTGGTTTTGGACTTGTTGAGCCTGAGATCAAGCCTTTTTAGACATACATAGAAAAGGCAGCTGAACATATGGGTCCTGAGTGTAGCTAGGTAGTCTGGGGTATATATATCTATATGTATATGTATACAAGGTAATTGAAGTTGTAGGCTTGGGTGAGCTTATTTGGGGAAAGTTTGTAGAAAATACAGTGGAAGAGCAAGACCGGCAGAACACTAACATTTAATGGTCAGAAAGAGGGATATGAGCCTGAAAAGGAGAATAAAATGAGAAATTACAGACATAGGAAGAAAACCGATAGCATACCATGGAAGCCAGGAGGAAAGCTTAAATAAGAGTGTTGTGCTCAACTCTGTCTAATGCTGTCAAGACAGGGAAGACAAGAGCTGAAACAGGTTCATTCATTGAATTTAGTCACTGAGACCTTAACAAGAAGTTATCACTAGAGAGATGGGGCAGAAGCCCTGCTGGAGTGTGTTAAGTACTGAGTGAGAGATGGTTACAAGAGGAAACAGTAAGTTTAAGAAAAATCTTCTAGAAATTTTTCTGTGAAGGGAAGGAAAAGAAAGGTAGAACTGAAGTTAGAGAATATTTTTAAATGTGATTTAAGATGATTTAATAAGTCCAATGGTAAGGGTTTGCTTGAGAAAAAGAGTCTGAAATTATGAAAGAAAAAGAATACTTGTTAGTGTGAAGGTCCTAAGAAGATGGGAGGGGATGGGATGCAAAGTGAAGCCAAAGAACTGACTTTAGGGAGAAGAATCCATAGCTCTTCCATCATAAAAGGAGAGAAGGAAAGCATAGATGTAGATTCGTAGACCAGGAGGCCAGTGAATTCTTGTTGGGCGGCCTCAATCTCCTCTGTGAAGTGGATGAAAGTGAAAGGGAAGCTATGAGCAGGGCAGAGGGAGAGTAGAGAAGATCTGTATAGTCACAGAAAGTGAGAGATTGAGTTGACCAATACACGTGTGTGGACACACGTATTATTGATGGCCCATTTGAGGTGGGTGATCATGAACTTATAGTGAAGCAGTAATACTTACTTGAAAAATTAAGCATAGCTATTTTAAAATTCTATGTCTAAATACTCTATTGCCTATGGGTTTGTTTATATTGCCCATTTGAAAAATCTTGCTTGTTTGTCAAGTTTTCTCTTCTGGTATGCTCAGTAATTTTTTATTGAATAACCAGTTACTTTTTAAAAAACAGTTAACACTTATTATCATATAGTTTCTCTGAGTCAGAAATTCATGGGTAGCAGAGCTGGATGGTGCTAGTTACGGATCTCCCATGAGCTTATACTAAAGTATCAGCTAGAGCTGTAGTCATCTCAAGGCTTGACTGGACCCGTAGGATCCCCTTCCAAGTTAGCGCACTCACGTGGCCATTCATAGAAGGCCAATGTCTCAATTTCTCAGCACATGGACTCTCCAGAGAGCTGCTTGAGAGGCCTCTGACGTGGCGACTGGCTTCCCTAGAGTGAGGGATGTAAGGAACATGATGGAAGTGAGTGCTCACTTATTTTTGACCGAGTGTTTGATAGAGAAAATTTGAGACACTGGGGGATGGTTTCTTCCTCCACAGAAGATTTGTCTTTGTTATTGGAAAGGAGCTAAATGAAGGGCACTAACAATAGGTCACCTTCATCTGATCAGGAGTTGAAATAAGAAATTTTCGTCTCTGTGATGGCTTGTATATTTCCAAGTCACTTTTACTTCTTGGGTGTAGCCCTTTGGGGTCCCAGCTAATTTCCTGGGGTGTTTACCAGGCAGGCCTGGAACTCTAATTATTGACTTCTCAGACCCTTGAGACTGCCAAAATTCCCACCCACCTTCTCAGTCTCTCAGCTGTGCTTTCAGTATTACAGGTGCCTGGAGGGCCATGATTCTCACATCTTAGGGTACGTGAGACTCAACCAGAGGGTTTGTTAAAGCAGATTTCTGGATCTCACTCCTCCAGAGTTTCTGATTCAGTTGATGTGGGGTGGAGCCTGAGAATTTGCATTTCTAACAAGTTCCAAGGTGCTACTGCTTATCAGTGCCCATACTTTGAAACCACCATTCTGGCGGAAAGGCAGCCCTAGATGGGATTCCTTCCTCCCTGGGATCTTGACAGCATAATTTCTCACTGCCTTGGTAACTTTCCAATGTCCTTAAACTGATGTTTCTTTTCACATGTTTCTTACAGTCAGAGAGAGGGTTGTTCTGAACCGCCGACTCTGCTTTTGCCGGAAGAAAAACTTCCAAACTAACGATGGCTAACACTTATAGAGAAAGTATTACGTGTCAGACCGTGGCTGTACGACTGTTGACTGTACAACTCTAGGGGGCGTCGTTCACATTGTGTTTTATGTGACTGGCCGCACAATGCTGGTGGAGTTGTGCAATGCAGCCCTGTGTAGCTGGGCACTGTGCAATGATCTTTATATGCATTATTTCATTTATCCCCGCAAACTTTCTACTATCCTTATTTGAAGGTGAGAAAACGGAAACTTAGAATGAATTACTTTCCAAAGGTCACAGGGTTTGTCAACTGCTAAGACTCTATTTCTTGATATGTGGGAAACAAAGTTTGCATTAAGCTTTTGAATTTCCCACCTTCCCTATCTGTAAAATGGGCATGATAGCATTTATTCTTCACCTCAGAGCTGGGTAGAGTGAGTTAATGAAGCAGTGCACTTAAACTCTTGAGAGTTTTCTGGGATAAGAGAATTAACTTTCATTATCACAG
This sequence comes from Equus quagga, assembly GCF_021613505.1. Classification (NCBI taxonomy): domain Eukaryota; kingdom Metazoa; phylum Chordata; class Mammalia; order Perissodactyla; family Equidae; genus Equus; species Equus quagga. Next base: position 47,479,369 of record NC_060275.1, on the reverse strand, counting down.
TTCCGTGCAAGAAAGTGGTTTTGTTACGAAGGTATAAACACCTCCAGTTGTTAGGCAGGCAAATGAAGACAACTAACGAAGCAGAGCTAAGGCCAAGACAGGTGTTTCAAATAGCCCTGCAGAGTGATGGTAAGAGGCATCTACCTTTCAAATGGCACCCTGCTTTAAAAAGCAACAGCTTTAAAAAGCAACAGCTTCATCCACCGAGGCGTGTAAGACCAAGGCTCTTCTCTCCTAGTTTTCCGCTTTCCCTCAAGGACATCAGGTGTTCAATTCATTTCTTCTTTCATTTCCTCTCCTTCCTCAGTGACTAGCTACAAAGTGTTAATTTAAAAAGTAAGTACTGGGAGAGCCCCTAGACCCTTCAAGCATGATTATTGCAATATAAAACCCTTTACCTAGAGTTCGCAGGTTCAAATCTAGGCTGGGTCAGCAGTGACCACAAGTCTAATGACTGGCCATCTCTTGTCTGTTTCACGGTTCATGTGAAATGAATTGATGGCCTCAGCTCCCTTGCTATCCACATCAGAATGGGCATTGCCAGACACCAGTTGGCATTCTCAGTGCAGAGGCCAAGACCTCAACAGAAAGCTTTACCCCTCTGAGCTTGCCTTCTAAAGAATATACGTATGGGGCAAGGGAAAAAGGGCATGAGTTACTTGGGAAAAGAGAGAACGAGCCATCGTCTTACCCTTCCAGTTTCAGACTACAAAGAAGATACCTCTCTTCAGACCTAGGGTAGGGGTTGACTCCCAGCTTGTCATTCACTTTTGGAAACTTATCCAGCAGAGGAGAGAAGACAATTGCCAGTAGTAGATGATGCAGGTAATGTTGTAGAGAGGAAACTGATCTTGCTGTCTTGATCAAAAAGAGGAGCCAGACTGGAGAGCAGACAGGAAGGGGAAAAGGACAGCGAGGAACAGGCGTGAACATTTACAGAGGCAGAGACCTCCATTTCTTCTTTGCACATGTAAACAATCATGCGAACGCCAGAGGCCCAGAGAAGCCAGCAGTAGGAGCTCCTGTTGTTTCTCTTTTGCCTGATTCTCTCCCAGCTGGCTCCACACTCCCTGCGGGAAGGCAGAGTTTCCATGCACTGCTCTTGTTATCTCCTATGGAGTCAATGTCAAGGACAGGTGTGGGCACTGACACCCGCCCTCCTGGCCCTCACTGAGGTGTACTATTTATTGTCATCTCTGTGTAGAGGCATTTCCAGACTAGTTTTGGTTCAGGAAACAAAATGCTTTCCCCCCCCCCCCAAAAGGGGGCAGTTGAATTTTAAGCTCCTTTTTTGTTTTCATTTACTACGTTGTTCCTATTACCAAAGTCCTTCCCTGAATCTAAGGGCCTTCTGATTTTCATCTGAGCCTCTGAAACTCTATCACGCTATCAATAGAATGGAATATGGTGGGATCCAAATTTCAGTAGGTCAACATGTGAAGTTGAGAAGGTAGTGGTGAAGAACATGGACTCTTCTTTCTAGAAATCTGGTGGTGGAAGAGAAAGACAGAACAATGCGGCAGGGGGAGGGGTTTGCAGGGAGGTTTGTTAGGAGGAGGAAAGAATTGTGCGTATATTTTCAGTTTGAGAGATGGTAAGAGAGGGAGAATAAAACTGCGTGGGACAGAAGGGCAAATAATTTTTAGACAAGTGCCAGAGAAGGAAAAAGGAAAGGAATCAACTGCATAGGAGGAGGAGGTATTTCTGAAGAAGATGAGCTTCACAGGGAAGAAAGGGTGCCGTCTTGGGTACATTTCAGATGTGGAGAGGCAAGTCTTGGGCTCTTCATCAATAATGTGCTCTATTTTCTTTGCATGGTAGAAGGCAAGGCTCTTCACTGAGAGGTGCCTGGCAGCCTGGGAATGTGCCAAAGATTTGAGGGAACAGGGAAAGGAAGCCACAAGGGAACAGTCATGGAGGACTGTGGGCGGGCTGGGTTGAGATGGATCTGCACCCCCTATCTGGATATTAGGATCATCTTTAAAGTCATCCACCAGAGCTTGGCTTCCAGTCACTCAGTGGGGACCACTGCTTCATATTACACGAGGAGGTGTGACCTGAGGATTGGAGAGAAAACAGACCATAGAGAATTCTTCCCAACATAGACATAGAATGGGGAAAAAAAAAACCCAAGTGGGGTTGTCAAAAACTTTTAAAGAACTTTATAAAAAACTTTTCTCTTATTTAAGTCAAAACAGCATGGAAAATAATAATATGGCGTTCAAGCTCCCTTCTCTCTGTTGGGGGTGATGCTTGAAGAAAAAGAAAAGTGTATTCTGTGGTTACTCATATTTTAATTGGTCACAATATGAAGCAAAAGTTTAAAACGATATGCTAGAAATCTCTCCCTTCTGGAACATTCAATTAAAATCTGTGGGGGGAAAAGCCTCAAGATGACAGCCAGAGCATAATAACAACAGCAACAACAACAAAAGTCACTGTAAACCTAGGCTTTAGGCAGGGGGACGACAATGAAATGAGTCAAGTGTGTGTGTGTTTTGGGGACGTGGGCGGGGGGCTGTAGTGGTATTGTGGCCACCCCTAGCTGAAGGCTCAGCCTCAGCCTGAGCATTTAGCCTTAGATTGCCAGCAAGGGTATTTTGCTCTGAGCCAAAGCGTGATGTGGACAGACTTCATCTCAGGCATGTGAAGTCCTGCTTTTCCTCGCCCTTTTTTACCTTTCGCAGTTCCTGCTTCCAACCCTGAGGAATATCCAGTGTCTTCTCTTATGCTTTCACTAGTAAAGGATTTGAATTGCATTCACACTAAGGTAAAAATAGCTGAGGATAGGAAAGATCAGTTACTTGTCTCAGGAGTATTAGCACTTTAATAAGGCAGGTCTTAAAATAAATGTTACTGAGCTCTGAAGTAACATCACGTGGATAGAAGCTTATTCTGCTTATTCAAAAAACACATTATGAGACCATCCCACACTCCTGCCAGCAAGAAGGCTACATGGGATGGCTTATAGAGTTATTCGCATCCTGGAAAGGAACTCAGAAATTTTAACATGTTGTATTGATTAGATGATGTCAAAATCACCATACTAAAAATGAAGGCTTATTATAGACAAAATGATCTATGAACTCTTTAGCATTTAACATCCACTTGACAATTTTTGTTTTGTTTTATTTTTTTCCCTCAAAGGAGAAAATACATGCCTTACAGGTGGGGTTCACGTGTGCATACACGTGCAAGCACATGCACATCTGTGTCAACAGGTTTGGCAATATCCTTGTGCAGCACACATTCCACCTGAAGTTCCTACACAGAGTCAGTCCCTGTCACTCTGTCCTCATAGTCACCGCATGGCAGCATTATCTCAATATCACAGAGAAGGGAACTGACACATAGCTTGATGGACTTGCCCAAGCACACACAGCCTGCACGTGGTAGAGCTGGGATTTGAACCCACAAGTTCAACAGGGGTACAGTGTCTGGGCTCTAACCACTCTGCAAACTGGCTTTGAGAACTTTAGATGGACTTCACAGAGACAGTTGTTTGTGAACTAGGCGTTGAAGAATGAGTCTTCCAGGTTGGAATGGGGTAGGTAGGGTTTGCTTACTCTTCCACACACATGGCAGAGCGTGGTAAAGTTGGGGAATGCAGGAGCTCAGCGAGGTAGGAGGCATAGGATGGACACAGGGAAATGACCACACATCCCAGTTAGCCCATGGCAATCTGGGTGTTCATCTGTTTTCCCAGCGTAATTACAAATGGCACCTGTTTTTACTCTCAAAAGAGTCTGGATTTGGCTGGTGTTTTGTGGTCCACCCACCTATGGGGGCCCGTTCACACAGAACCTCGAATGGCGTGCTACACAGTTTGGATTTTATTCTGCGGGGTGGGAAAACATGTTTGATACCCAGAATTGCTTGGGGGAAAGGACAGGAAAAGCAGGAAGGAGACCTGTCCTTATCATACTAAGGGACTTACTTTGTAGGATTGTTGTCAAAATTCATTGAAATGGATTGAGAACAGTGTGGTAGGCAGTGAAATCTTCAGTATACATTAGATCTTCTTATCCTTCTTTTTTTCCCCCTCCTTTTTCTCTTTCTTGTCTCCTCCTCCTCCCTCATTCCTTTCTTCTTTTCCTTCTTCTCCTTGTCATTATTACTGGGAACATAACCCAGCCCCCTTTCTCCTTTGTGGTTCCTTCTCTCTGAACTTCTACCTAATCACCCTTCCTTCAACAGTAAGCAGAGTCTGAGGAGCCTTTGGAGGGGCAGGTACAAGGTAAGGATGGTGAACCCACCCTAAGAAATAGAATGCAAGGAGCACCAAGGTGGCCTGGAGGTGGGGAGGCGACTTGAGGTACAAACAATTCCCTAGACCCTGATTCTTGAATTTTAAAAGCTCAGCAAACTCAGCTGAAGGCTGTTACATCATCGGATGCTTATTCAACCTCTTCCTGGCAGTAGGAGGGGAAAAAAAGCCCAACAACGACTGAAAGCTCACATTGTAATTCTCACAGCTGGGAATCTGATCAGGGTCATGTTACCAATATGAACAGCGCAAAGCCGGCAGTCTAATATTAATATCTAATAGATCGAGTATCACACATCAGCATCACACATCAAACACAGTGTGTTTTTGAAGCAGATATCAAATAATGTTTCCACTCTTGATTATGTTCCCTTTGTTCTAGGGCAGTAGAAAAGAAATGAGTGATGAGTCCCTGGTCACATTATTTAGGGAGTTGATAACAGCAGGCCAAACAGTGAGTAAGGAAAGGGCTGGGGAAGTGATTATTGATTAAGCACCATCAATGCACCTGGGATGCAATATACATTGCGTTAACCCTCCCAATAAGTAGGGATTATTATGTCCATTTTACAGATAAAGATACTTTACCTAAAGATGAAATAGTTGATAGTCACACCAACAGTAAGTGCTGGAACTGGGATCCAACTCCAAGTGCTTCGTAAGAACAGCCACATTTTTGCAAGTACTAACACTGTAATGACATTAAAATATACATCCGTGGATAATTTCATGCTGATGGGTCTGCCTGACGTTGGATCTACTCATGGCTTGTCTTGAGGGAGTTGGAGGGATATAGGCACCATGAATTAAAAATGCTGAGAGAGAAGGAATGAAGCCAAAAATGAGTCGCTGAGATTGAAAACATGGAGGGAGTCAAATACCAAGCAGAGTAAATAAGCATGTGCTATAGTGCGATAGAGACTGGTAAGTACTATGGAGAAAACGAAAGCAGGAGAGAGGTAGGGAGTTTTGGGGGAAATTTGATTTTATCCGAAATTAATTAATAGCATAAATATTAAGTGAAGATCTTTGTTCTTCCATATTATAAGCTCCATGATGCCATGGGTTGTGTCTATTTTCTTCACCATGGTATCCTTAGTGCCTTCAGCCGTGCCTGGCACACAGTAGGCTTTCAATTAGCATTTGTTAAGTGAACAAGTGAATGAATGTGCACAGGAATTAGGATGCATATGCAATGGATTAGACAAATTCACATGGAGAGTAATCCTTTGGATGTTAAGGTCCAAGACCTAGAATCAAGATGCTCTTCCTCTAGTCTTGGTATGGTTTTCCAATTCCAAATTCAGAAAGCTTAGGGGAAAGACTGCAGGGAATCATTAGGTAAAGTTAACATCAATGACAGAAGGATATAGAGGCAAGAAACTGAAGTGCCCAGGCTGGGGTTCAGGACCTGGAAAGTTCTTACACGGTTTTGCTTCCGAGGGACTCATGCTATGACTTATGGAGTCAAGGAATGGAGCCAGCCTGTCTTATTCCTTTGGTTACGGTTAGGGGAGGTGTTGATTTTGTACAATGATTAATTCAATTTACATGTTCCTTCACCAAGCATGAATTGTATCAATTAAGTGGTCCTGTGGCCCAGATATACTGTATTGCAAATAAAGATACAACCTTGGTAACTACAGGAAGGAGACACAAATCTAAATCTTTTTGGATGACAAAATTGCCCATTTTCAGGGAGCTTCTCAATCACTTGGTTCACTTTTACCAGGATGATTCAAGTACGTGGCTAGATTTAGAATGCAGCCAGCTCCTGTGCTCAACTGTGTAAACAGATTGCTCGTGCATTGATTCATTACGTGTTAGTTCAAAACAAAAATTGACTGCCTTTGGTTAACTTATGTAGCTAAAACATCAACTACCTACTGCCTTCTTTTCCATTTGCAGAAAGTGGCAATATTAGCATGTGACAGGACCAGGACAAATTAAGTGAAAACTACACTTCTTCATTGGGTTGCAACAAACAGAAACACGAGCTGGCTAATTCTAGTGATTGAGGTTTAGTGCAAGCATTCAAAGGGAAGGAAGGAAGCAAAAAACATCAACTCAAGTGTCCTGCAGGCCTCCTGTGGCCCTGGAACCTCATGGAGAGCTGCAGAGTGAAGTTGTTTGAATTCTGGTTCTTCTACTTGCAAGCTGTGTGACCTTGGACAAGGTGCATAACCCTGCTGGTTTCCTCAGCTATTAAGGAGAAATAATAGCATCTACCCCATACATTGTTGTTAGGATTAAATGAATTAATGCATGTAGATCCTCGTAGTGCCTGGCATATGTGGTGCGTCCTCTAAGAGCACTGGCCCTCATTACTATTATTATCATTATTCAGCTCATCCAGCTTCTAGCATGGACCTTAGTGACCCACTGGCAGCTCTGGCTATTCTGCTATCATAACTTTAGAAGTGGATGCTCCCTCCTTGTCATTCAGCCATGTATGGAACTCAGTTGAACTTGACTTTGACTCAAAGTCTCCTCTTACCACTTCTTTAGTTCTTTAGCCAGTTTGCTTCCCCACTCTGTGCAAGAAACCTTTTCTTCCAGCCATCCTTCCTCTCACTCTAATCTTTGCAAACATACACACACACACACACTACGAGCTCCACAAACACCAAACAAACACAACTATCCCTTCACTTCTCAGAGAAACCAAAAGGAATCAGAAATAAATTCCCTCAAGTTCTTGCCATTAGATCTACAAAACTACCTGAATGTATCACCATCTCACTGGCTTGCCTCCTATTGCATGAAGGGAAGTGTGCTTCCTGCCTGGGACAGTCACTCACCATGCTCTGAATCCCACCTCCTCTTGTCTCTGACAAAGCTTATTCTACTACCTCTGTTTTTCACCTTCCTTTCTTTCCAGGATTATTCCTATGTACAAATACAAATTTCTCTCATCTTTAATAATCTCTCCCATTCATTTCTCTCTCCTTTTTCTGAAAACAGCGCAACATCCATGTACATGAGCTGTCTCTGTCCGTTCTTCCACCCTGACCCCAGCCAGTGCTTGACCTCTGTAATCTCACCTCTCCTTCACCACTGGATCCAAACTGCCCTCACAAAGTCACCAGTGACTTGGATTTTGCTAAAGCCAGTGGGAAATATTTGATGGCATCCAACCTATTTGACCACTCCTTCCTTCCAGAAAAACATGCCTTGATGCTGGTCATCTGATCTTCCTCCTACTTCTCCAGCTGCTTCTCACGCTCCTTTGCCAGTTCATCTTCTCCTTCAGGAAATTTTAAATGTCTTTAATCAACCAACTTCTCTCCACCTCCACTGCCACTACCTCAGTCCAAAGCATCAACGTCTTCTACCCAGACTGTTCAATAGGTCTCTAAATATTCTTGGCATGACCTCTCTCCAGATGCCTGCCCTACAGTAAACACCCCTCTACTTGAAATCCTTTAATGGCCTCCCAGTAAGCTTAGAATAAAACAAGGTAATAGTAATAATCTTTATTATGGCCTGGACACCTCTGCATATTCTCCATGGCCTCCGTCTCCAGTTCCATCTTATGCCTCTCTATCATTCACTTTCTGCTCCTGACACCCTGGCTTTCTCTTTGTCCCTCAAATGATCATGTTTTTTCTCAGCCTCAAGGCCTCTGGGTGAGCCCATCTCTTGTTCTGAATGCGTCTGCCCTACTCTTTGCTGAGTTCCTGTTTATCCTTCAAGAACAAAACTTCCACAGGAAACTTTTCCAGAATGCTTGAGAACTAGGTCAAGTCTTTCTGTTACAGGCTCTTGCGGTACCTTGTACTTCTCCCTCATAATAGTTACTACGATTGACTATGTGTAGTTTTGGTCTAATATCTCTCTCTGCTGCTAGTTTGTAGGTCCATGAGGACTTATTCAGAGCTCTCTATTTCACCACTGTGCTCCCAGCATCTAGACCAGTACCTGGACCATGTAGAATAAATGAATGAGAGAAAAAAACCAACTTCAATTTTTAAAATCATTATTCCCAAGGGAAATTTGCAAAGCTGTTTTAAATACTATAATGTGCTTCTAAGGTTTGAACCCGAAGTCCCTGCCTTCTCTAACCCCTTCGTCATCTTTCCAACTGAGTTCAGACTCTTGGTCCAGCTGTATACTGTCACCGCCTCGTCTGTAAGTCCTGTTTTAAGCACAGGCATACCTCATGTTGTTGCACTTCACTTTATTGTGCTTTGCAGATATTGCATTTTTTTGACAAAACCCTCCACCAGCAAAATGATTATGACTTGCTGAAGGCTCAGATGATGGTTAGCAATTTTTAGCAATAAGGCATTTTTAAATTGAGGTATATACATTACTTTTTTAGACATAATGCTGTTGCACACTTAATAGGCTACAATAGAGTGTAAACATAACTTTTATATGCACCGGGAAACCAAAAAATTTGTGTGACTTGCTTTATTGCAGTATCCACTTTATTGTGCTGATCTGGCACTGAACCTGCAATATCTCCATGGTACGTCTGTAGGTTTCCCTCCCAAGCCCCCCCTGGTTTTTATCTTCTCTGTTTCAGCTATTGGTGTCACCATTTCCTTTACCTCTTTAAAGTCAAAACCAAAGAAGCCTAAAAAAGTGCACTTAAGAGTTTTTTTTGATTACAAAAGTATTATATGTTCCTTGAAGAAATTTGAAAAATATATTTATAAAAACATAAGAAAATAAAAGTCAGCTATTTGTCTAACCAGCAATAATCATTGTTACTATTTTGGTATATACCATTTCATACTTTTTCTGTGAATATGTATACATTATTTTTAAAGCGTGGCAGAGTTCTGCCTTCCTTTTTTTTCTATGAGGAAGATTGGCCCTGAGCTAACATTCCCAGCCAATCCTCCTCTTTTTGCTGAGGAAGACTGGCCCTGAGCTAACATATGTGCCCATCTTCCCCTATTTTATGTGTGGGACACCTGCTACAGCATAGCTTGATAAGCAGTGCATAAGTCTATGCCTGGGATCTGAACTAGCAAACCCCAGGCCACCAAAGCAGAGCATGCGAACCCAACTGCTATGCCACCAGGCCAGCCCCATGCCTGCCTTTCTCAATTAACATTTTTATTATGGGAATTTTCAAAATAAAGAGAACTATATAATTAATAACTATCAACATTTTGTCATTCTTGTTTTATCTAATTCCCTTATTTTATTTTTGAGTATTATAAAGCAAATTCTAGGCTTCATACAGTGTCACCCTATAACACTTCAGTAAGACTCTTTAACACTGAAAACTTTTAAAAAACATAACTAAACTGTCATTATCATATCTAACAAATGTAAGAGTAAATTCTCAATTTCATCTGATAATTAGTCCATGTTTGATTTTCCCTGGCTGTGTCAAAAGTGTCTTTTTACTCTAAGCTTGTTTGGCTTAGAATCCAAAGTCTGCTTACTGTATTTGATTTCTATATACAGAATTTTAAAAATTAGGAACATATTGTGCAAGCTGTTTATAATCTACCTTTTTTTTAACAATATATTCTGCACATTTTCCCATGTATTAAAGATTTTTCTTCAATGATGCTAATGTCTATACAATATTCCATACTTTTTAGATCAACATCTTATTATTAGATAGTTAGCTTATTTTCAGTTATATTACCCATAAGTAAGGCTTTGATGTACATACCTGAGGTATGACTCATGAGAAGTAGAAAATCTAGGTTCAAGATCGTAAGTGTGTTCTTTAGATTTTTGATATTGCCAAATCGCTCTACATAAGGAGTACACCAATTTACCTTCTTGTGGGCAGTGTATTTCTTACAAACACTAGCTATTATTGAAAACTTAATTATTAATTTTACCCAAATCAATAGGCGAAATAATATCTTGTTATTGTTTTTATTTGCCTTCTTTAGTGTGGTTAAATATGGCTTCATATGTTTAATAGCCTTTTAGATTTCTTTCGAAATGTTCATGTTCAAATCCTTTGTTCATTTTTCTAATTTGTTTTACATTTTATTATTGACTTGTCAGGGTTTTTGTTTCTTCTAAACTTTACTGAAGCTATGTTATAGATGTTGAAGTACTGTATTTTTGGAGTGTGTCGTTTTCCTTTTCTAAATTTATGTTTTATTCTTTCCTGTCATATCCTTAATCAATCCTAATTTTTAATCCTCATTCCTTACAAAGTCTTAAATGTGTCAGCTTCTCTCTCATATCACAGTGCTGCAACTCTGACTGAACTTCTCAACAGCTCGCCCTTCTGATTTTTTTTGTCTTACTCTCCTTTCTAGTCCATTGTGAAGGCTGCTGCCTAATGAATATTTCTATAACCACTTCCATCATATTGCTTTTCCATGCATGACTCAGAAAGGGCTCTTCACAGCATATCAGATGAAATCTAAACTCCTCAGCCCAGAATTTAGTAACATCCACAGTCTGATTTAAACTCTCTTTTCTAAACTAATTTCTGATTCTTTTTGTAGAAGGGCCATCCATGACAGCCTGGATGATGTTCTCACTCTCCCCATAACACATCTGTTTTGACCATGTTCTTCCTCAGCCTTCTTCTCAAAGCTCAGGCCAAACCAAACTTCTCCACCGTCAAGGTCCATCTTCAATCCCATCTGCCCTATGAAGTCTTTGTGAGTTGCCTCAGCCCAGAGATCTCTCCTTCCGCCATCCTTCCAAATTCTTATAGTTAGCTTCATGTGTCTTTTAGCATCTCCTACTTGTTCAACTATTTCATTTTGGTTTCCTCAATAAAAGAAAGTGTGATTCCCTTTTTGAGAGCAGGTGCTGTGTCATCTTTTTCTGCTTCTTCTATAGTGCATGGACTCATCCCAGGTATGGACACTTACTAACAGCAAATTCTTGATTGAAAGGTGGCACTACTCACTTGCCAAGAGCAGAACAGGAACTTTCGAATCATTTCCCTCATAGTGATAAATGGTCACAGACATCTGTAATCATTAATCCTGTCTTCCTTTTGACTAGTTTCATATGTGTAAACCATGAGTGATTGGATTACATCTTCATTCAGCAGGAGTGGAATAGAATTTTCATCTGTACACAAAGCTGACTCACTGAAAGCAATTTAGTGGTCTCAGTAGATGGACCTGACATTCTGAAAGGCAGCCAACAGATGGGGAGTGTCCCTTTCTTAGCCAAGGGAGGGGAAAATATGAGATTTAATCCTGTTTTTTTAAAAGCTGAATGACAAACTCAAGATGATATTCATAGAAGATGTATTTCTATTGCTAAGAAAAAAAAGACAGATGAACTCAGCCCTCATTTAATAAAAGTGAAGAATACAGGTGAAAAAGAGAAGCCATTTGTTTATGCGCACATCAAAGGAGAACATTGAAAGTCAAGGGAGTATGTCCAATGGTTTTGCAAAGAGGTGCCTCCTGGGGACCTTTACAATCAATGTTGTCCGCAGAAAGTCACTGTCTTTGCTGTAGTGAAGGGCAAATCATTTCCCAGTTGGTCTGCTTTTCAAGATTCCATGATGAACTCTACTCCTGGAAATGTCTGAATCAAAACAGAATGTTAAGGAGTCTGACTCTAAATACAAACTTAAAGTATGAGATAATCGCCCTGGCTGTATGGCAGGTTTTCAAAGGCGTTATTAGAATGGTCTATTTTATCAGAACACGTTTTGTTCACTGATGTATCCTAAGTGCCTAGAAAAGTGCTCGGCAGTTAGTGCCTGATAAATATTTACTGAGTTTAATTCAATTGAATTATTCTTAAATTCTTGATCCTGTGGTTGGATGAGTACATGTGGGTACGTGTGTAAATATGTTGAATGGAGAGAAAGAAAAAGACATAACACGTGCTTGCTCCTTGTGCTATAATGTTCCAGATAACAACATACACTAATGATAATGGTGTTTTCAATTTACAAAGTTCTTTCACCATTCATTAGTTCATTCATTCAGTTAACACTTATTGGATGCCTGGTACGTACCAGGCACTATGGTGGATATTAGGAGTAAGAACGTGGTATCTGCCTGTATGTGTTTACAGTCTAGGTGGGAAAAACAGGCAGACAAATAGACCATCACAGTGCAAGTGTCAGATACAGAGGTAATCAAACGGGGCTTCAGGACAGCCACCCATTCACAAAGGTGCTGCTCAAGCTGAGACTGAAGAGGGAGGCCCCACTCCAAGGGACTGGCCCAGAGGAAAGAGATATGTCTACTCTCCTGTCTAAAGAAGAGCCTTGTCTCACTCTTTTCTCGAGCATCTGACCCCACCTGCTCCCCACTGGTGGTGAGATATGACCAGTCTGACACAGGATAGGTGGGTCTCAAGTAAACTGCTAAAAGTCTTGCTGATGTGGTACTCCCGGCCCTGGGCAAGGGAGGGCGTTGGCTGAGTGTCATTCCTTATGTAAGTAGTCTTGTCACCACCTCCCCGCCTGTGGCTTGCCCACTGCTCCAGTCCAGTGGTGGTGGCCTTCAGGACTCTGCTGCATGCTGGTGGGCAGTGCCACTGCACCTGCCCAAGCACCACCCCCTGGACTTCCAGGTCACTGTGCTGCTGTCACTTCAAAGAAATCATTTGCTCCCTGTCCCGGCCTCCTGAGTGGGTACAAGAAGGCCAGTTTCACTAGGGAGACTCTCAACCTTTTCTCTATTGCTGGAAGAGTGGGGAGAATCATGTGCTGTGTTAAGGTCATTCACCTGAACTCTAGAGGCCCAGAGTTCTTTCCTGGGCTCTGTTCCCCTTGGGGGTCAGTTGAGGCTCTCTTGTACCCTCTTGTCTCGGCTTCCATCTGGAGAAACAACTCCATGAGCACTGTGTGTGGTCCTTGGTTTACTGTCTTTGGAGTTAAGGAAATACAATAATGAGGGCCATTATTTAATGAGTACCTATTTAGTGAGTACTGTGTGTGAGGGACTTTGCAATCATGATCTCTAATGATATCCACAACCCTGCAAAGTAACTATCAGCATTCGCTGAGAAAACTGAGACTCAAAGAAGTTTAATAAATAATGGGTCCAAGGTCATACTAAGATGTAGATTTAGGATTCAAATTCTGGTGCATCTTGCTCCAAAGCTGTGGTCTTTCTAGAATGTCATGTGACTACCCATCCACCCCATCATACTCCTAATTTCTTATTTCCCAGACACCCCCCTAATGGAAAGCTTCAACTTTTTATATCACCCATCTTCCTGTAGTGGCAGCAAAGAGGTTTCTGCCTCCAGATCATCTTAGTCAGCCCCCTGACCCACAGTGCAAACAACTCCAGGATGTCTGACAGTCTCTCATGGTCAGGAGTATGTGTCTTCTTCTTCCATCTTCTAACTCTTAGAAACAGTGGCAATTATAGCTTTATAATGCCTTTAAGCCTTTGGGTTTATTATTAAATGGCTGTGATATACCAGCCCCTGGGAATACAAGGAGAGGTGATAAATCTTGCCTTCGAGTCCAGACTTAAGGTCAAATAATAACAATGTAGTATAGAAAATGCAACAATAGGATTATGTATAAGGAATAGTGAAAAGAGGCAAGATTAACTCTGTTTAGGGAGTTGAGGATAATTCACTAAGAAGGTGATGGTTGGGCCAGGCCATGAAACATGAGTAGGAGTTTGGGAGCAAATAAGGGAGGGACAGGATATTGGAGACAGAGGGAGTTAGAGTCAATCCCAGGGTCCTATCTTGGCTTGGCCAACATTACTTGTGTGGGCAAGGATAAGCCAGCTGGCCCCTGGGTCTCAGTCTCCCCTTTACAGGGAAAATATGTTACAACAGCTACCAACAAGTCTTCAATAGGTCCTTTCTGGCTCTGAATGTGTGATGCTACATCAGAAAAGCCTGGGCCAGTGTTCTTGTTTCCTCAGATGAGCATGAAACTCCTTCGTCCTAATATTCTCTGAAGTGAGAAGGGTACTCACCCTTTCTAGCTTCCGGGAGTCCATTTAGTAAATGAATGCTGGAGCTACTGTGGGATTGACTCACAGCTTGCAGTTGTCATCAGCTTAGCACTCCTCCTACAGACACACTCACACCCTGGCTGCCCAGCAGCCAGCTCGGAGAAAGGGGCTGATTGTCTTCCCCTTTCTTCTTCTGACTTACAGGGATTCTGTTAATGATGAATATGGGAAATGCAGCATTTGAAAAGGAAAGACAATTTAATGTTTTTAAGTAACATTTCTATATCTAATTGCAAAAGTAACACATATTCATTGTAGAAAAGGTTGAAAAGTAGCAGGGAAGAAAATACTACCTGTCAGTTCTTTACTAAGAGATAATTATGTCAATATTCTGTTCTTCACGCATGCATTTTAGAAAAAGAGAGAATAATAATGTGCTATACATACTCTTTGTAACCTATCTTTTTCATCTGATAGTATGATGAAAATATGTCATTAGTACTCTTCTGGTGCATTATTTTTAGTGACTTCATAATATTCTCTCTGTTATTATTCTTCGCGTATTTAACCAGTCTTCTATCACTGGGCATGGAGATTGTTCTCGAGTTTTCACAAACGTCAACAGCACTGTGATGAACACCTTGTAGCTTCATCTTTGTACACACAGATGATTACTCTAATCTCAAGAAGGGTGTTAAGCAGATAGACTGAATTTAGAAATAAGCCTTCTGCAAGGCTGCAGGGATGACAACTTTGTTTAGGAGTTAGTTGTCTCCCTGGTTGCACGTGCTCAGGATGACTGGACAACTGAGACCGTGGCTCCCCTTGCTGAGCTGTGTCGGTCCTGGCACCTCCTCATGTGCTCTGAACCCCTGCCAAGGGGCCGGGGCCTCCCAGCTGAGAGCCACCCCTGAGGGTGGGACAGCACCATGGGGAGAAGGAAGAGAGGCTCCCAGCAATTTTTCATGACACCAGGCTTCTGTTCAGTGCTTCGGAAAATTAAAAGTAGAACCCCACCCAGGCCACATCTTTAGTCTAAAATGTCCTGTGGGTGGATTTTGGAATTGGTTCCTGAGGGACAGGGCGAAGCACAGCCCTCAAGGACATCTAAACTAGGAGGAGAAAGGGCTCCAAAAGTGTTGTGTGAGGATGGCATGCTCCACAGGCCACACTCGGCTAGATGACCTCATAGGTCCTTCCCATCTGTAATTCTGGTGATTATTGGAACTGATTTTAGAATCTGACCAGACTCAGAAGACAAACATTTAACAACTAAACCAGCCCCTGTGGAGTTACAGATGCGTCCTCCTCCTCTGTATTTTCAGCCTGAGATCCATCTCTGTTCTCTCTGATGTTTGGGATGGGCTGCATCTCTTTGTTGGTTTCCTTGGCTGGGGGAAGCTCTGTCTTCCTGAGGTGATGGTAGAAGCTCATTCTAGAGCCCACTCTGCCAAGGCAATGGAGCTTCCTACTGCAGTCTGCCACAACGTGAAGGAGAGAATGAATCCACACCCCTCCACTGCCACCTTTTATTAACTGGCCCTGACATAACTGGGACATTTGGACAGAGTACAGACTTCCTGCTTATCCCACTGGGGCTTGATACCCAGCCTCAGCTTTTTTTTCACTTGAAGTGAAAACGATTAGCACAGTGGGAACACAAATGTGGTTGTAAGATGATGATGAGGCTACAATATTTTGCTATAG
Source organism: Equus quagga (assembly GCF_021613505.1). Taxonomy (NCBI): domain Eukaryota; kingdom Metazoa; phylum Chordata; class Mammalia; order Perissodactyla; family Equidae; genus Equus; species Equus quagga. The sequence continues at coordinate 47,463,553 of NC_060275.1, read as the reverse complement.
GTCTGTCCTACATTTGTCCAATGCTCATTCAACACATATTTATCACTAGAATGGGATACATTCACTATTTATTGCTATAATCTTTGGTGGCAAGAATCTTTATCTAACTTGTTTACTGCAATAGCATCAGGCATGTAGAATGCCCTCAATAAATATTTGTTGAATGAATGAATGAATGAATGAAGCATCGACTATGGCAAGGTACTGTGCTAGGTGCCAGGAAAGCAACATGGTCTAATGGCAAGGCCACTGGATTTGCAGTCACACAGTTCTGGGTTCCGATCTATGTTGTAGCCTCCATTTCCTCTTCTCAAAAATGGGACTCACAATGCCTGCCTCATAGGGAGGCTGCGATGATTAAATCTGTTGGTCGAATGCCTAGCCCAGCACCAGGACTCAGCAGGTGCTGAGTGAGTCCTTATCGTCCTTCTCCTTCTGCGCCTTCTGGACTGTGGGTCTCCCTGAGGACTGAGCCAGGCTGGGAAGATGCTCGGGAAGGGAGGGCTGGCTGTTTCTATGTTCCGCCGTGGCTGCCTTGTACCTGTTGGAGGAAATTGGCTGTGCCCACACGAAGTCATCAATCTCTTTTCAGGCCACACACCTGGAACTGGGACCTGGAAGGCATCGGCTCCAGTGGCAGCTGGTTCATCTTATAGCTACAGCCCAGACACATGGAGAATTTAGAGAAGAGAGGAGAAGGAGAATTTCGTCCCTCTCCACGAAAAAAGAGGAAAGCTTCACTTTTATGATGTACACTAGCGTACTGGCTTGGGAACTGAGGTGTTCCTTTTATAGCATTGCTTTGCATAAGACTGCATGATTCCAACTTACAGTACACCAGAGTTTGATTATATTTAAAAGTCAAACACGGAAGATGTCCATTGTCCACATCACAGAAGAAGGATAAGCGGTAGCATGAATCACAGCTCTACGTGCCCTAATATGCCCCCAAACTAATTGCTTATATGCTTAAATAAAGGGCTCTACTTTGGGTACCAGTCATTAGCAAAGGCAAGCTGATTACATTTCAGAAGAATGTCTGAACTTCCCAAGCCTTATATTTCACACCAGAAACCTAAGCTGAAATATTTTCATGTGGTAACATTTCTGATAGAGGCAAAATAATTTAAACAAATAATTAGCCTTGAGAATAAAAGTGTACACAAAAGCACAATTAATGAATTTACTAATTGTTCTTCCCTGCTGTGGACATTGCTCAAAGTTGAATTTTAAGCTCTTACATAAATATAAACTACTGTACCAAGCCACAAAACTGTATGACTCACCATTAGTCATTAATGTTGCCTTGAAAACAAACTCGAGCGCTCAGAGGGAAAATGTGTTCACCTAGGCACACATCATTTTCAAAATGAGGCAAGTCTTAGATGATAAACTGGTCTTTGAGTCTCTGGGAAAAAACACACACACAAGAGATTTGTGGGTTTTAATGTCCTATGTAAATATCAGACAGGCAACATTTACCTTATTGGAAATTCTCCATTAGCTGAATAGGAATGAATCTGGTCTGTCCTGACCGTGTGGTCAAATGCCGCCCTCCCTCTCTATCCCACTCCTTGCCGAAACAGAATCAAAATGTGAACTAAAGTGCATTTTGTGTTGGATATTCTCTATATGTGATGGAGGCAGCTTCCTCCTCCTCCCTGTCCATCTCCTCTTCATCTTCATCTTTTCCTCCTCCTCTAATTCCTACAGAAGTAGTGTTTTCTGGATTTGCCTGGAAGGTTGCAAGCTATAGAAAGCGTAAAACAGAAACTGTTCTCATGTTTTCCCAGCCTAGCAACAAAAGTGGGAGAAGGCAACAGAGGGATATCCAAAGGTTAGATAAATTCCTGGCGGAACCACTGGGTGTTTCCTCAAACAGAACAGCAAGAAAAGCTCTTTGTGTCCCTTTGGGTGATTTTTTAAAAAATATGGCTCCAAAAGATTATTATTTCTCATTTTTATATTCAATAACGCTACACCTATAAACAATGCACTTTAAAGTAAACCTACTCGTATAAAGAATTGATCATGTACATCTCTGACTTCGGCATCTTAAGGGACTGTATATAGATTGACGTCAGTTCATAAAATGGAACATTCATTGTGTTGGGGTTTTCTTTCTTCTAATCTACATTTTATAATATGATTGACTGATCTATAGTATTATGGTCTGATCTCAATAAGGACAATTACAAATAATAGGAAGCCCTAGGATTCTGGAAGGGCCTGGACTGATGGGATATTCTAGAGGGGAGATAAAAGAGGTGAATGGCTTAACAAAGGGGGTTCAAATACTAAAACTTATTTGGAAAAGCTGCTTTATGATATTCCACGGGGTGGGAGGGCAAAGACCGCAGAGAAGCAGGGAATGGCAAGAGGAGGAAGAGTGATGACAGTATCTGCTCTTATCAGCCAGAACAAATCTCCATAATGTCCAAAGTGTCATGTTCCTAGGTACAGTGCCCTGAGTCCATGGTGTGGCTAGGGTGGGAAAAGGGGCAGCACAATGATGTAATTTTAGGGGTTTCAGGCAGGGTTCTCTCTCCCCACCAACATGAGGTTTATATTTAAAGGTTTGTTCACCTCCCCCGCCCCCCGTTGACTGAGGGCAGAGAAGGAGGAGGAGACATGAGGAGAGGAGGAATAGGGGGCCCCTTGCTGCTCAGATCGGTCTTTACTGGTGGCAGCATTGATGAGGTCACGATCTCTTCAATTTTGTTTGTCCAGACGATACATTTCTGATGATTTGGGTAATTTCAGCAGAAATGAGGGCCCCCGCCTATGTGTACGGGAGGAGGCCCAGGAGGAAAGGCAGAGGGCTGTGGGGAGAGGGGGATCTGACTTTGAGGGGACAAAGGACACAGAAAAAAGATGGGAGAGGCAGGCAAGCCAAGGTATTTTTCCATCTTTATATTTTGCTCAGGGCCATCCAAGTCCACCAGTGCAAGCTCTGGCTCCCCTGAGATCTACTGGAGAGAAATTTCTACAGGCAGAAAATCTAAGCAGCGAGGGCTCCTCTCAGCCCCGCGCAGCTGGGAGCCTGTCTGCTGCAGAGGTGCCCTGTGGGAGGAAGATGTCCTGGGGGCTAGGCTCGGACAGTCTCCGCAAAGGGGGTATAGGGGCTGCCATTTGCTGCTGTCTGATGATTCCTTCTGTTCTGTACTCAGGATCCCAGAGGAATGGCTGGGTGCCCAGGTGCCCTGGCTTCTGCCTGCATTTGGATCACGGCTCAGTTCCCGCCTGTGTGACCTTGGGACAGAGATTTTGATCTTTCTGTATCTCAATTTCTTCCTCTGTAAAGTGGGGGTAGCAACAGGACCTACCTTATACAGCTGCTATAAAGATTCAATGAGATAATCAATAGAAAGCACGAGAACAGTGTCTGGTACCAAGTGTCATAAATGTTAGCTAAAATCTCAATTGCTTTCCCCTCCAAAGAGCGCAAAACTCGCTCTTGTATCCAAGAGAACGAATCAGAACTGCCTTGAGTTTTTTTCCTGGAATGGTTTCCAGAATGATTTGGCTTCTGGAGAGGGAATTATAAGGCAGATGAACTTCTCTGGTTCTGTCTTCGACTCATTATCGTGCAGGAGTAACACAGGTTAATCGCATAGCTAATTAAGAGATAACATTAATGGAATCTGAGTTGGTGCCCTGATAAAGCCGAGCCCTGGCAGATAGATGCTGAGGTGGAGCCAAGCCATTTATCTGAGGAGCAGCGGGGCTCCTATCAGGGCACCAACTCCGGTTCCATTAAAGTTATTGATATTACATCCCAATCTAAAACTGTAAGAAAATTCAATGCGTGTTTTTTTCTGTTTCTTTTTTCTGAGGCAGCCCAGCATTAGCAGGACCAGTTGAACAAATACAGCAATAGCTAGGTAATGTGAGTGTCCATACTTGAACAACACACTTAATAATGAATTAGCGAATAAATGAATGAATGAACATTAAAGAAATTCATTCAGAGCAAACGCTGCTGCAATTAATATGCTGCCATTCGCAGGGGGACGTTGACAGGGCATCCAGCAGAACCGATCCCTCCCTGAATTGATCAGTTGCTTTTTTCAGGGCTTTGCCTCCTGGCAACTCAATGAAGGACCTGAAGTACCATTTCTATATTTCTCCTGGTCTCCTTGCAGTTCACTTGATGAAAGGGTTTTGGAGATTTCCTCTCCTCCTTGCTTTAATAAATTCTCTCATGGCTTCTTTAATTGTTGCTTTTTTTTTTTTTTTTAACATTTCCTGGGGAATAATGATCAATTACTGCATTCAGCGAGTTGATGGCTGACAAATTCTATTTGACATAATGCAGCCGTAAAGGAAGAGCCATAATGCTAACTATATGGCTGCTTCCTAAGGAGCGGTGGGGATTATACTGTACCCTCTGCGAGGGCTTGGGCATTCTGCAATTAGCCGAGTGCATTTCTGAGAGCCACCGACAGCCTAAAAGATAACCTGACACCGGCTTAGGACGCCAGCTTCACCACACTGTCATCTCTGGTCTTGGATTTGGTGACATCCTCGCTGACTGCATCCTCACAACTTCCTGCACACAGGCTGCTGTTCCCCCTCGCCTCTGCTCCCTAAAAGACCCTATTGGGGCAGTTCGCCTCAGAGTCAGTAAGCTCCAACAAAGGCCTTAGACAGGGTGCGGGGAATCAGCCACTGAAGCAACACGACTTCATTTGGCGTTCCTGTGCTGAGAATGTTAAATACCAATTCCATAAAGAGAAGTAAACATGGGGCCATCTGAGAACCGCACGTCAGTAAAATGCAGACTCATCCATGGTCCAGGCATAACTACAAGTCAGTCTGAACTGTCTGTCCAAATGCTAACTCTGCCACTTTCATTAGACTTGAACTCTCTGAGCCTTGAGATAATGTCCCTAAAATCCAGTGCCTGGAACATGTCAATGCTCAACAAAGGGCACTTCCTGCTGTTACCGTAGCTGGTATTGCTGTTATGTCAGATGTAGTATTTTATAGTCCAGACTTACGCGAAGGCAGAGCCGAATTCGAAAGGAGTATGAAGCAAGAGGAGAAGGGAGTTAACCCATCTCAGTGATGAACTCGGCTAGCAGGCAAATTCACTCTCAACTGTTTGATTTTGACATCCTGTATTACAACTTCAAGTGAGAGTGAATTTCAATTCAAGGAAAGTTCTGTCAATTTTTCAGCTATATAAATTAAAAATAAGTTGAAAATCGAACATCCATGTATTTTTGTGCTCTTAAAAATTCCCATTTATTGGGTCTCAAAAGCAGATCCATTCCTTTCAGCAATTTGCCAAATAAATCTGAACACACCTGAGATACTGAAACTCAAGATAAAAATTCTTTTTTTATCACCAGAAATTTTAAGCAGAAATTTTACAATAAGATTAGATGTCATAATTGTGTCGCTATATAGGAAGTCTATCATTAAGCCTTATAAACACAAGACTATGCTACTTATTTCAGTTGCCTCATTAAACAAGTGACTCATAAGTATGTAAACATGGGATAACAAAAATAGTCTATGAAAACTATATGCAAAAGGTCCTCATGGTAGGAAAAGGAACTGGCAAAGTAAAGAAATTCACAATTAAGAATTAAATCTCTAAAACCTACACACAAAGCAAACCAGAGTTCTATGGAGATGGTGACCTCCTGTGCCTGTGTACTAAAGAGTAAATTCTATTCTGTTCAGTCCTTGATAAATACACACAATTTCCATGTTGAGCTAACTCTAATTACCGACAATGTCAATATGAGCGACGTGCCTAAGAACACAGAGTAGCTAGTGGACATGAGAATTTTCTTGATTTTTTTTCTTGGGGGGAGGATACCAGGGAACAGAACTTGTGTTTTTTGAACCCAAAACAAGCCAGTTCCCCTCTCTGTATGTCCCTCCACATCTCTTTCCATTTGGAACAAGAATGCTTTATATAGATGCTATGGCAGATGCTGTACAAGAATGGCTATATGGGAAAACAGAAACATCTGACTGTTAGAACGTACAAGACGTGCCAGAGTCAGAGTGAGAAAGTTGCTCCTAACCCACCCTGTATTGCCGTGAGGAACCAAGCTTCTGCTTCCTGTTGTTCTCTGAAGTCTTCATTGCCTCAGTCTCCTGCCTTAGCTCGTCTCTCTTTTTCACACCTTGACTTCTACAATATGTTACGCACCATCTGTATTCTTTTACCTAATTCTTTGTGACTCCTTTCAGCTCAGTTTTTATTTACTTCACGAGGACAGAAACAGTTCCGTTTATTTCTCCGTACTCCCTGAGCCAGATGCACAGTCTCTGGCATATAGAAGGTGTTTCTAAAAGTGTTTATTGAATCGAATTATTGAGTGTGGTCCTCGGATTATCCCTTCTCCTTCCTATTGTTTGTCTCCCCTGGGGTTCCTTAATAAAATGGCGCTTAAACAGTACCCTTTCCTAACTCACTACACACTCCGGCATGTCTCTCAGTGGTCAATGTCTTCAGCTCTCCCGGGCTCTCGAAACTGTTCTCAGCTCCTGGGGGTGGAGGCTTTGCTCTCCCCTTACCCTACATTTTCTCACTGAAAAATTGCCTCTGTTTCCTTTGCTCAACAAACCACCTGAGTGGCTTCTAGGCCAGTCTTGCTTTGGCCTGTGCCCACCATGAGTGTGAAATGAGGAGACACTGAAACCACGGAGGACTTTAACAGTCATTCACAGGAAACTTCATAGACTCAATGCTTCTGCTCAACGAGGATGCGTTTGGAGACTTAGTTCTTGCTGGAAGTTATTCTTCCAACAGAAGGAGCAATGTAGATCCATCTTCACTCAGTACGGCTCAGGTCATCCACAAAGTAGAAAGAAACCATTCTCAGCGATACTTCTCTGGCAGCAGGCATTTTGAAGTGGGCACTGGAGAAAAGCAAACGCTCTTTAGCAACAGATTTGTGTAGTCCCTGCTTTTTTACTGAAAAATCATATATACTATCTAATCATTTTCTGCAAATAGCTCCAAGTGTCTATATCAAGACAATCCAGTCAGAAAAGCAGACCTTGCATCAATTCAATAGAGGGATTTTTATATGGAGTACTGGTCACAGAGGTGTTGGAAGAATAGAAAAACAAAAATAAAAAACAGGTGGCAGGAGGCAAACCAGAGATTTATAACAGCAGGAAGCCTCTAGGGCTCGAAGGTCTGAGAGAAGCCATGGTGTTTCCAGAGCCTGGAGTTCAATGGCATTTGGTGTCACAGAGGGAGGGCCTGTCCCAAGGATCTGAGACCACAGCAGAGATGGCAGAAATACCACCTGAAGCAGAAAGAAAGGGAAGAAATACCTTGGATTCCCTTCCTCCCACTCTAAATTACCTAAAGTAATTTAGAACCCAGTAAACCCAGTACTTTGCAATAATTCCAGTGCAGACTTCTGCGGGCTAAAAACTGTATGGGACACATTCAAGAGATTTAGAAGCACTTGGACATGCAAGAAGAAAATAAATCTCAACCGAATCAGAACAAAGGCTAGTCTTACCCGCAGCCATCTATGAGGAGTTTTTTTCTAGCTATTTCTTTTAGAAAGAATAAGTGAAACTTGATAACAGACCTCCAGTATAGATTCATTTATGGTTTCTTGCATGTAATTATACTTTATGGTTTACCACACATAGTTCTCATTTCATAGCATATGTTCAGTCATTTCAATTAATGTTTTTATCGTCTTCATAAAGTATAGCATTGAGGGATTCTTCCAGGTATTGTCACAGATAAGATATTTGAGTAGGGTGGTCCCTTCTTGACCATTATAGGAATAATATTGGTGCCCAACCTAGACAAATAGGATGTGGCCTTTATGACACTTATTTTTGACTGGAAAATCTAGAAATTATACCACTATGATACATTTCTCACTTCTTATCTTTTAGTGCAGGTGATCTCTGACATTTCATCTCATTAGACAAGACAAATGGAGAATTTTTCTATTGTCTCTTAAAAAATCTTACCCAACCTTCCATCAAAATCTGAGACACCAGAATGTTCTTATTCCCTTAGAGAATACCTCAGGTCTTCTTCTAGTTCCTCTCTTTCTCTCACTCTTTCATCTTCTTCCTTGAACATTTTTTTCTCTTTATAACTAAGTCCCTATCCCAGGCTCTGATTTTCTTGTATCTGGACTTTTTACTGTTTTCCTTCTAGAAACTTCGTTTCCTTTTCACTAATCAATTAGAAGAGAGTGTCATCCCTTATCAACCAAACGCTGATCCTACTCTCCAATTTAGAGTTTCTGTTTTGGTCCCAGCTGTTCACACTTCCTCTTCTCTCCCTCTCCCTCCCACCTCCTCCCTTCAGCCTCAGTCCCTGCTCTGCTCATGACCTCCATTCAGGGAGCACGTCTGTGACTTGCTCTGTCCTTTGCTGCCTCTCTCTGCCGAGAGCCGTCTCATGCCGGCAGGCTTCAGATGACCTCCTGACTCCAGCCCAATCTCTACCCTACACAAGTTCTTGAAACTTACTCTGTTCACAAAGTAGAGGGAAAATATCCCATCCACTGAAGTGTCGCAGAGGAAAATCTCCTTTCAAGTTCTTTGAGAAATATTGACTGCTCAACATGTTTGTCATATTCAGTATTTGGAATAAGCAACCTTAATGGCTTTGTTTCAACCACACTTCATTTCATACAGAAGCTGTTCGTGACCTCTCTTCCAGTCTTCCTCTCTCCTGACCCCATAGCAAGCATCTTCCCCAGAGGACAAATCAGAGCAGCAAATCCAGGTTAAAGCAAGCTCTGTGGCAATCCAGAGCCTCACACCAGACCCCAGACTCCTCCAACCCCCAATCCTGGTAGCCGAGGAAGGGAAATGCCCATCATTTCAAGGGTGGGGACCCTCTGTGGAGATTTCTCAGTCTCTCATCTTAATGAGTTTAACTCCAGAGATGGGCAGCTAGCTCATTCCCGCTGAGCATAATTACCATGATGGGGCACCTGGGGAGAGATTGTCACAAAGATAACTGGGTCTCAGGCTATTTAGCGCTTTACAGATGAGAGTAAGGTGGTGACTTGGAAAAATGAGGTCTGGTTTGGATACAAAGACTGCTATGGTTCATTTTCCTCCCTCCTGTAGAAGCATAAACTGTTGTGTTTCTAATTGATGTGCATGAGCCCAGGGCACAATATGGATTCAGGTGAGAAATCATAGGATCCCAAGGCCCGATGGGACAGGAGGGGTCATCCTGTCCACCCCCAGCCTGCAGGCAGGACTGCTGACAAACCATCTCGGAAGGAGGGCTTGGTACACTTTTCATCACAACCTTGGGAGAACTGAACACACAGATAACCAAGGGCTACCTGGGCACTGACTCACACTACAAAGGACTATTTCTATGTGTTTATTCTGGCTCTCCTTGCTTAAAAGTCCTTCCCAGAGTCAGGGGCAGGTCCCTAACACGGGCAGCTTAGAGCAGAGTACTGAAATGTCAAAAACTCACCCAGCAGTAGGAATATGCTGAAGAACACACAAGAAAAATATATTGAATCGTCTTGTGCAAATTCGCACCTCACTGAGGAGCTGAAAGAGGAGAGTGGTCTCTTAACCACTGTCAAACTCTAACCATGAGCAGCAGGAGGGGTGGGTTTTCTGCTTTCCCCAAAGAAAAAGCCCATGAAGGACCTAAAACAGGGAACGGTGTGAGTGGGGGGACAGATGGTAGTCCTGAGGCCATATAGAAGCTGGTATTCAGATGCCTGCAGAAAGCAATCTGCTGAGTGCAGGTCGAAAGACATAGGGCTTTCAGGAACTGCAATCCCCTTTCTGACTTTAGCGCCTCCCTTGCCCGTATTAATGTAATGACACTGAAAGATTGGGTTTAGGACCCACAGTGAGCCAAGGGGGCTGGGTCCTAGGAACTGGCAGAGGGAACCAACAGGTTCATGCTGTTGCTTGGTCTAGACGAGATCCAACAAGAAGCCCGGAAGCATCTCCAGGATGCCAAGGTACCAGGTAAAGTTGTAGGACAAGTGGGCCCTGTTCCCTGCAAAGAACATAAGTGGAGATTTCTCTCTGGACTGTCCACACCTGGAGCCGTTGGATTTCACATGTCTTTGAAGACTTTGGAGGAGATCGAGGAATCTATCCTCTTGGTCAAGGGTCAGAAAACTATAGCCCATTGCATATTTTGGTATAGCCCACAAACTAAGGATGACTTATACGTTTTTTAAAGGTTTGAAGAAGAAGAAGAAGAAGGGGGAAGAGGAGGAGAAGAAGAAGAATGAGAAACATAGATTGTGTGTCGCCCACAAAACCTAAATTATTTCCTATCTGGCCCTTTATAGAAAAAGTTTGCCGACTCCTGCTCCAGGCCAGTGCTTCTCAAATTTCCATGTTTGTAAAAACCACTTAGGGCACTTATTAAATATTCAGATTATCCCCTGTAGGCGGCTGACTTAGCAGATCTTGGACTGGTCCCCCAGTGTCTGCATTCTAACAACCAAAGATAATTCTATTGTAGGTGAGCATAAGCTGACCTTACATGTGTTCCCTTTCAATTAATCAGTAAGTACACATTTTACAATTTCCATGTGGCTAGCTCTCTTCTGAGTGTTGTGGGAGACACAACTAGTGGAAGATAACTTACCCCACTCCATCAGAGAATTTGTAATCTACGTAGGGGAAAGAAAGCTTCTCAAATGAAACTACTAGAGATAAGTCAGAGACAAATGGCATGGGGCTGATTCCACATGAACTGAGATTTTGAGTACAGGGCTACTATGCATGGCTGTGGCCACTCTGGTTGCATCAGTGTGGAATGGAGTGGTTTGAGGAAGAATCGGCAGGGTTTGGGAGTGGGGAAGGCATCAGTTGCCAAGGCACAGAGCAGGAAGAGGCTTTTGGAGTGAAAGCTGTGAAGGTGTGGGCAGAGAGCAGCATGGCCTTCCACCAAGCACAGTCTGGAGGGCAGAACAAACGGGCTTCCTCTTCACAGTAAGAACTACTCAGAAAAGTAGCTTGTCCTCTTTCCTCTTCTTCAAGTCTTGTTAGATCCAAAGCTGCAGCAATCAGGATTCTAGCTCTTTCTACCCAAAACTATTTTTGCCATTTCCCACCCCCTCCCCACCTGCATCTACATATACTCTCGAATCTCCTATCTCACTGAGAATTTTTTCATTATGCATTACTAATTTATGCCTCTATTTCTCTGTAAAAGCTATTCTTATAGACTAGACTGTTCTTTCCATATCACCTTCTTTTGTTTATAAAGAAAATTCTGTCTCATCTCTCAAGACCTAACTCAAGCATTATATTTTCCATGAAGCAATACTTTCTCCAATCTCTTCCCTTCATAAACAGAGCTAAGCAATTTTTCATTTTGTACCAGTCTGGTACCTTGAGCAAAGCAAAAGGATAGGGCTTACACTATACTAGAATTACTTGTCTTCATTTCTATCTATCTCCTCTGAAAGAATATGACCTCTTTGAAGTAAAAAAACATGTTGATCCACTTTCATTTCCATGGTGCCTACAATAGTGCACATAGTAGTGGGCAGTAAACATTTCCTCAAAGGATGATTGAACGATTCATGAGCAGGGAATTTTCAGTTTGTAGAGGCCCCTAAACATCAGAAGAGTGTGGCCTTGTTGATACTATCAATGAGACCAATACAGGTTCTTAAATAAGGGGTAACTTATAAAGTTAGGTAACTTATAAAGAAAACATTAATGGAAGAAGGAGTCTAAAGGTGATTTGTTGAATAGGTAGGAATGCTGGATATTCTCCCTGGAGGAGTACAATGTCTTAATTTTTTGATAATAACCCCTTGACATTTCAGCATCTTTAAATTCAATTACCATCTGCAGAAGAAAATCATGGGTGAGATCTGAGCTGGGCACTTTCCTACATAGTGTGTCTCAGCTGGGGCGTCTGCTATTTGATACCCAGAGCGTTTGTATGGCATATCAGAAAACCCCCTTGTGCCCTGGAATGCCAGGATAAATAAAAAATAATAACTTTAGTATCACCTACAGTTCTAATCTCAGGAATATTTTTAAATTACAACTTGAAACTGCTCACAATGGGAAGTGATTTTGTAACAACTAAGGCAAATGATTTACCTTAAGGACAAGGACCAACACTGTATGCGGAGAAACTAGAGGAATTCCAGAAACCAACCAAAAAGTACAAAGACAAAGGAAAACAGGTCCTGTGAAGTTTAGTAAAAGTTAGACAATAAGAGAGAAGAGATGGTGGAACAGGCTACATTGGACCAAAGCAAGTGGAAATGATGGTTGGGTTTCTGAAGCAATAAAGAGGAGGTCCAGAGAAGGGAGGAATATAGAAACATTTCCAACTGATGGTGCTAGGATTTGATGCTGAGTTTTGTTTGCCAGGGATGTGGGTACTGTTTGGTGGGGATGCAGCAGAGCCAACTATCTGAACTCCAAAGACGTCTGGCCTGGGCTTATATTTCCCCAACCCCTCACATATACATGGGACTCAATGACAAATGCAGTCTAATGGAATGGGAGCAGCGTGTCACCTCCATGCGGAGAAGGTTAAGTACCAATGTGTCTTCCCAATATTCTCTCTGCTTCTACAGGCCCTGGATTAAAGTTTGGAAGCACCTTGAGGTAGGAGAAGCCTGGGTTCCCGTGTCACAGTTTGGAAGAGGGCCCCCCAGGAAAACTGCCAGAAGAAATATCATATTGGTCTTTGTGTGAGGGAGAAATAAACTTTTATTGTGTTAATCCTTCGAGATTTGAAGTTGCATTACAACCGTTGGCCTTTCTTTATTAATTCAGGGTAGGAGGCTAGATTTCCAGGAGATTTTCAGAGAACAGCTAAGTTACAGCCTAAATTATCATTTATGGCAGGGCTTTTGTAGTGGGGTAGGAAGAGTTCTGGGTGGTCTGGGGGCAGATACGAAGATAGGAGGACTTGAGGCCAGCAGTCCTTTTTCCCCCATTGATTTTTGCTAGGGGCAGCCTTCGACTCATTGATTTTAGCTGCTGATTAAGTCATGTTCTCTGGTCTGTCAGCAGTCACTTCATTTCCTTTCATCTCAGGTTTTCACCTGCTTGAAGCTCCACAACAATCAGGATCTTGAGTTTGCAAGTGAACGTTTCAGAAGGGCTTTAAAAATGGCTCCCTTCCCTGCATGGCAGTGTTCAGCCTAGTCTCTTCCTCCCTTCTCCAAGACAATCGTTCTCAGGGCTGTTGCCCATTAGAGAAAAATGCTAAAGCTGGAGGCAGCTGATCTTCACGGAGGCTACAGCAGGCAGGGTTCCATCTGGAGAAAGCTGGCGACCTACCGGGAGTTACCTCGAGACAGAAATGCTGCTTTCTCTTGCACAGAACGAGCTGTGAAGATACCCAAGACCCAAAGCAGGCTTTACGGCAAACAGGAACTAAAGAGCATACGGCAGGTGGTAGCTCAGATGCCAAAGCAAACCTCATTCCAGTTGAAGAGGGGCACAAAAATAGAATCTGATATGGCCTGGAGTGCTTAGAGTGGGAAAGAAGATTCTAAACCTCAGGACAGATCTGTAAGAAAGGGAGGGAGTGGAAATATTGTCTCTCTTTCTCTCTCTCACATCTGTCGTTGCTTAAACAAACAAAACAAGATGGCTGCTGATGGATCCCAAACACCGGCTGACACACCTATGTGCCAAGTTTGCCCAGCTGTACAGATGCCACAGCTGATCCGTCTGTCGAGCATGCCACACACCGCTGCTGATCAATCTGCACATGCCAATTACTTGATTTAGAGCGGGCTGGGGATAGTGCACAGAGCAGCGAGGAAATCGCTCTTGGGTTCTTCTCTGTGCCCCTGCACTACTCTGTCCCCTTGTGGAGAGAGTGAGAGATGGTGAGGGCCAACCAACCCCTCCCTGCACTACACCATCTTGCATGTAATGCCCCAGGACACTGTTTGGTGCCACCTCCAACCCGCTTCCCTGGAGGGCCTCAAGATTTAAAACAGATTGAAAGCCTTGGATACACAGGAAATTGGGCTCCCCTCTGTGGCAGATGCAAATTCTGTCACCACGCTGGGGGAAAGCAGGCCATTGTGCCTCCTTGTTAGAATTTCTGACACGGATAGAGATTCATTTTGTGCCCTCTTTTCCCTTCCTCCCTAGGATAATAGGCACACCAGAATGTTAACTTCCTGCACTGCAGGCTGGAATCTGCTATCCTCTCTTCTCAAAGAGGTCAATTTCCTTGGCAGCCCAGCCCAAGAGATGCTGATGGTGGAATGTGCTGGGGAGTGGCCAGCCCAATACTGGGCTGTGTGCATGTGCTGTGCACAAATGGTGTTTAGTCAACATGTCTTCTGGATTTTCCGTTTCCATTTTGAGTAGCCATCTGAGGGACTCCCAGGGAATGCTGGCCAGACCCAGCAAATAAGAGAAGCGCCAGGGTCCAAATGGAAGCCTGTAGAATGAAGAGGCCCTGAAAGTCATGGGCTATGCTTCAGGGCTAGCTGAGCAGCACACCCAATGTACACTTCCAGGACTCTCGTTTTCTCCTCTCCTTACTAAATCCTGGACAGCAACTGCAGAGATCTTCTCATCCTTCTCAAACCTAGTTCTCCTCTTCTCTCCCTAAGCATTGGTTCAAGCATCTTATCTACAGCCTGGAGCCTGGCCTGCCCTCCCTTCATAATCTCCTTTCTGATCACCTGGGCCAGAGGGACCTCTCCCTTCCCTCTGTGGAGATTATTGTCTGAATAGCTCACAAATTCTGCTATACACTGTATGGTTTGTGAAGTCCCCTAGATAGTTAGGACAGTGGGTGCTGGCACTCTGTACTGTACATTTTGCTTCCTTACACAGTGCCAATAACAGTGCTATGCAACTTCTAGGCTTGAAATAAATTTTGGCTAAAATGAATTGTTCTCAGGAAGTTGTAACTTGAAGATTTGCCCCTGCAAGCCGTATGCCTCAGAAAAAATATTAACCACAAAGACCCTTACATAAATCCCATGCTCCTCCCTCTCAAAGCTTTCTTAAGAACCAGAAAATCCTGTTGACTGATAAATCCCACAGTGCTTTGCTGGGCATTGCCCTCCCCACCGTGAAACCATTGGAAACTTCCTTCATTTGCTATCATTTGTCACAGACTCCAAAGCTAGAATCACCCATTGCTAAATTTTGGTTTTTAGGCTCATGCAGAAGTATTTTCATTTATGTCCTTTTCCATCTGACTCTTTAAACTAATACTTCTCGACTTCAGATCTTTGCACAAACCTCCTGTGTCATCATCAGGGAGCTCTGGGCCCAGAGCAAAGGTAGAAGGCAAAAAGCCCCAAATCTGCACGTTTTATTTCATTGGTACATGTATTTAATCCATCTGCAAACTGTTCATCGGATAGCATTGCAGGCTTCTCTCTCTGGGAACACTAAGGTATGTGTATTCAACAGTGGAAAATAAACATAAGATTTTATTACAAAGTGCCACTGCCGCTCCCGGCATGAGTAATTTGTGCACCTGCATTTTTAAAATGTTTCAAAGTTTCTCCCCTTGGTGGATTCCGTGGTAACACACATTAGCTTCCCGGCTGTCACAGCCTGGTTCTTGTAGGCTCCTGTCACTTCTGCCCATGCTGTCCAGAAGGCATTGTTTTCAGAGCAGAATGCAAGCAAAGGTGATGACTGCCCGTGTAGAGCTTTGAGAGCGCAGGTTCCTGTTCTGTCCTGATAAATGCCTTCCTCCCAAGAGTCAGCAAAAGTGTGGCGTGTTAATCCTAAGTGCCAAGGGATCGGGGACAGATCACCAAGGAGGGAATTAATGTCAGGGTCTGTCCTCCTAAGATGTGGGAATGGTTTCTCGAGACGAATGCAGAGTTGATCCCCTCTGCCACGCTCTTTGCCTCTCACCCTGCTTTTTCTAAAGCACAGAAGCCAACTCCTTGCAGCTCATCACTGAGATTCTTCAGCAAATAAGGCAACCCAGTATGAACCAGACAGAACTGACACACCCGGTCAGTAAGAGAACTTGGAAAATGGTACAGACGTGTTGGAAAACGAGGGCGTGATTATTCGGAATGGGATACAGCATCCTCACTTTCTTTTATTTCTTCCTTCCCCTTCTTTAGCAGTGATTCTGATTTTTGCAGGTGTCTAAAGTCGGTCTGTGTGCACAGTGCTAACTAACAATTTCCCCTGCGATATATGTAATCTCCTAGAAATGTTCGTTGATTCCTTCCAATGTCCCCCACAACAACCCGGAAGGCTGGCAATTCCAAGTCATCTTAGGGAAGTTAATACTTTCTTAAAGTCATATTGCAGCATATTGCACGCTTCTCCCTTGAACAGCAGGTCTCAAAGGAAGATGATAATGACCCAGCGCTACACCAACTTGATCGTTAGCGTCTCTGTCTCTATAAACAACATCAGGCGGATAACTTCATCTAAAGAGTATTTATTTATCTGTCCAATGCTACAAAGGGAGACAGAGGGAGCTCGACTGATGGAATCGCTGGGTGTGAAATCTTCATTGTTCAGTGTGATTGAGAGCAATGGAATGCTTGTTTCATTTAAATAATACTGAGTTTTCAAACACTGCATACCATCTGTCTCGGAAGCTGCCTGGCCCAGGCACAGAATTGAATGTATGTGGCATTTTGAATGGTTTAAATGCAAATTTGTTCTGGTCTTAGTTCAAGGGGTAGTAGAGGAGAAGTAGGTGTTGTTTGCACTGCCAAGGATCAAGTCCCTCATTCTTGTGGTGGACAAGGCTTCTGTTGGCTGACTGTCCATCTCTGAGCTTGACTGTCCAGGAGAATAATTTTAATATGATTCCCTCTTGGAAGAATAAGAAGAAGCCCACTTTGATATCCTCTATGATTTTTGCACACCAATGGTTAAGGTCAAGTAGTAAGTTTAAATACAAGGAAAGATTTCTCAAAGAATCGCCTGGAAATTTCTAACTGGTGAATCTTGCCTTAAGTAAATTACGAACCTTGTCGAGAAGCAAAGACTCTTTGAATTGTAACTAAAACCACGTATTCACATACCTGTGCATGTGTGCACGCACGCGCGTTTATTTGGAGGGAAATCAAAGACTATTTTTGACGTAGTTATCTGGGTTGTTTTGTGCCTAAGTAGCTCACGCAATGTTACTTTATGTAAAGAATACTAGAAGCAGACTGGGTGAGAAGTGAGGAAATGATTGCCACATGCAGCTGTGTTGTACATTGAGTAGCACTTGACAAATGTACCTTGACTTGGATCCAGTATTGCTCAGGCTCTGGCCACAGTTTTAGGCAAAGAGGCTGTTTGAATTAATTATCTCATTGATTCAGGATGAGGATACTGTATTAGGATAAGTGACTCTATTAAAATGACCCCTACAATTTCAGTTCCTTAACATAATATGGGTATCTTGTGCCCCCCGTCACAGTCTTATATGATTTGGGGGGTAGCATGAGGCTCTGCACCATGAAGTCATCCAGGAATCCAGGCTCCTTCCATTTTCTGTCACCTCCATCTTCACCATGTGGTCTCCAAGGTAACCACAGAAGACAAAAGAGAGAAAAGAGAATGCGGAGTATACGCACCCATTCTTGACTGCCTTGGTCCCAAACCCCCACCACAATATAAAAGGGCTGGGAAATGTAAGCTCACTGGTGCCAGGGAGGGGACCAGTCTCTTCCATGGATACCTTTGCCTTTATTATCTGAATATTTCATGTAAAAATATCCAGCTCCTACCACAGATAATTGTTCCAGTTCTCTTCTTCTCATCCTGTCTTGGTGCTGGTGCAAGCAATATTTGCAGAAGGCCCACGTTCCTAAAGTTTTTATTTGTGGGTACAAATCCAATGCCTTACACAAGACTGATGGCCTCAAGATGCGTTGTTACAAATAGAGCTGATTATAACTATGCTATGACTATGCACACATCTGAGGTGTTCCTCAGTCAGCCTCAACTATGTTAGTCTGGTTACTAACCGTGTTAGTTATTCTTTAAAGTAGCAAAATTTCTTTCATTTGCAATCTGAAAAAAAGCACTGTAAAATTAAGCTATAAATATTATTTTATTATACAGTTTTAAAGGCATTGTATTTGGAAGCATTATAGTAACATATAATACCTAAATCTTTCCCATTGCCCATTATTTAAGTACTTAAGCTTGCTTTTGACATAACTGCTTCTAACACAATGCTTCTGACATATTAGGTCTACATTATCAAAATGTTGATAAAATTTTTTCAGTCATTCTAAAATATTCCCTAGGTTTGTGACTTTTTCCATCTTTAGAGTTGTGATTGGAAACAAGAGAATAATGAAATTACTTCAAGAGTCTTGTTACATGGGATTTGGACCACTTGGAGTAGAAGCTACATTGTTCATGGCTCCAGTTTGATATGTTTATATGCATCTACTCTCTTGTGCCTGAAATAAATTTGCTGTAGTCTTGGTCTCTACTCTATTCTAAACACACCGTACAAACAGGGGCTTACTTCTCAGGAGAATACCCAAGCCAAGGATGTCATGTTCCATCTTTATGATGAAATCCAGATTTGTCATTAAAAGGCAATTCTTCATTTCCAAAAGCTGAATATAAATGATGCTTTAAAAGAGTTTAGCTAATGAAATTTAGCTCCATCTCCCCCTAAAAAAGAAGAATTTAGGAATATACTCTGGAACTTAGCCCAGAGTGTTTTATTTGGTCAAAACGCATAAGTTTTCTTTTACTCCGTGATCTTGCCTTAGAATATTTTGTTGTCTAGAGGCTGGTAAACAAATGTTGATAGCCTTGTTGAGCTCAGGAGTACTTCCTGCTTGGGTGCCTGATTTATTTCCATGCTTTGTGGCTAGATAAGCATAACCTGTGTGGTTTCTGGCTGCTCCAGTGGAGGAAGCTATACCCAAGAATGGTCTTGTCACTCTTTAACCTTTGCGTCAGCCCAACCAGCAGGGTGGCAGTTTCCCTCTCTACTTTGCAGCCTCTTTCTTCATCTTCTTTGAAGGAATTTGTGTAAGAAGAGAGGACAGAGATGGCTCTTTCTCTCCAACATTTCTATCGATTTAGGCTGATTTTTCAGTCTAGACTCTGCTTAGGAGGTTTCTAGATTTTGAGGGATTTTAAAGACTCTTTCCCAACTCACCAACTAGTCTTTGTAGACTTCAGTTTTTTGCAGCCTCCTCAGTCAGTTCCCCATTCCAAGTATGAAAAAGCTCACTTTACTCCCTTCGTTTTGTTCCCACGGCTTATGTGAGCCACAGTGGGTACAGGTTGCCTCTGTAGACTGGCCAAGGAGAATTGGATGAATGGAAATCTGTCACTCCATTCAATATAGCTGCCCTCAGATAACCAGTGGCTCATACAGAGGTGGTAGCCCCACACAAAGGGAGGTTCTGTAGGGGAAACTGCCAGACCTTCAAGAAATGCAAGAAGCACAGTGGCCTGGGAGAAGCATCCACTTTCCTTCCCTATGGGGTGCTGAGAGCCAGGCATCAAACATCTTTATGTGTTGTATTTTTTTACTTTGCTACAGACTCTAGTGTGACTTTGGGAAATTCAATTTCAAACCATCCCAAACATTGCTCACCTTCAAGACGAGGAGTGGAGAAATCAGACTCATGGTTTCATCAGGATGACGATAAAGCAGAATGGGCTGACAAAGGTGGTTTCTATGTGCCCATGGCTTTTCAATGTGAGGAATGCAGATGAGGTGTCTACTAGACTAATGTGGCTGTCTCCAGGGTGCCCAATGGTCCATGCCATGGCTCTGCAAAAAAAAAAAAACAGCCCATGGTGAGACAAGCAGCTGTGACCCAGACACCAGAGGGGCCTAATCTCCAGGTCAGGCTGTGTGGCTCACCCTCGATGCTAGCTTGGATGAAGGAAGGAACTGAATGACATTCACAACCTGAAGTGATTCCATTTCATCATTTTGTACACATACATTTACGATGTGCTATATGTTATATATAATTCACTAAAGCATGCTTTTAAAAATAGATTTGAGGAGCGTGGAGACCCCAGAAGCGTATGTTATTGTACTGGGCTTGAGTTTCTCTTTCCCTCCCACAGGGGACCTCTGAGGGTCTATTTGAGGGCATGAATATGGAAAATTCAGCTCCAACTCCCCCATCCCACTCCCCAAACAGCACTGCAGAACTATGCTAAGCTCTTGCGGTTTTGAAAGAACATATGCAAGAGACAAAATAAGTATAAAAGGAATTTGGGGAATGGGTCCTAAGAATCAACACGTTTCCTATCACTCAGAAAATGCATCTCTTTTCTGGGGTACTGTACATCTGTGTGGCTCCAAACCACCAATTATTTTTCCAAGCAACATAATTATAGCCTTCTCCTGAAAGTGCCAAACACTCAAATAAAGTACAGCTTCAGAAATTCTCACTTAAGTTAATTGGTTCCAATTACTCAGACCTGCTTTGGCCCCCCCAAAACCCATGAAAGCCAAGTTCTTTTTTTCTTATCCTGCTCACTTTTTCCAGAGGAAGAAAGAAAGAAAGAATGGATGAACAGAGGAAAGAAGAGAGACTTACATCTGAATTCTACATATTAGAACACAATCTAACCAGGACAGGAAGTATAATTGAAGGAGGCAAGGAGAACACTGTCCCAGCATACATCTGCATCCCTTTGTCTGTCTGGGCACTGAAAGGCCATACAAGTCACACGGCTCCGTCTTGAACCACTTTGAATGTAATCTATTGGGTTTGGTTTGCTGAATGTATATGCACGTCAAAGATTGTGGGCATGGATTATTTATAAGACGTTCATTTCCAATTAGCACTGCTTAAAACGTGAGCTTCAACTTGGCACACACAGCAGCAGCAGCAGTCTGTTCTGAGAAGGTTGGGTAGGTGGGGGTTGGTGAGTAAGCTTCTTGCTGAGCAATTGTTTGAACCGTTAGCTAAGGTAATGTTTGGAAGCAGTCCTGTTTGTGGACATGTTCTTATTCCAGATGAACAACACTGTAAATGACATGATAACAGGGCACGTTTTCAAAGGGCTGCCCTGGGAGCAATGCACACAGGCCCAGAGACCATGAGGTCACTCGGGCCCATTACTGTTCAAGTGCCCACTTGGAGAATTGACCGTGTCTCATTTAGGACCTCTGTCTGCCTCAGTGGAAACCCCATTTTATGACTTAATGGAAACTCACAGATGTTGGCTTCTAATTCCAAGACTTGGTATGGTAGGAAGAGCTACGGGGAAAATCAGTTTAATTTACCCATTTTAACCAAATCTAATTAACCAAATTTAATTAACCCATTTGCTGAGGTTAATGAAACCCTTGTTAACTTGAGTCAGAAGGTCAATGAAAAGGAGGGCCTTTTAAGCTCAGATCCCTAATAGGCCCCATACCTCAGGGGCCATGAACCTGCCAAAGGCAGGGCGCTAGGTTGGGGCTTCAGACCTTTTCCTGGGAAGGGACTCGAGGGGTGTTCTGAACAGGGAGATGGGACAGAAAAGGTAGCCAGCACTCTAGTCCCTCCTAAAGTTATCCAAAGCCCGAATTTGTTATTTAGTCTAAAGCACAGGGGGTTCCAGGAATCAAGGACATAGTCCACTAAAATTGGAGTGGGATGCTCCAACTCCAAATGGAATGACTTGGGTCCATCCACACTGTCTAGCACCTAACCTGCTGCTGCATGTTATTAGAGAGCCTCCTTCTCAGTCAAGGGCATTTGCCAGGCAGCCATGAAGACCCAGAACATGATCCTCCTGCCTGGAGTTTAGCTTCAGTGCAATGAACTGACACGCTCAATCTGTTTAGTTGCCAAGTGTCACTATCCTAAAACTCCCCTTCATCTAGCATTAGCTGAGAGCCCCATCAGCTGACACAAAGGCTGATACCCTTTCCATCTTTGCAATGGTGTTTCCTTAGGGTTCCTTAGGCTTTCTGACCCTTGGGGGACAGTTAGCTTCCTAAGCCTGTCCTAGCAGGAAGGTGGCTCATTTCTTTTCTGAATGTCAAGCTTGTTCCCAGGAGATAAAGAATGGGGAAGAGGTTTGCACACGTGCAGAGGGAAGGGGCTAAATAGGGACCTTCTACAGTTGGAGAAGAGTCTGTCAGTACACAAGGACTTTGCCACCTCCAGATGGCAGAGTATCAGGAAACTATGGGAGTCTTTTCTTCTAGATTCAGAAGATGGTGGGATCAGCTCAGGATTGACCTGGCCAAGAAAAGAGATTTATTTGGGCATATCACACACCACTGAGTGCAATGGGCTCAAAAATCTAGGGTTGAGAGACGAGGGGCCCAAAGTAGCGTGAGATGCACTTTCCCCCTGCCTTAAAGCTGATGCTTCCCATCCAACCCTCCATGCCAGTGACCTTGAGGTAAAAGAGTGGAAATGCAAAGTGAAGCATTTCTGTACTTCAAAGGGATGCATTAGGCAAGCCCCCACCTTCTTCAACCTTTTGTAAGGATGTGCCAAATGCTAGATGAACAATTTTATTCCTGATTCACCAAACAGAGAAGGGAACAAAGCAACTGAGCACTATAGGAAGGATTTCTGTAGAGTAGAACAACGTCAGTAGGAAAACACACTAACAAGATTTGGGTAAGATTTACATCAGGAGCAGAGCTTTTTACTTATTGCTTATTTTAAATCTTTTTCAAAAGAGTTTTCCTGGGACTTTAGAAAGCCAATGAAAAGGCATCACTTATTTACTCATGGATAGAGATAGCACTTTCTTTTTCTAAGTTAAAAGAAAAGTATAAAGTTTAATAAAATTTGACATGACTTAACGTGGAAAATATTTGGGGAGATGTTTTCCTAAAAATCACCTAATCTTTCAGAAAGTACTCTTGTCCTGTAATGACTCAAGTTTTCACCTTCTCTCTCTTCCGCTATCCGTATAAATGCCTCTGGACAACTTTTAGCCATCATTCGGAAGCAAAAGTGGTTTAGGTGTACCAGAGCTGAAATAAATCTATGTTACTGATTGAATTGATAAAGAGGGGCTCCTTGTGGGGTCCTCTTTGTATTTCCCCTAGAAGGTCAACAAGGCCCAGGATTCATTCATGAAACAAATACTCATTACTACACTGGGGACACCAAAGAGTAAAAGCCACGGAGTCTGCTCTCAAGGAGAGATTAATTCAGTTAGTGAAATAAGACCAACATACACAAAGGCTGATAATACTCTTCTTATTATACTCTTTATAATACTCACACTTCTCCACCAACGTGCCCCTCATGGCAGAACAGAGTGGATGGGAACTTGGGGTGGGGGATTGGACATGTGGCAATAAGTGATCCACTGCAAGCGAGAAACACGCTTGAAGTATTGGAATTTGTCTGAATAATTTACGTGACTTCTGCACTTTACTTAGCAATGTATGTGTTTGGTTTCACGTGAAAATAATTTTTGAAATTTCTTGCCATCAATTAAGGTTGATTTGTCAAGGGGGGCCTGTTTATCCTGGGGTACAAGGACTAGAAGGTTTTCTGAAGCCAGTTCCCTCTTCTTTGATTCCGTGTTCTCTGTCTGTGTTTCTGATTGCACCACACACTCTTATTCCTGGTTCCAAGATTATAAGTGGCTCTCTCACCACAATATTCAATGTCTCCTAAGAAAGCCTGGCTGTTGGAGAGAGCTTCTGAAGGGAAAATTAGCAACATAAGTGGAGAGTCTGGAAAGGGACACAGAGGTTTAAGAGATGGAAACAGGAGGGCTGCTTTTCTAGAAAAGGTATAACGAGTGCCTCATCAACCTGGCCTCTAGCTTAAGGAGATCTGCTTTGGTGTCTAGCCCAATTTTGATCCTTTGCCTCACATCTTTTCTGGAAAGAGGTGGGCTATGCATAAATCTTTGGATTTAGGAGGAACTAGATTAAACGTCTTTGAAAAATGCAACAGTACATCTTATTCAGATACAAATCTTTTGAGTACCTGAGAGTATTTTGCCCTCTAAGTCCACACCAAAGCTAGGGCCAATTTCTAGCTTTGCTTTACTTCCCTCAGCTCTCTGATTATGGCTCCCATCACCTTCTGGATCTCTGAGGGTGACCTGGAGCAGAAAGGATAAAGCTGGGAGCGCAAAGGGGGGTGATTCTCACCCAGTCCCTGGGCAGTTATCAGCAAAGAGAGGGAGGTCAGCCAAATTCCTTGTCTGCTACAGCAGCAAAGACCTTCTCCCCAGTGAATTTTCCAGATGGAAAAGTACTCTGGGCTTCTGAGCATTTCCCAGAGGATGGAGTGAATTGGATAGGGGGAATTTTGCTCTTCTAAGCAACTGAGCCTGCATGAATCAAGCTGCTTGGTGGCATCTCCAAGCACCTTGCACGTGGTAGGCACACAAGAATGATTTATCAGATGCATGAATCAATGCTAATTCTTCACCAAAGAAGAAAAGTGGGCAAGTGGCTTATGAAAAAGAACATTCCATTAAAACCCAGAATCTTGGCTCAGGTTTAGTTTTCAATCTTGTAGATATTTAGAGAATAACAGATTTAGATGAATTTAGGTTATGGAATTATAGTCTAACCAGCAGTTTTAACTCTGGCTGCATAGTAGAATCACCTGGCAAGCTTTCTAAAAATACTAATGCCTGGGCCTCACTCCAGAGTAATTGAATTAGAAACTCTGAGGAGGGGCCCAGGCATCAATATTTAAAAGAAAATTCTCCCAGTGACTCTGTGAATGACTCATCTAAGCAGACAGGTGAAGTGGGTTTCCCAGGGTCTCACCAGGCTACCGGCAGAAGTGGGAGGAGAATCCAGGTCTCCCCATCCAATCCTGTGCTTTTTCCCACACACCACATCAACTCTCCTTAGCCCTGTGGCCCGTGGGATAACTTGCACTCCTCCACTGGGAAAAGGGAGCAGTTGTTGACCCACTAACCCCCTGGAAACAAGTGCTTCAGCACCATGGGAATTTTCCTGGTCCTATTTGTGGAAATGGTCCAACCTTGGATGTTTTTCCAGGAAAGGATATTATGAGCAGGGTCCCTTTGGTAACTGCCTATAAGCGTTATTCATAAGGCATGGGAATATTTTAGCCCCAAAATATCCCCTTTGCCTTCAGTTACTTATGCTGAAAGGCATCTCTTAGAAATATTTTGGGGGGTTAAGATATACTACTTATTAGAATATAAATGAGGCTGTGGGTGGCCTCTTCTCTCCCCACTGGTCTAAACGAAGAATTGGAGGTTTGAGTATCCAGCACAGTGCTTGGCCTCAATAGTAGAGCAATACATATATGGTAAATACCTCTTATTACATTTGTACTACGTGTAAGAAAACCACGCTGGGCCTTATGTCCATTCTCTAATTTAATTATCACCCAAACCTAGGAGGTAGTTATTATTATCCCTGTATAAGGATACACATTCTGTGGCTCACATTCTAATTCTGATGCCGACAGGTCTCAATTAAACTGAAAGGCTCTCTGAGCTTAGACTAACCCCTCTGATTTACATAGGAGGGAAATGGGGCCTAGGGAGGCAGTGTGATTTTCTCAGAGAATATAGAAGATATTCATTAGTTTATCAAAGATTCAAGTCTTGTAAAACTTAGTACGGGAATGCATTGTTTTACTGAGCTTTGCAGATATTGCATTTTTTCACAAGTCCCTCCACCAGCAAAAAGATTACGACTCATTGAAGGCTCAGATGATAATTGGCATTTTTTAGCAATAAAGAATTTTTTTAATTAAGGTATGTACATATTTTTAGACATATGCTATTTCACAATTAGTAGACTACAGTGTAGTGTAAACGTAACTTTTATATGCACTGGGAAACCAAAAAATTCGTGTGACTTGCTGACTGCGATATTTTGTTTATTGCAGTGATCTGGAACTGAACCCACAATATCTCAGTTTCTCTCAAAATTGGTAAAACAAAGTCCTTTGAATCTCTCAGTTTGGTGTTCAAATCCTGGTCTGACCGTTTTCTGGTCGTAGAAAAGTTACTTAACCTGCAAGAGCCCCACTTTCAGAAGGAAAGGAGAGAGGAAGAAAAAAAGGAAGGAATTGAGAGGGAAAAGGACACAGAGAGGAAGGAGGAATGTATGGAAGAAGAGAAGTAAAGAAAAAGAAGGAAGAAAAGGGAGGGAACAAGTACAGGTTGGAGCGGAACACCTGACGCACAATAGAGGGACCAAAAAGACACGAAGAGAGAGGGGTCTGCATGGGCTAAGCCACTGAGGAGCTGGGACATTTAGGAGTTGATTTCTAAAGGGTATTTTTTTTGAAGATTATGAAAATTTTTAATTCATCAATATTATAAATTTGTATATTTGAAGTTTTTTAGAAAATAATTTCCAATACTCCATAAAAAATAAAAAGGAAAACTGATAGAGTAATTTTTGCTAAATACTTCACTCACACATTCAATTCCTTATTCCTCCTTGAAACAAATAAACCAAGTTTTATACCTGAGTTTTGTCAAAATCTTTTTTTTAAGGAATTTTATTGGGATCATAATGGCTTATAACATTGTGTAATTTTGGGTGTACATTATTGTTTATTAGTTCCTGAATACACTTCATCGTGCTCACCCCGATCGCCACACATATGTGCCCCTTTGTCCCTTTTGCCCACCCCCCGACCCGCTTCCCCTCTGGTAAACACTAATCTGTTCTCTTTATCCATGTATTTTTATCTACCACATATGAGTGAAATCATGCGGTATTTGTCTTTCTCTGTCTGGCTTATTTCACTTAACATCACATCCTCAAGGTCCAACCATATTGTTGCAAATGGGACAATTCTGTCTTTTTTTACAGCCAAGTAGTATTCCATTGTGTATATATACCACATCTTCTTTATTCATTCATCTGTAGAAGGGTACTTGGGTTGCTTCCACATCTTGGCTAATTGTGAATAATGCTGCAATGAACATAGGGGTGCATAAATCTCTTTGTATCATTGATTTTAAGTTCTTTGGATAAATACCCAGTAGTGGGATAGCAGGATCGTATGGCATTTCTATTTTTAATTTTCTGAGAAATCTTCACACTGTTTTCCACAGTGGCTGCACCAGTTTGCATTCCTACCAGCAGTGTATGAGGGTTCCCTTTCTCCACATCCTCTCTAACATTTGTTATTTTTTGTCTTGGTAATTATAGCCATCCTGACCAGTGTAAGGTGATATCTCATTGTAGTTTTGATTTGCATTTCCCTGATGATTAGTGATGTTGAGCATCATTTCCTGTGTCTGTTGGCCATCTGTATATCTTCCCTGGAAAAATGTCTGTTCATGTCCTCTGTCCATTTATTGATTAAAGGGTATTTTTTCTAATCCAACATCCTAAGCAGAAGACCAGGACCCCCTGCAAGAAGAAGAAAGCTTGACATAGGGGCAGATTAATGGAGGCAAGTTACAGGTGAGGGTTTCTACAGAAACAAGGCAGAGGAAGAGCTAAATTTGTTCCAGAGAATTCAGTGACAAGAAAGATGTGGAAAAAAGGGCATACATTGGGTCAGTGAATGCTCTGAAGCGTTTCTCCTGAAACTGAATTAAAACATTGTGGGAGTCAAAGGCATGAAACAGACTATTTTCCACCTGAAGAACATACCTCTCTGAAGTTTCCCCCTAAAAAAAGCACGTTGTGGACTATAGCTTTTGAAGAAAGGAGGAGAAAAAACCTGGTTGAACTGAATCGAAGGAAGTGATAAATCTGTTTGTGACCCTCTCATGAAATGAAGCACATGGAGCTTAATTAATACATTTAGCTACCTGACCAGAAAAATCCCATATTTAAGCCCACCTAAGGGGCCTCATCTAATTCAGGAATTCTTGGAAGATGAAAAGCACTTTTAAGTGCTGACTCTGATGATGACCATGAGCACGATTAACTCCACGGGGAAAGAAACAAAAACAAGTATTCCATGTGTTATAACATTTATGAGTGTTTTGTTGAAGGTGATGCCCTCTAAACATACTTAGACGTCGTAGTGAAGTAAAGAAAAATAAGCTGGGGATGTTAGGAGGTGGACAGGCATAGGCAGGACCAACAGGATTGTTCTTTAATGTCAGACACTGGACAGGGTGGGTAAAGAAGGGTTTAGGCAGGAGAAAGTTTGAGAGAGGTGGAAGAGAAAACATGTTAGATGTGAGATGTCAAGTGTGAGGCTGCGAAGGGAAAACGAAAGCCACTCTGAGACCAGGCCACGTGAGAAGAAAGGAATTGTGTCACGCTGAAGTAGAAATCATGAAATTTCTAGAGAAGGGACGTTACCTATGTAAGAAGGCATTAAGCACCAAATCTTTGCTACTGGCCTTGGAAAACCATGAAAGAGGATGCCAATGAGCAATAATGGAAAACTAGAATGTTGCTCCTGGATTGGCATTCTCTCTGTGCCTCTCTTTTCCACCTCTGTGTTTCTACTGTCTCTGGGGCTTTCTCTCTGACTAGAAGCAAAGTTAACTGAAGTGGGAATAGACAATACTCAAAAATCTGAAAAAGCAAATAGTGACATCACGAACAAAGGCAGAAACTTGTTTACATGGAATCAGTTCTATGTCTTGTTTTTTTCGCTTAGGAAGATTGCTAAGATAATGGATGGATCATTCAAAGACTTAGAATATCATGGCCAAAAAGGTGAATAAATGAAAAGAGTGGTGATTCTTATATTTAAATACAATTCTTAACTTCTTTCTTTTCATAATTTGATTTAAAAACAGAGGAGCATTCCTGAGGCTTACTCATAAATTTAGGGGAGCCTTTAACACCAGTGGACCAACCCTGCAGAGGAGGGCAGGCAGAGGCCTCATGGCATGACTGAAAGAACATGGAAGTGGGAATCCAAAACTCTGGCTCTTTTTTCTTTCTCTTTCTGGAATATTCAACCTTGGCCTCTCACCAGATTCTGGGTTTCAGTTCCTCCTATTTGTATCAGGACTAGGGTATTCCAAAGATCTGCTTCTAAAGATCTATTTTTCTAAATTGGCCTAACATCAGGACCTTGCTAATAAAAGTTTGGAGGTTTGACATTTTAATTATCTCTTGACACCTGTTTCAAAAAACTGCCTTCCATTTATCAGCTTATGAATCCGGGAGAAATAAACTGGTTGTAGTTAGGGCTTACTTTTGCTAACTGCCTGGTGAAGATATGGCTGAGATTTCTACTTCTTTCTAGAAAGCCCCAGTATAGTGTCTCGGAGAGGCGTGTGCTTCAAGGCTCTCTCCCTTTCCTGCTGTAATAAGTGCAAGAAGCCCTTCTCAAGTCCCCCTGGGTCACCCCTTCCTGGGCGACGTGTTGCATTTCCATTGGAAAGACAGAAGAGATTGGTGGGGCTAAGAGCTGGGTGTCGGTGTAGGCCTCCAGCTGTGTGACTTGAGTAGACTGTTTACACCTCTCGAACCCCGGTTTCCTCATCCATGAAACAAGGATAAAGATTGTGCTTCATAGAGTTCTATGCATTAAATGCAATAATACACGAAAAACACTGCATTATGTCTGATACAGAGGAAAAACAGAAAATGTAAACTGTTAGTAGAGTGTCACTGTCATTAATACAAGTACCAGGAAGTTTTTACATAATGAGTAGCCTCAAATTAAATTCTGCTCACTGGCGGTTTATGGTGGCTTCTGACTCATATGCTTTTCTCCTTGCCCTTTCCGATTCTTACTGCTGGGTAGTTTTTCCGTTTAAAATTTAACAAGCTGAATATTGTTGAATAATAACAGCTAATTCAGGAGAATTATTTTCCCTCTTTTTTTAACACTTTAGTTCCCTCTGCCTACCTTTACATGGGGGTCTTCAGGGTTAATTAGAGCAGCTTTGCACTTGGATCCTTGGTTAAGCACTGAGTAGAATGTTGGAAGAAAGCTACTCAGATGCTTTTCATGTTAACATCCAATTCCCAGGAAATGCTGGAAAAAGCCATTTTGCTGTCTAAGGCCACCTACAGTATTTGGTAATTATTAAAGCTGATTGCATATCAGAGCCTGAATATAGTGTTATAGAACAGTACTTCACTCACCTCCCCTCACGGCAAAGGAATCAGAGGCGCTGCCATGTATTTTTGAAGAGCAAATCTTTGTGCTAATTAATTATATTAATATCAACATGTTGATACGGATATAATTAGCACAGTGGATGACACTGATATAATTAGCACAAATATTTACTCTTCAAAAATAAGTGGCAGTGCATATGCATATAATAACCTTAATAATAATACAGAGCAGTTATAGCACCACTTTCTCTGAGGAGCTTATAAAATACATAAATAGCAAATAACTGAAACTCAAGCTTCATTGAGAGCTTTGACAGCATCATGGAGCAAGGGTGAAGGCATTTATGCAGTCAGAAGGAACCCAAAGAAGATATCCTGACAGGCGGATTTTTCCCCAAATAGAAGTGAATCCCCAAGCTGCTACCAAGAGGCCTAAAATTAAGAGATATACCAAATTATAGAATTGAATTGAAATTGAATAGGGCTCTTTCTTTATTCTAATTAATGTTTAGCTAATTTAAAACCATAATTATTTTTGGTTTTAAAACAAAGCAAAACTGGGTAAGAGCAAGGATGGTGGAGAGTAAGACAGAAAAAATACATTTGGACCTTCCTGTCCCCAATTTCTTTGATGTAGAAAGAACATGGGCACACTGTCAAGGAAATCTGTCCCTAGGTCATCTCTCTTGTGTTTGATGATGTGGATTCCACAGTTCTTCGTATAACTGTGACAGAAAGAGAGGGTTTGGGAAAAACATGTGTGGTACCATGAGAGGAGAAGGTGGGCATGATGCCTAATGGTTCCATTGGCACTCTGCTGTCAGGGACCTATGAGAACCGACTTTCCCACTGTGCTCATGATGGGAGATATTAATCTCAACCAATTTCTTAGTTCTTCATGTCTGAGTACAGGCTAATCAAGTTACACATTTTCTTACCATAACATCTATATTTACAGGCACCATAGTTTTGAAGCCACAGTAGCACACATACACAGAAACACACACATACACTTCTGCACACACAAATATACAAACAATGCACACAAAACAAAACATAATTCTGAGTTCAAATGAATCCATTGATGAGCATGGAAGATATGGGCCAAGAGACTTTTAAAGATGTTAAATTTGACAAGACACTGACCTACTGGCAAACATCTGAAACGTAAGCACGATTTTATGGACTGACAGAAAGGAGCATCAGTTATTTTAACCCTCTTTTCCTCTGAGCACTAACTCCTATAATGGAGCGTCCCAGATGTTTGCTTCTTAGTGCCTCTTTGGATGTCAAGATTGCACAGCAGGAGGCAACATCTGGGGGAAAGAGGAGAGGTTGTGAGAAAGACTCAGAATATTAGTGTGTGCCTAGTTGTGATTCTTGAGTGTGTGTCAGAGATTTCTTTTAAAGGCGGTCTCTTTTGTAGATTATCATTTATAATTTCCAGGTACCATTGCAGAGGTGTATGCCAATATTTCTTCTTGAGGTTTGAATTTTTGAATTTTCAATTTTCTAAAGAAAAGAGTTTTTTCTTGCATTCTTGCAGTTTTAGAATTCCAGCTGTAAACTGTCTTTCCTCCTTACCATAAACCATATCATTTTGCAACTTCTTATTTTATAAAACTGCTTTGGTCCTTCAATAAAGGACTTCATTGTTACGAAGGGGAGAAGAAGTGGAAAGTCTCATGAACATCACTGCTCAGATAGTGCTTGGTTCAGGGGGGTTTGAAGTTCAATCCTAATGCTTATGATTGTCTCATTTCATTTTGACATCATAATTGAGACTAATCTCCATCTATTTCCCCCCCACCTCTGCGATCTTGCTTCCAAGTTTTAATCTTCCCCTGCAATTTAAACATAGCAGCATCAGAGTGGGTGCCTTCTCAGAGACACACACTGGAATCATTTTGCATTGTAGCCTCAGTCCATGATGTTTTTCAAAGCAGGTATCCAAAGGCACACACTGAAATCATTTTGCCAGCATAATCTTGCCTTTTAATAGCTTCCTAACAGGGTATCTGAAGAAACACTCTGGAAACATTTTGCCCTCGTAATTTCATGTTGTAATGACATCAAAATGTCATAAAGCAATTATCATCCCAAGCACAAAATGATCCTTAGAAGTTACTTTCTCCATAGGCTCATTAACTTCTTTCTAACTTTAATATCTTGATTGTTTAAAAAAATATTTAATGCTAATTGAGAGACTTCATTTAAAACTGAATACCATTTATTTAGCACAATCTCTCTTTCTCTCTCTCTCTCAACCAAATTGCACTAGGCTGACAGACCCAGACTTAGAGATACACATACACCTTTTGACCTCTCCAGTTAAAATTCTAAGTGAAATTGATTTGGTTCAACACAAAAATCAGCATAGCACATGGATTGCTTTGGGACAAAGGGAACAGTAGATACTGGAGATGTCCTTGGCAGCAAGCACATCCCAAAGTTTCTGCAGTGCCCAAAAACACTGGGCTGGGTACTCATTATAGAGCCTGGAAGAAATGTGAGATGCTTAACTAGAGAAGTTTTACATGACAGCACAACCATCTGACTTCAACTACTCCCATTTCTAATGATTGGGATCTGCCAGGTGTATTTCTTCAAATGAAAACTCTAAATCAAGGGAACAGACAATGACACATTGGATTCAGCCTCATTCCGTGGTACAGGCTATGATTTGCAGCTGCACCCTCCTAAAACTTCTACAGGAGGAGTTTGAGCTTATGTTTTTCTGTGGGCTCTCTGAAATAAATAAGAAATGGCAACCAACCTCAACAACCTTTTCCAGCATAAGCATAAGAGCCAATTTGCTTGTTCCACATGTGCCAGGTAATATTCATAACTTAACCTTTAACTCTCTGAGCACATTCTTATCTGGATAATGGAAGGGTTGGAAATGAGCTCAACTAATTTGCACAAAACAATGCCAAGGATGTTGTGGCCTCTCTACTCAAATCAAGAGATTAGATGGCCTCTGACTTTCTCTATAGACTCTCTGTCCGTGACTAAATAACACAGTTATGTTCTTGCCAAATATTTTTTCCTGGTTTAAGGTCCCTTCAAGGTGACTATGGAGCTACTAGCAGCCAGTTCAATCATTTGCTGGTGGTGGAGAGGCAGAATGATCAGTTTACATGTTTGAAAATAGAGCTAGAACTGGGAGGAGCTATTTGGTTAATAATAAATAGCAAGAAAGATATATGGATAAAAATAAGCATCTTAATGATTTACCTTTGCTATGAAACCAATAGGCTGGTGATCCAAGCCGATATCTGCAAATTTGTATAATCCTCAGGGTAAAACAATTTAATGGGCTGTCTCTTTTATAGTTACAAAAGGCCTTTCATGTGATCGATTATACATAAGAGTACAATAAATGTAACCGTCTTCATACTAATCATATCTAACTTAAATCCTCTTGCTGATCTTTGGAGTGTATGCAGCGTTCCCAGTAAACTTTTTAGTTCCTACTCTTAGCAAAAGTTAATCTGCCCAGAACTTCCAAATAAATCTTCAGTACAAGGGACTTCTTTTTTCTACACTAAATAAAATTGTTCAAACAATACAGTTTGTTAGAAAACTGCCACCTCCTCCTGTTCCAGCCCCTTCCTCAACACAACAACCCTGCTGCTTCAGTCAGCCAGTGGGCAGTGGGGGGTTGGTTTGATTGTTTTTCTTCTATTTGGTTTTGTTTGTATTTTGTTGAAAAGGCAGCCTGACACTGTGTTAAAGCTGTCACCTGAGGCTAACAAAACTTGGCCAAGAGATGGAGATTTCCAGTCCTCACTTGAGTGACAGGTCCCAGGAGGCCCTTGGACCCTCCCAGAGTCCTATAAAGCCCAAATTCCCATCTGTTTTATTATACATTTAATTGGTTTGCTCCTCTATGGAACCGGAAAGTAAAATGAAACCACTCATGATGTGCCACTTAAGTTAGGGGTAAAGGTCACACAGACTCTAAAAGTCACTGTGAAAAATAAGAAATGACCACATTCCCCAAATTGCCTTCGTCTACCAGCTGATGCTTGACTATGAGTTAGTTGATTCAATAAATATTTTTTTAGCTACTACTAAGTACCAGAAACTGTTCCAGGTACTGTTGATACAGTTATGAGTAAGAATTAACTCTGTATTTGCTTCAAAGAGTAGAACAAACTTTAAGGCATTCCCTCGTTCCTACACACATGCTATATACAAGTCATTCCGAAGTATGAAGCATCTCGGGACATAAAAAGATAGGATTGAAGAAAAGAATAGGAAAAGGCAGTGGGTATTTTTCTTCAAGCTTCCAAGAAGAAAATGAAAGTTTTCTGAGAAAGGAGATTTCTTAAGGTCCCAGTTGGGGGATTAGTTAGTCCCTTGAGGATTAATTTTGGGGCTGCATATCCTGAGAAAGTTACATGTATGTGAAAATTTAGGAAAATCTAGGCCTAGCCACTAAAATAAAAGATGGGGGAGTTTGTGTGTGTGTGTGTGTGTGTGTGTGTGTGTGCGTAATTTGCCTGAGAGTATCTAAGAAAACATATCCTGAAGGCTCACTTGTTGCTGCCTGCTCCATGATTTTGGCCTCTCAAGTGTGGTTTGCTAAAGAAATCAGGCTGCCAGCAAAGTACAGCAAATTGGAAAAATGAACTGGAACATCATAATCTGCTTCAGCTACAGCAAAGAAAAAGACATCTGGTAGACCACTTGGAAGCCAGCCAATGATGAAGACTTCAATTAAAATAAAGAACATGTCCTCAGGAGAGCATCTCCGAGCTCAAGAAGTTATAAGTCCAGTGTGCTACTTGAAAGCCAACTACTAGAGAAAAGACATTTTCAAATAAAGAAAGACAGACTGAGCGAGCCTTGAATTCTTCCAAGAAACCTCTTCCTACACGTACTGTCCTAACTGATGACTTAATAGGAGCTGGAGGTACCACCACCCAAGGCTGAAAATAGGCTATCAGATGGGAAGTGAAGCTGTAGGCCTGCCAGTAATGTTTTTGGGGAAACTCAAATGTTAACACAAAGTATAGGGGGAGCCATGGTGTAGCTGAGAGTATGCTGGACTAGCAATTGACAGACCTGGGTTCTAGTTCCAACTCTGTCACTTTTGACCTGTGAACCTCAAGCAAGAGACTTCATCCTTGTGGGTCTCCATTTTCCCAGCTGAAAAATGAGGATACCAAAACCTGGTTCATAGAAACAAGGGGAGGAGCATATGAAATATTCTATGGAAAGGCACTTAATACAATGCCTGGCATATGGTAAGTCTACAGTATGTTAGTTAAATAGAATAAACCAGATAGAAGAGAAAAATCACCTTTGCTAAGAATCAGGTACTAATTTTCATATTAGAGAAATGGAATCTGATATAAACAACATCTATGAAATAAGCACCCTGACCCACAAGATAATATTGCATTTTCCTGAAAGAAGAATCATGTGGCTATGGAAGAGATAAAATGATTTTGTAGTCACAGAAACAGGCTCAATAATTGAACATAGAGACAACTGGACACCAAGCCATTGTATCTCCACTCAGGAAAAGAAATCAGCAGTCAGTGTTCACAAGGTTATGAGGGTTCTGCAAACTAAAGTTGCACAGACACTCTCAAAAGACATATAGTCTACTTACTAGTTTATTGGTATAGCAATAACAGAATGTTTTTGTTAATTAATATTCTTAATATCAAATTTCTAACAAGGGCATTTCTATACTGTAATGATTCCCAGAAATTCTAGATAATCATGAAATCAAACACCTTGGTGAATTCAAGAGAACTAGCATGGATTATATCCCTAACCCCTGAAAGGGTAATTCTTAAGTGACCATCAGTTAATACCTTAGAAAGAATTCGCTTGTTGGGCCTTTCTTATTTATTGAGCCCAGACAAAAACCAACGCTGCTGAGCTTTTTCTATTGCTTTATTATAGCATTTATAATTAATCTGTATATGTGCCTTTCTCTTCTGCTAGTGTCTTGAGAGTGGAGGTTGTCTCTTATTCCTCTTTGGATCCTCAGTTCCTGTCACAGAGACTGGCACATGGTATATTTGTGTGTATGTGTGTGTATATTAATGAATGAATGAAAGAATGTGTCTTGAACAGTTCACTAAGAACAATGCCTTTGGGAATGGTATATACAAGCAGCAAGAGCACCAGTGGGGCACCCATTAGGACTGGGGAAGACGAAGAGATGAGGTTTAACAGAGGGTAGGTTATTGAAATAAGACTTGCCATATACCTCAGAATTCACCTGGGAGGAGTTGGTCCTTACTCACTTTCCCAGTTCCAGGCAATTGCTTTGTTGGGCTAGTGACCCAGGAAAGCTAAAGTTCACTAGTAAACACCATCTTCTTATTTTGAAACTGATGGATGAGCTCTGAAATGAAGACAGACAAATGATGACTCCCTGAAACTAATGACTGCAGATTACAATAGGAGAAGTCGCCCTCCCTTGCTGACAGAGACAGCCGAACTCCCTGCAGATGTGGAGGAATAACTCTCTCATTCTCACTCCCTCTCTCTGTCTCTCTCTCTCCCTCTCTTGTAGTCAAAGGGATCTGAAAATCTTTCAGGCCTTGAGAAGTGTGAGTAGGTTTTTTGCGAAGCCAAGGATATGTGGATTCCTGGAGAAGTTGAGTCTGTGCCAGAGAACTGGGCCCTTACAAAGAAAATATTCTCAAAAATGGAAGGAGAGAAGAAACCCAAACCCAAACAAACATAAACAGTACAGAGAAAACGGAAGAAGCTAATTTTTGGCTGGCTTTGCAATTGTATTGAATATAGTTGTGAAGAGGAGGAAGTGGAGGAGGAAATCCAGAACCCTTATTCTTCAAGGCCTGCATAGAAGTGTCTTCTTCTGTTACCTTTCTTTTTTGATTTTTTAATGGAGAGGGGCACAGCTGACAGTGAGTCTGCATCATCAGATAAAGTGTTTACATTTGGGCTGACTTCCTTCTAAATATTCTGCCGTTCATCTTCAGTTCAAAGGAGCCATGCGTGCAGATGCCTTTTCCACAAGAGGGAAAATCGAAAGAGGCACTAGAGATATCGTCCGTCTCATTGCCTTGGTCTTTAATAGCTAAGGATAACCAAAATCCATCACCTTTCTGGTTGGCCTAATGCTGGTGCCTTCTCCTGGGAGTGGGCAGAAATGTGAGGGGGTAGAAGGGATGAAGATTTTCCAAGGTATCTCGTTATCATACCACCTGGGAGACAGCCCTGAAAGTCAAAACCTAAAGCTGCCTCACCCGGCACACACATTGAAATTATCTTTGGAAAATCTCAAGAGGGCATGAGGAATTTTTCACCAATGAATTTTCTTTTTCCATGAGCTATATTTTGCCTTATGACCACACCACCTGCATCACTGGATAACGGAAAGGAGTCACATCATCCTGGGATCTAATCCTGGCTTTGCAGTTCACTACCTGCCCCACCTGGGAAAAATTAGTTAGCTTCTTCAAGACTCTGCTCAATCTTTGTAAGAATGGAGATTGTGCTACCTCTCTCAAAGGGCACTGAGTGGCCTGAATGAGTGAGCCTATGTGGAAGCACCTGGTGAAAACTTAATTAATATGAGTTTAATTATTCGCTTGGTCAAGGAGATTATCCGACAGAGGTCACCTAACCCATGATGCTTGATCCCGTGTCATTTTCTGGTGGCAGGAAATTTGTGAGCCCCTAGAATGTCAGCTAAGCATGGCAGAGCTTCAAAACCCATTGTCATCATGATTTTAGAATTCTCTAGGCTCCTGAAAATAATAATAATAACAACAATAATAATATCCATAGCATAAAATGAGTTGGGTACTTGCTAAGAACTTTAATAATTATAACTTAAATGAGTTACCATTTTTGAACATTTGTTCTGTACCATTGTAATAAGTGATTTACTAACAATAATCATATAAATAATAATTAATATTCATTGGGCACTTAAAATCTGTCCACTTTTACTTATATTTGTCTCATTTGGTCTTCCCACTGTTACAGGGAATTCAGGCTCAGAGACGAAAATGATCTGCTTAAGGACACACAGCTCGTGTGAAAAGCTGGGATTCCAATTTAAGTCTAACTCCAAAGAGCGTGCTTCTAACCACTATACCTTACTACTTCCATGAGAAATCAGAGTTTTCAGGGCTCATTATTCGGGAACATAGAATGTTCCTATAGCCATAGAATGACTTTGGAAATAAATGGTTGTCTTAGGTCAGATGGTATCCACTTTGGCCCACGCAGATTTTGGGGGTCTGAATTCCATCTTCCCTCCAATCTGCACCCCCCAAATAAGCCCCTTAATGATGAAATGACTACAGTCTGAGGGTGTCTGTGTCTCTTGATCCAACCCAGAATTAAAATCGCCAAGCTAGTTTTGGACAGACACCCATTCCTACCTCCTAATCTCAACCAACCAAAGTACAGTGGGACCAAGAGTGTGTCCTGAGTGGACTCGATTTAAGGAGTAACTTCCATGATGGCAGAGGTGCAATCACTTATTCTTGTAATTTCCAGGAACTGGAATAGATCATAGATTTCCGTTTCCCCAAATACCTCCCCAGTGAGTCTGGCACAAGCTCTTTAACAAGGAACAAGTCCTTCATTCCACAAGGCAATTGGCCCTGAAAGAGAGGACTTAAATTCACAGCATGATGGAAACACCTGATGTATTTCCATACTGGAGATTTCTATACTGGGAAGCAGAAGCATGCCTAAAGATGGATAGGATAAAAGGATGCACTTAGAGGAGGCCAGAAATGCCCAAACAAGTGCACCCCTATAGTCCGGTCAAGGACAGAGCCTGCCCAAAAGCAGTTAGTGTGACAGCCTGCAATGAATGGCTGGGAGCTGTCTGGATGAAGGAATGTGGCGGAGGTGTGAAAAGGAAACCAGTAAAGTGTAGTGGTTAAGAACCTGGGCTCTGAAGTGAGACGGGCTTTGAATTCCGCTTTGCTACTTATGAGCTGTGTGTGACCATCAGGCAAGTGTTTTACCATCACTGAGACTGTCTCCTCCTCTGTAAAACGGAGATAATGTGAAGACCGCCCTCCCTCTTAGGCTTGTTGTGTCTATTAAATGAACAAATGCATACAAGCCATGTAGTGCAATGGCTGGCAAACGGTTGGCACTTAATAAGAGTTATTAATAATAACGTTAGTTAATATCCTTATCTTTCCTTAACCTCCCAGTTTTCCCTGATTCAGAGTAAGTAGGGAAGGAAGCTCATCTTCATGGATTTGGAAATCTGACAAATGTCCTATGAACTGAGACTATGGAAGAATGAAGGATTAGGAGGAGAAGGACGGGGTGTGGGTTTCATTAACCTTGGACTCCGTTGGCCATGGGGTTTCAGAGGCACTTTCGAGAGCAGCTGAAATTCCACACGCCTCGTTTTCGTGAAGGTTCTTAACGGAGGGCACCAAGATTTTACCATTTCCTCTGGAAGCTCAGTCCTTTCTGCCCCCACCCGGTAAGTATTGTCACCCCCATTTGGACCCTAGGAAGACCCTGGCAAGAGCCTGAGTGTCTGCAGCCAGCCCTCAACTGCTTTGTCCAGGGTCAACCCCAAATTCACTTGCTCAGGCAAGTCAGCTGGCCGTCAGAGTAGCTGGTTCTTGCCTTGTCCCCAAGTCCTGAGAAAATGATCACATGCTTAAGAGGGTGTGTTATTACAAGTCAGTGCTTTCTCAGCTCTGATAACACCATTTCAGCAGTTGTTCAACCTCAGGACGATCTTTCCACCAACCTCGATTTCTGCAGGTTGAAGCCTTCCCGTGACACATCCCAAGCAGGCTGGAAGTCAAGTGGTGTCTCCCTTACAGTTACCCAAAATGCTAGGAATGATGTGTCGTCCCCATGCCTGAGCCCATTAACTCTGTTAGCCGTGGTGATGGAAACCAGGGAGCTGTCTGCTTTCAGTCACACGTGGCTCTTGTTCGGAGAGCGCAGTGCCAGACAGCTGTGGAGAACCTTTTAGACGAAGAAAGATATTGCTTTGAAGGAATGAGTAGTACAGCAAGGCTGCGGAGACTGGAATCACAGGGAGTTTTCTCATAAAACCAAGAAACACAGCCCCATCCTCCAGAGAGGGAGGCAGCACGGGACCTGCTTTATTGCTGTGCCTTTGAGCCCGTGAGTCGCCATTTAACTTCAGTGGCTCTTTCTGGCTGCCCTGTTGCACATGTTGTTCATCTCCAAGCAGCTTTGTGTTAGCACGGGGAGTTCACAGTGCGTATCTGGAGAAGCAATAGAAGAATTGAGGTGCTGGTTCTTTCTTCTTTCCCTCCATAGTTCCTCCTGTTGCTAACGTGCCATCTACATACTCTTTCCCCCATGCTGCCTGCTGCTTTAGCCAGCTTACTGCTTACAAATCCCACCAATAGGAATGAGGAGGCATCAAAGAGAACCATTTAGGTCCAATCTAATGCTCTATGAGGGCAGGATTGTGGTCTCACCTGTTCGTCACTGAGTGTTGAGAACCTAGAACAGTGCTGAAATCAGAATAAGAGCTGCATGCAAATTTCTGATAAACTAGGGAAGCTCGAGACTCACTACCTGAATGCATGAGCTACCAAAAGTTACTAGGACTGCATCCCCTCCTTTCATAGACCCGTGCCCTGTCTACGGATGTGGATCACCCTCTGTAACAGTTAAGCTCCACTTTAGTTTACTAGGTATGGAAGCTTAAAATTGCAGCAAAATGATATTGTGATTTATAAGAAGAAATATAAATTTGGTTTTCATCCCCCTTCTTGGCCAAGAGCTCCTAAAACCCTTAGATTTTCCTAAGTGACGAGAGCACAAAGTTGTCTTTTGTTGTGTTAATGAGGTGACTTTTGGGCCCCTAGGTGACCTAAGGATGGGAGCTGGTCACTAGAGGAACCAACCATGTGCTTAGAGGGTTGGAACTTTTCAACCCTGACCTCTGGGAAGGAGAGAGGGACTGGAGATTGAGTTCAATCATCAATGGCCAATGATTTAATCAATCATGCCTGTGTAATGAAGCCTCCATAAAAATCCAAAGGATAGAGTTTGGAGAGCTTCTCGGTTGGTGAAGGCATGGAGATCTGGAGAGAGTGGCTTACCTGGAGAGGGCATGGAAGCTCCGTACCCTTTACCACATACTAGTCCTACGCACTTCTTCCATCTGGATGTTCCTTTTTATAATAAACTGGTAATCTAGTAAGTAAAATGTTTCCCTGAGTTCTGTGAGCTCCTCTAGCAAATTAATCGAACTGAAGGAGGGGGTCGTGGGAACCTCAGATCTATAGCCAGTTGGTCAGAAGCCCAGGAGACAACCTGGATTTGCATTGGCGTCTGAAGTGAGGGGGGTAGTCTTGTGGGACTGAGCCCTTCACATGTGTGATCTAACACTATCTCCAGATAGATAGTGTCAGAATTGTGTTGAATTGTAGTTCACTCAGCTGATGTTGGAGAATTGCTTGGTGGTGTGGGAAAAGAAAAACCCACAAATTGGAATTGGTGTCAGAATCAAAATACTTAATACTTGACCGAAAAATGCTGTGCTATCTCTCAAATGTGTGTTATTAGCACTCCTTAAAAACACCTTTGGAGGTCAGCTACCTTATGACTAATATGTCTCGCCTATCTTCCTCTAATTATCACAAAAAATCCCTCCCCTGAATATCAGAAGCCCTCCTTCCTTCACTTGACAATGAGAGCACTCCTGGTGTCTGTTGACCGGAAGGCAATGCTTGAAAGGAGTCTTGGGTTACACTCATATACAAAAGAAAGCCTAAAATTGGTGTGTAAAAGAATGTGTTAAGGTTGTCCAGTGTCTCAGGTTAAGTTCCTCAAAAGTAGACCCTGAGATGAAGATTTGTGTAAAATCCATATATTAAGGAAGTGCTCCCAGGGAACCTGGTAAAGAAATGGGGCACCAGGTTAGGGAAGGGGAGGAAACCAAGCAGTATGTGATCTCAGCTGTAAAGTCCAGCAGAGGACTTCACCCTGATCTCTCTGGGAATTCTGGACCCTAAGTTATGCCTCATAATTGTCCTGTTCTAACACAGGGAATTTCATACTTCTGTCCCCATAAGTCAAGGGTTAAGTGATGCCCCAGAGAGGATGTCAATCCCCTGCTACCTCAATTTCTTGTGAATGTGGGCAAAGCAGCTTCCAGTAGTCTATGTGGTCCCCCAGAGGAGAACCACAGGTGTGCTGTGTGAGCAGGGAGGGTGGGTGTGAGATATGCAGAACAGGATCTAAAGAAATCTCTGTGGAGCACCTACATTATCCATGGCACCCAGCTTCTGGTTGGTGAGCAAACCTCTCCTATTATCCAGCAACACAGCTTTGAGAAAATAACAAAGGCCTTTCAAAAAGTCTGACTCTGTGGTCTTATTTTCCATAGTACTAGCTATATAAATGCTTTCAGGAGCCCTGTAGGAGTCATGCAAGTGAAATGTTTTGAGCAGCCCCTGCCCCAAATCCTCCCCTACTCTTTGACTAATCCATTGCCTGAAATACAACTATTAGATATTTCTTTGGCCTATGTCATCTCATATTAAAATATTTTGTCTGGAAGGGGCAATCCACTAACTTAATTGTAGCTATTGCCCCTGTCATGAGGTGTAATTGATCAAATTCACTAGCCAGTCTCCTTAAAGAGAACAGGACTTGACCATCGTCAGACTCGACACTATGAAAGTGTAATGGGGAAGTGAGGGTCAGGGAAGTTCCCAGGTTTGGCGTTCTGTCTGGAAGGCAGCCACAGAAGAAGGCAAGATACAGGTACCTAATGGGGGCAGGAAAAGGGACAGGATTTGGGGAGGGTGCAAGTGGAGCATGAGAAGACAGGGTGCAGAGAGAGACAGCACTTTTCCAAATACTTTCAGGCCAGTCTGTTGGGGAAAAGCTTACCCCACATTTATGACCCTTCCATTGACTGGAGGGAATATGTAGTCTTCAGAGAGAGAACTCTGGCAAAATGGCTCCAGCCTTCCCCCACATCTCTTCAGGAATTCTCCCCAAGGCTTCCAGATTCCGTTAGTTGCAGACACAATATACATTCTCCTCTTCCTCCTTAGTAGGAGAACCTGATTTTGTTGGGTATGTCAATATGCCCAGTAAAATACTTTCACCTCCCTAGACTTCTTTGCAGTCAGGGGTAGCTGGCCATTTGCTCTGGTTCTGGCTACTGAGATGTAATGCCAGTCACTGGATGGGATTTCTGGTGAAGCTTCTTAAAGAGGGCAGACTCAAATGACAAGTATCTTTTTGGCTTTTGCCTTTTGCTCTTCCCCTTTTTACTTCCTGGAACATAGAAGTGATGACTAGAGGGGGAGCAGCCATCTTGTGTCCATGAAGACAAGAATGCAAACTAAGGAGGATGGAGTAGAAAGGTGAAAGGAACTGGGATTGCTTAACGTCTCATTCTCATGGCACTGCAGGCTCTGACTCTAGATTGTCTAACTCTGGACAACTTGTCAAGTGAGAACAAGACTACCTATTTGTCTAAACAATTCTTCTGGAGTTCTGTTACATGTGTGGTCCAAACAGCCAGAAGCAAAGGGCGGGAGAAGGAACTAGATGTTCCTGTTTCAGTTCTTTCTGGGTTCCCTCTCTTTTCAAGTGGCCCGTCTTCAGGGTAGACACATTCTTGTCTCTCTTGACACAGAGCTAACTATGCAGGTGCCACCCTACTTGGTGGTAAAGGGATGTGGTCTACAGCTTGAGTGGGTAAGTTCAGTTCAGAAGGGAAACTACAAGGAAGCCCAATTGTTGCCACACATCTAAGCATTCTGTAATCTCCAAAATAGCTTTGTCAGACATAAAGCTGATATGTGGCTTCCATCTGTCTAAATTCTGTGTCCATCTCTTAATCAGTCCAGAATTTGGAGAAGGATCCCATTGAAAGGTGCTTTCATCTCCTCACACTCCAGGACTGTTTTGCTGACTGCCAATCTCAGCTAAATAGTTTTATGAACCTGTTTCTCATAGTCCAGATCCCAGGTAGCCACTGAGAGAGGAACAGAGGGGGAATATGAGGCTTCTTAGTGCAGGCAACCCCCCCCCCCCCACCACGCATGTTCAAAGCTCTCACACAAATATTCTCTCATCCAACAGCTCAAGAGATTCGTCTCCCTGAGAGGCGTGTCTTTACAAGCCTGTCTATG
Source organism: Equus quagga (assembly GCF_021613505.1). Classification (NCBI taxonomy): domain Eukaryota; kingdom Metazoa; phylum Chordata; class Mammalia; order Perissodactyla; family Equidae; genus Equus; species Equus quagga. Next base: position 47,419,558 of record NC_060275.1, on the reverse strand, counting down.
GAATCCAGTCCTCTAACTGATGGGTGCCTGGCCAGGCCGTCCCTAATTGGGTTCTGTCCCTTCTACTAGATGCAAGTTCTGCAAGGGCAGGTCTTAGTCAGCCTTGTGTGCCAGTGTGTCCCCAGAGGCTGGAATGGAGCCTGAATCAGAGTAAGTGCTCAATAGATTTGTTTTTATATTTGTTAAATGAATGAATGAATGAAGTCGTCTTTGAACTAGTCTCTATCTAAGTGGAAACTAATTTTGGATGATTTTCTACACTTTGCAGTGAACTCAGCAGTGTTCTTTAATGATTCAATCTCTTCAAAGTAACTTCTAATGGGTTTGGTTATTTATTCTGTTTTGCTCAATCACAGATAAATTTGCATTCGTTTGGACCTAAATGGTTGGCAGAGACCCATCCTTGGCTAAGACCCATGTAACCATAACAAGACAGGCTGAATTTGGGCACGTTTCCACAGAAGTAAAAATATTTCCCACATAGATTCAATTATTCATTTATGGGTGGACTGTTCTACCTGAATATTATCCATATGTTTTGATTTCCTTCTTCCAGCTTTCCAGCATTTCAGCCTTTCTGCTACTAAATGGTTGTAAGGGTGAAGGAAAGGAGACCCATCTCAAACCAGTTCATTTGCCAAGTAAAGGTGGCTCCGTTATCCTCAGCTCCTGCCATGTTGAACTCTGAATTCCAATTTCTCCTGCTTCCATGCTTGTTCTGTGCTATTCTCTCTGACTGACATACTGTCCTCTCACTTATCTACATGTACAAACCTGGTCCTTCCTGACCCCCTTCCAAGGGCTGTTTTCTTCATAAAAACTTTCTGTAGACAGAGTTAGGTGCTCTCCCATCTCTTTGCTCCCACAGGCACTAGGTTTGAATGTCTCTTAGCACTTATCACATTTTCATGGAAGTTCATCGTAGTGATTGAGCACATAGACTCTGATCCAGACTCTCTGGGTTCAAATCCTGGCTCTACTACTTTTTGGTTTTTTTTAAAGATTGGCACCCGAGCTAACAACTTTTGCCAATATTTTTTTTTTCTTTTTCTGCTTTATCTCCTCAAACCCCCCCATACATAGTTGTATATCTTAGCTGCAGATCCTTCTAGTTGTGGGATGTGGGACGCCGCCTCAACGTGGCCTGACGAGTGGTGCCAAGTCCGCACCCGGGATCCGAACCCTGGGCCGCCGTAGCGGAGCGCGCGAACTTAACCACTCGGCCACGGGGCTGGCCCCCTGGCTCTACTACTTAATAGTTGTATGATCTGAGGCAAATTACTTTATCTCTCTCTGCCTCAGTTTCTTATCTATTAAAAAAAAGGATAATAGCAGTACCTACTGCATAGAGCTGTTGGAATTCAATGAGTTAATACATGAAAATAAAACACTTAGAACTATGTCCAGCATGTAATCATTGATGAATAATTATTAGCTCTTTAAAAAATTATTATTGTTCTTTTGTGTGTTTGCCTTACTAACTAGACAGTAATCTCCCACGGGGCTTGATCTATGAATTTGGCATCTTCCTACTTCTAAATCCTAGAGCAGTATATGGAACACAGCTGAGGTTCTATAAATCCCAAATTAATGAATGAAAGGTTGTTATTGACTGTGCTGATAAGTGTGACATGTGGGCATTGTCTGTCAGTGAGTTGGATCTCTTGGAAACTCCTATAAGGGGTGTATTCTATAGCTGCCTTGGTGGCCATGGTGAAATGGTCTGCTCCAAGCCAGTCCTTCTGGAAAAGGACCAGAGTTCTGAAGTTAGACTAGACTCACATCCAGGGACCATGCTTCTGGGCCCACTCAGACTCTCACTCGTGGGTAATGCTGCACTGCAAAGTCACACCAAGAGAAAGAACTTCATCACGTGGCCCACTGGGGTTGACAGTGTTGCTCATTGCACTGACCAAGGCAGTTATCAGTTACACATAATCCAGGCTGGTTTTCAGAGAGGGTAATGTGGGGGCTCACCTCTGCCTATACTAGTGCTAGCCTTAGAAGTAAATGGGAGAGTTGATTGCTGGTAAACTGTATTTCATAGGTTATTCCCATTCTCCCTGTGGCAGAGCTCCATTCTCCCTTTCTTTATTTTCGATAGAACTGTAATTTCCTTTTCATGTCAGAGATATGTTCAGCCTAAGACATCAAATTGGCCCAAGACATGTGGGAAGAAGTGACTATGTGTTTGTTCCGATACTTCGGAGCGTTGCCTTCTTTCTCTCACCTCTCTGGTATTTAGTCCATCTCCATGAGCAGAAATACCCTACTGGCCCTGGAGCAAGAGGCACACAGAGCAGGCCGGAAACTTACCTAAGACGGGCTGAGATCAGCACAATCCAGTCAACTCCCTGATTCACACCAGGGCCCAGAGGTCAGAGACCAGCCTAGTTCAGCTGAGTTGCAGCCATAACCTAAACACACTGCCTTGATCAGAGCCTCCCAAAATGACTGCAGATAAGTGGGCAAGAAATAAATGCTTGTTATTGCAGCCCCTGAGAGTCTGTGGTTGTCTTTACGTAGTACTATTAGACTGACACATGAATAATGAAGAAAGAGTAGGAGGGGCTGAAACACAGGCCAATTTTACCTTCTTTATACTTTTGTCAGGGCTGCCTCAAGTTAGGCCAGAAAGTTCTGTGGCCCATAGCTTATAGGACAGGGGGAGATGCAGCCTACCTCTATTCCCATTTGTGACACGTGAGAATTGGAGGAAACTTGTGGAATTCCCACTGAGGGGAGGAGGAAAGTTGGGAGAATCCCTTCTCAATTGTAAGGGGCATTTGAGATGTCTCAACCAAGTATGATCCCTGCAAGTTGGAAGTGACACCTTTTGGTTGGTATCCCGAAGGGGGATTGATTGCTTTAAGCATTGTGAGTAAAGCTCCACTTCTTCCCCTGGGGCCACAAGGTCAAGTAGAAGGTATAAATCTGAAGGACTGGAATCAATACGATTTGTTTGGTATCCTGCCTCTAGCAGGTGTGACCATGGCCAAATTATTTAACTTTATCGAAACGCAGTTTCCTCACAGCAAATTAGGAGGAGTAATGTCCACTTTGCACAGTTATTTTAAGGAGGAAATGAGTTAATGCATGCAGATTCCTTGGTTCATAGTAGATGGTCAATAATAAAAAGTAGTAATTTTATTATTTTTCACCAAATTTCTCATTTTCCCTTTCCTACATCAAAAGAGTATAATTAATCTAATGAAAGAGAAACATGAACATATTACAATTCCATGATTTCTGTTTAAAATTTAGAGGTAATCATGGGAGCATACATCCAGTTTTCCCAACAGTGGACTAGCCCCACTCCATTTCAGATGGGTTTAACTGGAAAGTGTAAGTGCTACTCCTTCCCTCCTCACTTTGAGTAACATGGTGGGAGGGAAGGGCATTGGGGAGGCTGGCAGTAGACTCCTAAGCTTCCCAAGCACACAGAGGATTTTGCCAAGGCAAAGCACAGTATTATTAGGATTAACAGTTTTCAGATGGAGTCAGCCTTTTCAACTAACTCAAGTCAGACTGACTGGTAATGATGTTCATGAGATGCCATTTCCTGCCAAACAGTAAGATGTGGAATTTGTTAAATTAAGCCATGTGATGGGTCTGAAATGTATTAGCTTAATCCATAATGAATGTCATTCCATCCCTTTTAACATGCTTCCCCAATTAAGCTATTTAGGCCTCAGATATCTAAAGAAATTGAGCTGTCCCACTTGTTGCCAATTGGTTAATTCCTTGTTGATGGATAAAAGCTACTAACTGCTTTTGTTTTTAAATCTATGTTTTCTTCAGTAACAGCAATCTTTTAATCAGCTGTTACAAAGAAAATGCTTAATACTCCATAAGCAAATGCTCAAGAAAGTCAAGGAAGATGAATGCAAAGAGGCCCTGTTCAGCCTGCCTGTACACCTCCTACAGGACCCAGGGTAGTCACCATTACAGTGAAGGGGCCACACGAAGGACCCAGTTGGTCATTTTTATCTTCTAGCCCCGTGTTGGACACACAGGAGATGCTCTGTCTTTATCAAGCTGAACTTAACTGAATTTTGGAGGACTCTTAAGGTTTCTGACAAGCGTCTCTCCACAAGACAAGCATTTCCAGATTTCAGAATGCCCTTCCCAGTCCCAGGAGAATATGATAGAAATCCTCAGAATGAGCAATATGCCTCTATTGCACCCATATCTATGAGGAGTGGGAACAATCCCTACATAGGGAAGCAATCACCACATGTCACAAGTGATTCAGCCACCTTAGGCTGCCCCTGCCTCAGTCAGCAAGGTGGGTATGATGCATAACAGATACCCAGAATTTCCTGGACATTCAGCCTGTGATTTTCCCAGAAATGCCTGGTGCAATCTTGCACGGCGTGGTCTATCGATAGATAATCAGGTGGAATGTTTCAGTCTGTAAACCTTACCTTAAATGGTAGAATGTACCAATTTTGAAGGAAGCTTTCAGACAAAAAGTTGTCCAGGGTAAAATCAGTTCCTGTGATAAGAAACTAATATTTCTTTTCTTTTGTTTTCTTTGGGGCCCACTTTATATTACAAGACATGATCCGTCACCAAAGCCTCTTATTATAGGGGAAGGAGCCTGGTGGGTGATTTAGATCAAGAATTGACAATGATAGCCTGTGGGCCAAATCTGGTCTGCTGCCTGATTTTGTAAATAAAGTTTTATTATAACACCCTCATGCCTGTTCATTCATATCTTGCCTATGGGCGCTTTGAAGTTACAATGGCAGGGTTAAATAGTTATGACAGAGACCATATATTTCACAAAGCCTAAAATATTTACTATTTGGCCCTTAACAGAAAAGGTATGCTGACCTCTGATTTTGGTTTTTCAAAAATATTCACTCTCTTTCTTTCTTCTCTCTGGTAAGACTATACTTTTGCCCACCCTATGATGCTGAGTTGCCATATTCTGCTGGGCAGAGTCCATGTCCACGCCCCTTGATTTTGAGTCTGCAGTAGACCATACTCAGGGTTTCTGTCCACTGGCTATTCAATTAAACATGAATCTAAGCACAACTGTGGAGGGGCTTTACAGAAGGAATTAAGGTTGCAGATCTCCTTGATCTTAAATCAAGGAGAGTATCCTAGATTATCCAGGTGAGTCCAATTTAACCACAAGAGCCCTTAAAATTGAAGAAATTTGTCTAACTGGAGTCCATCAGAGAAGTATGGCAGAAGAGGAAGGCAGAAGAAATGCAGCACAAAGAGAAGCTGCAGAGACTTAAACCATGAGAAAGACTTGATGTGCCCTTGCTGGCTTTGAAAGATAGAGGGGAAAAGCATGAGAAGGAAAGCAAGCAGCCTCTAGGAACAAAGGTGGGTCCCTGCCTGATAGCCAGAAGGGAAACAGGGACCTCAGTCCTGCAACCACAAGGAACTGAATTTGACCAACAGCCTGAATGAGCTTGGAAGTGGATTCTTTCCCAGAGCCTCTGGTAAGGAGCATAGGCTTGTTGACATCTTGATTCTAGCCCTAAAAGGCCTGTGTCAGATTTCTGACCTATAGAAATGTGAGATAATAAATTTGTGTAATTCTTAAGCCACTAAGTTTGTGGTAACTTGTTATGACATCAATAGAAAGCTAATATAGGGTTTAACATCTGACTGGCTTTGGCCAAAGTAATGTTAAGAAACAGGATTCAAGTAGAGGCTACAAATGTGTCTGGGTTTCTACTTTCACCATAAGAAATGTGTTTGAGCTTTCCCCGTCACCATAAGAAGGTCATAACCTGGCTAACCTGCTTGTCTAAAGAGGACAAGAGACACACAGAGCAGACCTGGACCCAACCTGCAGCTTGGAGTTGAGCTCAGCTAAGCCCAGCCTGGATCAGCCAACCCCCAGGCAACTCACAGACGCATAAACATTTACATATGATTGTTTTTAAAAGCCAGTGAATTTTAAGATGGTTTGTTGTGAAACGTTATGGTGGATAAATGATGAACACAGAAATTGGTCCTGCAAATGGGTTATTCCCACAACAAAAACGTAAAATATGTGGCAGTGGTTTGGAAACCAGACAGCAATTGATATACAAGCTGCTACAGGCAACTAGAATAAAATGGCAAAAAAACAAACAAACCCCAACAACCCAACAGAGGAGGATGAAAAACTGAGAAACCACGTTACATAATGGCAAACACTGGTAAACTGTTACTGCAATAATCTGGAAGGTAGATGGTGTACCTAATTCATTTGTAGATTTGAGGGAGGAGAGCTACAGCAAAATGTTAAAAGCTTTAGCTGTTGCTATGGCTGCATTTGATGGGCTAAGAGAAAGCTATTTTTGCAAGCAACATTTTGAGGGAATATATAAAGTCCAGAAATCCCAAGGCTGGAAATAAGTCCCAATGCTGGAATCTCATTTTCTGAAGGTGCAGCCAGTATGATACTCTGTGAAAAAACTGTGGTGCTGACAGTAAGCTATGTCCTTAACATAAAAAACAAAGCAGAGGAATGACCAACTAAAGAAATATTATAGTGCTTAGTTTATCATGTCAGATGAACAAAAAGTCTTATAGAAAGATTAGGGCATAGTCCCACAGTCCCCAACCTCATAGTCTATTGAGGCTGAAATATTCATAATTGAGTCTACGTATAGAGAGAGGCATGTGTTGGAAATAATTGTGAGTGTTTTTGGCACATGAAGTTGACTAGAATCAAACACATGGAAAACCTATGCAGCTTTTGAGAGATCTATATTGTCAAAACCACTGGTGGACATATTATATAAAGACCAAGATTGTTCAATTTGTAAACTGTCCTGGGAGACCCCAAGTTTCTAGAGACAGGAAGCAGTCTGAGGAAGCTGCTCAACCTTTAAGAAAAGTCTATTCTCTCTTGGCTTCATCAGAAGTGGTCAAAGAGGATGTTAGAAAAGGAAAGATCCTCCAGAGGGTGGAGCCAAGAGTGATGGAGAACAATGAACACAAGGTAGACTCCTAGGGAGCAGAATTGGGGCCTGATCAAGGAACATTACTTACGTCCAGGGACAAGGCACTTCATACCATTTTCCCGTTGGAATTTCAGACTTGCTATTATCAGTAGCAGCTGTGTCCTTCCCATTCTTCCCTTTGCAAAGAGGAGTAATCCTATCTCTGTTCCACCATTGCGTGTTAGGTGTGGAGGGAGAATAGCACTCATTTTTTCAGTCCTTTGGTTTCAAGAGCAGCTAAACCCAGAATTTATGTAATCCATAAGAACCTGGGTTTTGAGCCTGATGCCATGACTGGATGACACTTTTAAGAGTCTTGTAATGGGGTTCCTTCCACTAACAGCTACCTTAAACTTTGGGTTTGATCTTGCAATTTGTGTTGGTCAATAGAAAGTTATCAGAATTGACACAAATGAAGAGTGAAATGACCTTATGTGGTTAATCTTATTCTCGTGTGCTTCTGCAGTTGTCATGATAAAATAATGCCCTGGCTAGCCCACTGTTCCCAGGAAGATGAGAGATACATAAAGCAGACCAGGACCCAAACTGAAGCTTGAAGCTAAGCCCAGCTGAGACCAGCCTGGATCAGCCAACTTCCAACTGATCCAGATACCTGAAGGTTGTTTTAATACACTGGGTTTTGGGAGGTTTGTTATAGTATTTTAATAGCAAAAGCTATTCTCCCAAGAATTTCATCGTTATAAACACTAGTGTCAAGTCCTATATTTCCTGTTCTTTTTCATATGCTTCCCAATTAGTCATATAGCTGACAGACCTCTACTTTGGGAGCCAGAAAACCTAGTTTTAAACACCAGCTCTGCTATATACTAGTTATATGATCTTGAGCCCATAAATTAATACTCTCTAAGTCTCCATTACCTCACCTATGATAGTAAAAATGATAATCATCCTAACTTCATAGAGTTTTGTGAGGATGAAATGAGATAGCATTTTGAGGAAACAGAGCAGGAGCCTGACATAAAGCAAGGCTTCAATATGAGTTGAACCTAAATAATTGGAATAGGCTACTGGATGACTTCGAAGGCTCTTTCCAGGCCAAAAATAACATGGTGCTGAGAGACTCTTGGTCTACAACACAATACCTACTCATTCTTTAATGACAACAGACATTTTTATTTCACTATTTGAGATAATCCTCGCATTGCGAACATCCCTGGAAGCATTAACATATTGACTTAAATTTATACTCTCTTGTGAATGACTAACATCAGAGCACATTTTAATAACTATCCATGGGAAAGACACAAAGTATTTGAGTGTATGATTGGGTTTCCTAGTATATATAAGTTTGACATGTGGAAATGACAGACAACATGCCCAGTTAGTTCACAGGCCAAACAACATTTGTGTATGGCTGTAGTCCTAGAGAAAGACACTCAAAGAGTATCTCCATGTTACACAAGAAGCACCAGAACCACTTTCTAGAAAATAGTGTAGTCTAAAGCACCCATCCAAAAAAACTAACAAAAATTGACCCAACAACTTATTTAAATTTATTTTTGAAATATATTGTGTATTTCTAAGTACAGTAAAAATCTTTACATACCAAAATCAGAGCCTGAGATTTCTAACTTAAAATCTTTTACTTTTTAATCTTTTAATTCAATCTTTACTGTTGAAAAATGTATATAATACATAAATTTGCTTTCTTATTGTAGGAAATGAAAATTAGTAAGCTTATTTTTGTTTTTATGTGAGAATTCTGGGTGCTTCTCGGTGTATGGATCATCATCATAAACGGGAAACCTCATATTCCAGGACTGAGGCCATAGCAGTTACCAGAGGTTGAAATAAATGTCTACTAATTCCGTTAAATACCGTGAAAATAAACTTTTGAATTAAACCCCAATAGCACCTTATTTTGCTATGACTCTTTCCCCTAATGCAGAATACAAACAGAAACAATGACAAATAAAAACATAGTTCAGGTTATTTGAAGTTTCAGTTAATTGCAGGTTTGCTGTATTTCTTCACAATGCTGTTTTCCTTACCGTAACTCTGTAGATTACCAGAGTGGACTATTTCATGCACAATTTATTGCCGAGACAGGCAGTATTTATCAGTTCCTTCATGGCAAAGAAGAATCATCTGCTTGAAGGCCATCACTCACGCTGCTGTCAGGAGACTGGTGAAGAGCTGAATAACAAAAGAAAAGAAAGAGCCCCCACAAATACTGGATCTACGATAACTTCATTAATTTGAGAATTAGGAGACTTTTAAAAATGGGGGGACAATACCCAACCTTTTAGCAGAACATCCTAGATAAGATAGAGCCCAAGCCTTGGCTCATCCATCATTGTTTAGAATTAGCTTTCATGCACTTGACCTTAACCATCACTCTTTTTGTCAAGCCTGGGTGTCAACACAAAAGAAATTGGTTCATGGATGAGAGTACCGAATGTGCATCTGATCACACTTCTTTCAGGCAGTTACCTTCTCACAGTAAGGGATCAATTAAAACCAAATGGAGCAGATTTCTCTGGATATCTGGGTCGTCGATGTGGAATGCTATGGTTTGGGCAAACAAGCATTTAACTGGAGAAGAGAGAAGCTCCTGACCCAAGCACAAACAGGCCAGGCATGTATGTCATAAGCTGCAGGATGTAAACACATTCAGCACTGGACACAAAAGGACAAGGACACAAGAGACCGTCTGTCATGTCATTACCTGAATATCTAGCTGTATTATTTATAAACCAACTTGCAGCAGATGTTGTCTTTTTTAACACAAATTCTCCTTCCAGGGTATTATGCATGAGGCCTAATTGTAAATGCCTATATCGTTTCTTTCCCCCACTGATTTATTGTTCTATAGACATCTACATGGGAACGCAGTGTGGAACTGTGCTGTTTTCTCTATTAATTATTTTCACTCTTTGATTACTAATTTCAGAAGACAAACTTTTCACTGTTGACCTCCTCAGGAGTGGATTGTTTTACAACAAGACCGTATTAGGGAAATGAGTCCCCAGTGAAAGCAGAAGGGCATAGAAACCTTGTGCTTATTTACATTAACCCAAACCAAGTTTCCCAGTCATTTCCCTCTTAAATCTTTACTTGTAAAGGGAAATGTCATAGATCCAGGAACAGTGGCTCCATTGGAGTTACTTCACAATACTGGAGCTATTGTATTCAAATAAAAGTCTGCCAAAAAAAATTACTTTAGACAAGAAGGTGCTTGTGCATATCTCTGTACCAAGGATGCACAACCACAAACCACCGTGCTGGGCACAAAGCGGGTGCTCGGAGATAATGAGTGTCCTTCAAATTTCACATCTGACATGGTTTCCAAATTAAGCTTTCAAGCTACAGTGAGTTAAAATTTGAAGGAGAGGTTGGAATTCTTTTCCAGAGAAGATTTTGAAAGCTTTTGCTATGTCATGGTATTTGGTTGGGCCCTTGGACCAAATGCTGAGCTGTATACATGATTTCCCACCCAACAGTACACTGGGAGAGAATCACAATCCCTGGGGAGCCCTCAGGGAAAGTAATCCTTTCTACATCCTCCCTTTACCTCCCCTCAATGGCTTGTATGGAGAGGGTGCACTCCATACAAGCCAGGCTGAAATGCAGAAGCCAGTGGCCGCTGGCCACTGGGACTGTTGTCTTGAGCCGTGGTCGAGGGATGGGGATGGAGATAATGGGGGAGCATTGGTTACCTGTTTCTCACGCTGCTGGCCTCTTCTCGGGCCTCACACATTCATCAGGAGCCTCTGCTGAACTTCGCAGAAACACGTGAACTCAGACTTAGGAGGGTTGGGACAGAGCTTCAAACTCAAAACTCTATCCTAAGCAACAATCTCTTCCACCCCATGTCACTTAAATGGCCACCCAGCTTCTGCAGGGATGCCCCCAGGGATGGCAAACACATGCCCTCCTGAGCTGGAAACTCATTCAATTTTGAGCGAGATCTGATAGTTAGGAAATCCTTGAGGGTACCAAGACTCTGTCCAGAGGAGGCCTTGTGACTTTCACTGTTCTCTTCCGTCTGCTTTCCGGAGCCACAGAGAGGGAGCTTAACCACTCTTCTAGGTGACAGGTCTCTTGAATTATTTGATGAGATTGTGCAGGGCTACAGAGCCATATTACATTCCTGGGCCCAGGGGAGATAGTCACTTTCTGGCCACCATGCCTTGTCCCTCTCCACTTTGTCAAGAGTGGGCATTGGTCCTCCTGTCTTGGGGAAGATGGAGCAGGTGAGCCTGGTTGGGGCAGGCGGGGCTGTCCAGCATCTGGAGGGAGGATGAAGAGCAAGTAGGAAGTATGAAACTCATGTTCTTTAAAGAGCTCAAGTGGATGAATCATCCTGATGCTTGGTTTTGTCCAAACTGATGTTCTTTATTCCACTCCAGGGGAATCATTCCACTTCAGGTCCTAAGATCTGGTGATTCCCCTGCCATCTAGTTGGTGTGATAAGGTTTTCATTCATTCTTACATTCATTCAATTATTCATCCAACATTTATTCTCTGCCACATGTATCAAATCATTCTAAAAATATATCCGCAGTACTTGCCAACTTAGTAGGCCCTCAATAAAATGTTTATTGAGAAAAGCTTGGATGCTGCAGTCTTATTGCAGCAAGAGTGGATAAGATCCATAAAGAGGCCCTGAATTTTAAAGGGCCTTTCTAGTGTGAAATGTTTGCTTATTCTAACCATGAAATATTTAAAACTGTTTATTTTGAAATAACTAAGGATTCGCAAGGAGTTTCAATAATACGGACAGGTCCTGTGTACACTTCACCCAGTTTCTCCCTATGGTAACATCTTACATGACTATAGTCCAACATCAAAACCAGGAAATTGACATCAGCACAATCCACAGACATTGTTCAAAATCCCACCAGCTTTACCTGCACTCATTTGTGTCAATTTCTGATTGTCTGGCTTTCAGTATATGGCATAAGACTACTATCTGGCATCTTGAAAGAGCTTGCTTAAAACTTTTAGATGAGCACCTTTCTCCCAAGGGTCCATTTATAGTAGCTTCCTAAATGGGCTAACTCTCTCAAGTTCTCAAAGTCAGCATACTCTCTCTTTTTCTTTCTCTTTCTCTCTCTTTTCTGTCTCTTGGGCTCTCCTCTCAAGAACATAGGCAAATAAAGCACTGACTATTGAGTGACAATGTAGATGGGATGTGAGAGGGTCTAGAACTTGTTACTAATAATTAAAACCTATAATTGGGTCCAGTGTAAAGAGGTGGAGGGGGTGGTGAGCTTATGCAAAGAAAACAGGCTTCAACCCAGAGGCTGAGGAGAACCTAGTTCCCTAAACAAGATAGCAAGAAACAAGGGTGATGGAGATGGAAGCTAATCTGTGCCTGGGACATGCTTAGTATTCGCCAGAAGGTTAGATACACTAGGTCACTAGTGAGACCTGTGTCCCTCACAGAAAGGCAAACCCTACCTCATTGTTCCAGCACTTGGAGTTTGAGTTCCTTCCTTGCCAAGCTCCCTGATCAGGAGGATCTCAGAAGATTCTGGCACTTGAGGGGAAAGCTGGAGGCAGTGGGGGAGTCTTCCCAGCCAAAACCTACTTCCATTGATCAACCAGCCTCTGAATAGCAGCTTTTGACATCTCAGTGGGTTGTAAGGGAGGTGTGGTCATCACAAATGAAACAGACCACAGGGGGTGGAGGAGACCTCTGCAGGGCCCCTAATCAATTACTAAAAACACAGAGAGGGTCCAAGGAAAATGAGTGAAGGAGACAGATGCATGCTGACACGCAGTGGTATCTCTGGGCACCAAAGGAGAAGTTGGGGGATTTTCAACTTCACAGAGGACCGGGATGATTGCTTTCTTTCATCAGTCGTTGCCCTCAGAAAACAAAACAGAAACCAGAAAAGAAACATTGCCTATGGAAAGAAAATACATATAGAGGCAGAAAAGGATGAAATAGGAGGAATGGAATTCGGCTTTTATGAAATAATTTAAATAGTCTTGAATGCCCAGAGGGCCTAGGCACTATATTATGTGCTACAGAGAAGTTGGTGTCTCCCAAAGGGGATATGAAATGGGAGATGAATATTATTAATCATCCCTATTTGCTACATGTTAGGAAACCGAGGTAAAGTGAAAATGAGTGATTTTACCTCCTGACTCGCATGCTGTGGCAGCCACAGAGCTGGGATTGACAGATAAAAGTTGATGCCTGCAAAGCAGACTGGTTGGGTTCATGCTGCTGAATGTAACAATGCCAGGGAACCCGATGTGCACATGGCAGAGGCTGGTCGTCTTCTACCTGAAGAACCCTGTAGGTGTGGCCCGTGACTCCCATGCTGGGTCACGTCCATAGGTAGGTCACCTGGGTGGCCCAAGCTGCCTCCAGTTCACTTTTAGTGACCCTCAGGGATTGGGTTGATATTGAACCTCATTGATCAAACTGAGCTTACAGAGAACAGACTAGAATATCACATTCAGTTGGACAGGAATTGTCTTTGTTAGTTCACTTCTATATCCCCAAGACCTAGACCAATACCTGGGGCTCAATCCAGATTTGTGGGATCATATTGACTGCTTTGTCAGTGTTGGGCATTGACAGGCATCGGGAATGGAGAGATGACTAAGTCAGCCATTCCCAAACTAGTCTTGTGAAGTATTAATAGGTATTCTGAAGGGGTGGGGAGAAGGAAGTTCTTGGTCCAAATAAACATGAGAGATGCTAAGTTTAGCTTTATGTTACAAGGATCTCTCATATCCTTTAATAAGTGAATCCACTTTGTGGATTTCCCAGACAGGAAGAGATTTGCATCATTTCCCAAGCACAACTGATGGTGAAAACCTCCTCTCCTCCCTACACACACCTTTGGAGTGTATTTGCTAGTGGTATTTGTTCCTCGGAAAACTCATAGCTCCTTCCCTTTAAGTAGCTCACAATCTCTTGGTGGTCACTTCCAGCCAAGACCTGCCAAGCAGTAACAGCCTTCCGTGCTCATTGGTCTTGGCGATGATTGGAATCACTGTAAAACTACGGCTGTCACTTATTGTATCTCAAGGCATTTTTGCCCACCTGGACCCTACATAGAGCTTACTTGCCACCTCATTGGCCTCCAGCATACTACCTTCAGATTCCCTCCACTGGGCAGCCTGGGATACATCAGTAAAGTCCCTATCTCGCCAAAGGGAGTCAGTTCTAACTCTAAGCATAAGCTCACAACCTGATAGCTAAACTCGAGATAGAGTCAGAAACCTTGAAGCTAGTTTCATTCTGAGTAATTCTGACCCAGTAACACAAAGTCTAAATCCTGCCACCATGCCCATCGTAGATGCAGAGATGAATAACAAAGAAAACTACTCTTTCCACCCCACGGCCAGAATGTGCCTTCATAAAATGGAACCCAGAATTGTCAAGGTGTGGTGTTCAGAGTCCCCACATAGCAGCCTCTCTCACATGCAGAGGGCTGTGTATTCTCTCAGACGGTGGACTCTACCCTTGCTGCAGTCTGAATAAATCACCAGTGCCCTTACTGAAGGGAGTTAATTGCATTTGGAAATACTCCAGGTACTGGGGTTTGTTTGGTCAAAGCTGTGGGCAAGGGTAGTGTAACATATGCACCCACTTTCATGAAATACACGTTAAGAATAACGGGGCCCGTGTTACCTAATTTATAATGGATACCACACACACTTCTCCCGCGTTACTTTCCAGGCGAAGAATGTGAGAGGAACCATGGCAGTATTTTTCTTTTAGGTATAACAGTCTGTCAGTATCAAATTCTCTCAGTCAGTGGGGAGCAAATAGTGTTGATTTACTGAAAATCTGGGATTATGTCTGCTCTGTGGTGAGTGTAGATTTAAGAGAGGAGAGGTAAGGGGTCTCCAAAAGGTGAAGAAAAACACAAATGAAAGCTAGCAAGGAAAAAATAGCTTGACAGTTAAGATACAGTGCAGCCACCGTCAACATCTTCTAGAAAGAAAAGCCCAGAAATGAACACACACACATACACAGGAATGCGCTTGTGTGCCTGCTTCAAGCCCTGTGTACTGGACGGTTGGCAACCTTTCCAATTAACCCCTTTCTCTTTGGGGCATTACAGATGTGTCAATGAAGGCTTAAATACTGTCGTGTTTCACACTGAGGAGAAATTGTGACAACAGACACAAAGTTGTGTTTCAGGTTTTAAGAACTGGCCTTAAAAACAGACTTGTGAGGAGTGAAGAGGGAATTCTTTCCTTCCAGGGCCCTCTGACGCTTGACTACATTCCTGGACCTTTTGGTCACCAACATTTCATTATCCTGATCATATCCTTGCTCCTGCTCCTTCTCTCCTTTGCCGCAAAATAACTGTCACCCTGTGTTATTTCACCCCAGGAATGGCCCCCAGAAGTGCCTCAGAGTTCCTGTTTTCCCCTGTCTTCTTTTCTCTTCCTCCTCTTAGTCCTGTTTGAAATGGAATACAATAACTAAATGGAATTAAAATATGGAGAGGGAATAAACTGACTCTGGGAAAGTACCTGAGAGCTTTTGAGAAGGAATTTTGGCACCTTTCCCTTCTCTGGGACAGGACTACAGGCAAAGGCTGGTAAGGACAGGGTGACGTAAGCGGTGGTGAGTGGTCCAGGTGAGTGCTGTTGGTTATTTCAACACATACCCCTTCCTGACCCCCACCAGCCCCAATAGGTGCCTCTGGACTTCAGGACAGCTGGCAGGTGAGCAGTACCATTGTGGGTCCCAGCAATGTCACTGTAGGTCAGCAACTCTAGAAGAATCTGATGAGAAGGCAGGGGTTGAGGCCGGCAGCTGGAAGGGGTTAAATATGGTATTTGTGATGGTCCTTGGTAGCTACAGAGGAGAGAGATGTCAAGGACGGATGAGAGGGCACACTTAGTAACCCCCATCGCTGTGGCCACCAAGAGACATGGACATTGCTATACGTCTCAGAGCTAGAAAAGAAAGAGGAAGAAGAAGAGGAAAATGGAGGAAAGAGGGCAAATAATACTAAAGAAGATGCCACTAGCATTAAGTAATTCTGGAAGAATACCAAGTTATCCAGTTGTGAAAGAAATGCCATATATCTCTTTATTATTTTAACCATAAATCCTTAATCTCCATCTTGGGATTCCTAAGTCGTTTCTCTAAGTGGACTCTCTTCACTTGTGATTCTCTGCGGTTAGGACGGAGGTCATCTGTGAGGAAGCGTGGATTCTGCTGCTCAGGCTGCAAGACCACCACTGGGTTGAGTGGACCTCTGTCCTAGCTTGCCTGGCACAGACCTGAGCTTTGCCTCTTGTCCCTGAGTGATTATTAGTAACACTCTCTTTCACTCTTTAAAGTGTCCTTGTTTTCATGATAAATTATATGGCCACCTACATATAGGCAAATTGAGGGCTTCCTTTAACAGAGCTATCACCAACCCCACCCTGTTGAGAATAAAAACCACCTGAAAAGAGTTTACAGCAGAATGAAACTCCAAGGCCAAGAATAACTCCTTCAAGATCACTTTTCTTTCTCAGAGACAAGAGCTGCTAGACCTCAGAGGAGGCCCCCATTCATGCATCCTTGGGCCCCATTTGGAGAGTATTTCTTTCTTTCTTCCTTTTTTTTTTTTTTGGCACATAGATCCAGCTATTCAATGGCACAAGAACCTGGTTGTGACCAGTGTGGTTCACAAAGCAGCGTGACAACGACAAGTGTAATAGTGAGACCCACATAATAGCGGGCCCAGCAATGGGACTCACAAGAGAGTGCAGGCTCGGGGCGCTGGGGAGGGCCCTGTAAAAATTTAGCCTTAAGGGCGTCTTTCACTTTATTATCAAAACCCAGAAAGAATGCCGGAGACTCTGAAAGAAAACAACAGGCAACTCCTCTCAGATTCTCCAGTCCTGCCTGTGCAACAAAGCCTGCCTCTTTTACATTTCAAAAGAGGCTGCTTTCTCTTTAAAAAGTAGGAGCTACTTGGTCTGATGCGGCTGCCTTTATCAACCATGAAGTTCCCAGCAAGGTGCTGTTAGTGCCTGATTAAACCTCATACCAACCCATGTCCCCCATGGTAACCCAGAAGACATCCGCTGAGACTGGGAGCGCTGATTCAGTTTAATTGCCCCTGCTCTCTGTGATGGCCGGATTTCTTGTCTCTCAAGGCCTGGAATGGAAACCCATGTGATCAGATGAACTATCCGGGTGTCTTGACAGATCTGAAATATGAATATGGAGATGGCATTGTGCTCTGCAGCGACTTCTGAAACCCCAATGGTAAAATATGATCTGCCACTGAAACGATTTCAGGAGTGTGTGATTCGCGTGAAACTCATTTTCCAATGGAACACTAATTATTAATAAATCAGACCAAAAAGGGGAAAAAAGTGAGTGTGTGTGCACAAATAGTATGACATACATATGTATACCTGTGTATAAGATATGCATATATATATATCTATATCTTATACACACACGTCTATCTATATGTATAAATATGTAGGGCTCCATTTGAACAATATCTCTTTACGTATATCTGTCTTTGGATTCTTGCTCTTTGGGGGATTTACAGGATAATAATAACTTGTGTTTACAAAGCACCACACTCCAAGGAATTCAAACATTGAAAATATCTGGTTTATTCTCCCACTTCTATAGTGAATGAAGAAATAGATGATGCCATGTCCTTTTATTTCCTAGAGAGGAAAACCAAGAAACTGATGGAGGCAGCAATGAGTAAGAATTAGAACCAGCAATCCCCTGGAATCTGCATCACATTCCTGCTCTAGCGGAAGGAGGCAGGCAAGGAAGAAATCGGACAAGACACCCTGACAAACCCCAGGGCCACTGGATTCCTCATGAAACTGCCCGTCTTCTGGAAAGGCAGCAAAAGCGATGGTGCTGGCCCTAGAGGACTGAGGGGTCACTTAAGAAACACTACAAAGCAATGATTCTTGACTTTCTCCTCCTCAAACTCCCTTTTAGAAATTGCTCCGCCTCCCTTCCTCCCACCTCAGACTCTCTGCTCCAAGGTTTTCCAATCTACCAAAGAAAGTTGGCAGTGGGCTCCAGTGACACCTTGAGATTGACTAGCCATACCCATGAATCCCTGTGATGACAATGACATCTTTCTCATCCACACAAATTATCCATTCTCAACACGTGGACTTGCTATATTTCTAGCCTATTTCCAGCCAAATCAAAGAAATTTTACTGATTTCTTCTGCAGCCTTATTCTGAGTAAATATGTGATTTCCATTAGGCTTTTTTGAAATATGTAAAATATATAGACTCACATTACTACTTTCAGGACCTCTAGGTGTTTGGGGATCCCTTACTGGGAATCACTCCTATGCCCAAAATGAGTTTGAAGATGAAAATTATTGCTAAAGGGAAAAGAACTGTTGGTGTAACAAGATATTTAAAAGCAGAATTTTTTCCCACCTGGGTTGGTCAGGGCCAAGCAACTGAGAAAGGAATGTTTTCGAAATGAGATGAACTGCTAAAGCAAAATGTGTAAAATTGAGACATGAGGCAAAAAAGGGAAGAGTGTTAGCTTGTAAGAGAAGAGGACTCTATTGTGTTAAGTTGTTCCCCTGGAAATGACATTTCCATTCAGCTGGGCAATTTTCTGGCCTCCCCAAACTTTATTAGGTTCTTGGCAATTATCCCAAGGAGACCTAAAGAAAGGTAGGTTATAATTACACAACTGATGTGTGTAGCGTGACAGAAATGAAGGAAGCCGTGCACAAGTTTTTATTAATTAACATATTTTTTCCTCAGTGCAATAAGGAAGGAAATTGTAAATTTGTAATCAGGCAGGTCTCTAAGTTTTCCAAGAATGGCTGGGATTGTTTTCTCCAACTAGGGTGAAAAGATAATATGTTGCACTTTGTGCAAATCCTAACTTGGTTCCTACATCACTCAAATAAGATTTCCAAAGCTAGTCGTAAATCTCTTTTTATACTTATTGTTAATTCATTTTGAGAAGCTTTCTTTATTCTAAAACTCCAGGATTTGTTTGGAAGTTTCCCGAGTCTAGGGTTTCATGTAGAAAGACTGACTGGGAAGTGAATTCCACCGGTGGTTTGGTGGCGTCTGCGTGCAGGCCCTCAGCCAGAACACTCCACCGAGTCTACAGTGAGCACTACAATGGGGTCCCTTCTGCAGAGAACGTTTGTGGACACCCTCTCCCCCGATGCTATAAGGACTAGTTCCTAGGAAGTGGACAGAAGCATCTAGTCACCCTGGTAATAAAGTCAATCACTTTGTTAATAAGTAGAAAGGAGACAATCAGTAGTGCTTATTTTCAACTAACTAAGTAGTACAAATAGGGACAACCAATAAGCAAAATTTTGACTCTATTTCATTTTTAGAGTTTCTCCACCCACAACGTAAATGTAAAAGTCTCCTGAATTGAGTATCTTATCATTTTGGTCCCTTGATGGATTACCCAGAATCAGATTCATATTTCCCCAAAAGAGAAGCCACTTAAAAATAGCCATTGCTCTACACGGATATCAAATAAGTGTCTCCTGCAGGGGGTGCAGTGGACGCAGGAACCCAAATCCGTTTCCAGGAGAGGAGGCCTTCAGGAGGAGCATGAAGCCAAGGAAAGGAAATTTGACGGCTGGGTATTCGGAAAGTATTCCTTACAGTCAAGTCTCTGTGGCCAGGGAGGTGTCTCCCAACGGGAGTGGTGGGAACCCCACAACCAGAGACATTTAGAAGGAGGCCTGGCTGGAGCTATGGAAAATTAACCATAGGGAACAATCATGCCCTGGCAGGGGATAGAGGAGACAAGTTTAAGAAGTCATTCCAGCTCTAATTTCTAAGAACCTGATTAGACTACAGAGAAGAAAAGGAAATAAAATTTGAAACAGGAAGAAAAAAAAGGAACAAAAGCCAGAAGAGAGAATGATGTGATCATGTGAAGGCACACAGTTAGAATACACACTGGTAAACCCTAATCCCCATCCAGCCACTATCACAACCCGGCTGCCGCGGAAGGCTGGGTGTCTTAAGGGAACACAGGCAGGGAGCTGAAAACCAGAGGGGCTGAGGGGAGACCCTGCTGCACTTACTTAGAATGACACTGAGAACTTGGGAGCCTTTGTCTAAAGAAAGTGTTGAAGGAAAGGAAGCCTGCGATGAAGCAGCCTCTCAGACTCCTTTCTTGGTGGAGTCTGGCTATTCCTTCTTGCTGTTAATCAATGCAATCTTGTCTAAACTGTCTACTTTCCTTAGCAGCTGAGTCTGGGGTTAAGCTTTGGGCTCACTTTTTTTTAAAAGGAGCGTCAGAGATATCACAATGACACACGATTCCCCTGATTTTTAGCATGCATAGTCATAGATAATCTAAATATCCACTTCACTCCCCTGCTTTATTAAACACAGTGTAAATCTGCCCAGATTAAATATTTAAGTCATGGAGTATTCCAGCATGAATAAGCGAGGTCCAGATACTTATAATTGAGTGTGTGTATTTGTGTGTGTGTCAAGCACAGTAGACATTTCCATACTTAATGATTTTTTTAAACTAGTCAAAAGAACTGTGATCTGAATTGAGTGAACCAGGTTCCAAACAGGCAGTTTTCCTGACCATGTACAGACAAAGGAAATAGTTTCCTTAAGGAGAGGAATCACTTGAAAGCTTTTAGGCCAGACCCTGCTCCAGCTCAGATTTCCTTTCTTTTACTCCTTTGATGAACAACTCATATGGAGATTCAAGCGTCTTGTGCCTGGTTTGAATTTAAGCTGTTGCTGACTTTAGTGGAAAACTTTCATAAACTCAACTCAGCCTTTCTTCCTTTCCCCCACCACTGTCGACCAACTTCTGATATGTCCTTGGATATTCATCCTGAGTCATTCATGTCATCAACATGACAGAAAACAAATTTCCCCCCAAGAGAGACTGAATTCATTCCACGCCTCTCTTCTGGAGCTCTGAGTGCTGCCATTTTCCTTCTGGAGCAGGTGGAGCGTGAGGCAGAGATGGAGGACAACTGGATGCAGGAAGGTGAAATGAAACAGGAGTGATGCTTTCAGACAACTGCTGGAGATCGAATATCTCGGGGGCAGAGTTATTACCAGAACAATGCCACATGGATCCCATCCAGTACTCAAGCAAGAGGCCGTAGTCTCTGCACGCCAAAGCCTTTCTTCAGAAATAAACTGGGTAGAGAGCATAGCTTTTAAGAAAAGGCTTTGCCTTCAAAACAGGACTCTTTCTTCTGGTCACTTGAGAATAGTGTTCTGAATGGATTTCCCCGCCTCTTTGCTGGGCTCTTTGGTGAGAGTTGAGAGGCTGAGATGCCCGGAACATTTTGTTCAGGAACCTGCCCTGCCTTCAGGATTGTGTAGTGAAAAACAAGAGCTTTGGAATCCATCCAGTCTGGATTCGAAGCCCAGCTCTGCCACTTAAGTGGGTAACTATGAGCAAGTACTTTAAGTCTCCCGGTCCTCAGCTTATCTGTGAATGTGAGATATCATCCTCAATTTATGGGTATTTGTGAGGATTAAAATAAGATTACATTTCTAAAGTCCCCTGTCTTTGCTTCATTCTTTCTCTCTGACCCTATGCTCTTGTTGATAACTGTGCAAATTCTCCTGGTCCTACGTCACTAAAACAATTGTGTCCAGTCCAAGGATGGAGGATCCAAGAAAATCCCTAGGGTATGTGGGGCTGAAGCAAATTACACCGTGTGTCCCCACTCCCAGCATGTTTACAAAGACACAATCAGATTTAAGCGAATTTCAAGGAAAGTTTTGAATTGAAGATGGGTATATCACCAAAGGAAAAGTCTAAGGAATATATGTGCCAGCAGTAAAAGGGAAGCAGCCCGTTCAGCCTCAGGATGGCAACGTAGGGAGCTGTGCCATATCTGTCATGGACTTTTCATCATCAGTTACCCTACCCCCACAGCACTGATCCCCACAAGGTTCCTGCATTATGCCCAGCACTTGCTCACCACAGCAGTATACAAGGAGCCCCCTGGCCCTGATTGGCCAAAACCTCAAGGAGTGACTGACAGAAACACTTCTGTCTCACACCAATGAGAATTCCTGAACTTCAGGAGGCTCTTTTGCCACAGTTCCTTTTCAACATTTGGTTATAAATGATACAAGTAGATTTACGAGGGGGCAAATCTGACAGATAGCTACCCGCACACCTGCTTCCATTAAAAATATATAATCCATTGAAAAAATATACAAGATGTAACTACATAGCTGAGGCTTCATCTTGAAAGTAGGCCATTGGTGTAAAATAGTGCATTCGTGTCCTGTGGCTACTATACAAATTGCTACAACTGTAGTGGCTTAAAATAACACAAATGTCGTCTCTTACAGATCTGGAGGTCAGAAGTTCAAAATCAATTTCACTAGGCTAAAGTCAAGGTTGACACCTCGACTCCAAAGCTGGTTTCTTCCAGAGGCTCCAGGGGGAGAAGCTTTTCTTTGCCTTTTCCAGCTTGTTGTGGCTGTACGCATTCCTTGGCTTGTGGCCGCATCACTCCAATCTCTGCCTCTTTGGTCACATTGTCTTCTCCTCTTCTGTAGCCAAGTCTCCCTCTGGCTCCTTTTTATAAGGACACCTGTGATGACATTTAGGGCCCACCAGCATAATCCAGGATAATCCCCCTATTTCAAGATTCCAAACGTAATCACATCTGCCAAGTCCTTTTTGCCAGATGAGGTAACGTTCATAGGTTCCAGGGACCAGGATGCAGATATCTTTGGGGACCATTACTCAGCTTACTGCAAATGGGACTCCCCTTTCATTAACAACAGCCTGCAACTGCCTTGTTAAAATGTGTTCTTTGCCTAGGTGAATAGGAAAACAATTTTTTGGCACCTTAATTTTTTTTCCATTTTAAATCTAGAATACAAAGCTATAAGAGCAATATAATACAGGAGTATCATTTCATGCAATTGCCGTTGTCTTTGCCACCTCCAGAAAGGAGCTGAGATGTGGCTTCTAAAGATATTAACAATCTAAGACCTTACTCTCCTCTATGCAGACTTATTGTAGACTATTATCTCAGTCATTTTCCATCAAAATTGATGAAGTGCTCCAGATCTGGCAAGAAAGCATATGCTTTTCCAGACACATAGAATCCTAAATATATACACCCTTAAGGGACAGAGAGTGGCATTTAAGCTAGGAATGTTTGCCCAGTTGAAAAACAGGAGGTTGAAAGGGGACAGCTATTTAAAAGTCACTCTGATATCACCTGTTCCCCAAACAATTCATTTCAGGGTCACAGCCATTGTTGCTAGGTGGCATAACATTTATTACTATAGTGTCCTGGGCTCCTTAGATTGGTAGCAGACACGTCTATTCCTCAGAGCATGAGCAAAGTTGATAATGTCCTCTTACCCTTGGCAAGCTGAACTTCAACTGCCAAGATACTGGTTGACATTAAGACTTTGCAACACCCATCATTGTCTGTCACCTCCCAAGATAAACTCTCTTGTGACTGGTTTCTCCCAGCAACAGCCACTGATGCCATTTTATTCAATCTCTTTTGTAGACTGGCTCTTGGGTCCCTGACACTTCCTGGATTGCTCAGTTTGGTCATATGCTCAAAGCTAAACTCACAGACCTCCAGACCTCATAGTCTGATGGGATAGGAAATAATCAGAGGACCTGGACAGAGTAAGACTGTCAGAGAAACTGCAAATCAGCAAAAGAATGAAAGCCCCTTGACCCTGAGCACATCTGCCACGTATTTAACTCCGCGTTCTTGCCAAGCCCTGAAAAGCCAGGCTGGGGAGACAGGGGAGCGGCCTGGGGTTATGCAGTCTAGGAGAGCGTAGAGGTGAAAAGCCTGGCGGGTTGCCGCTTATGCAGTCCACTCTCTGGGAAGGAACCAGGTCGGGGAGGGGACGCTGTGAGCCATGAGGATAGTCTTGGACACAAACATTAGGGGCTGCGGGAGTGTCTGGGTGACCAGCCGCCAGTTGTACTGGATTGATTTTATTTGCCTGTTACTTTGCCAGCTGGCTCCCGACCAGAGGAAGCAAATGAGGCTTTAGCCGTTCTTTGGGGTTCTGATCTCAGGGCTACATTAAAGAGATGTGGACGTTTGGGAGGAAGTGACCCTGTGAGGTCCTGGGTGAATCTTCATTTCCATATTCCAGGGTCAAATTGAAAAAAGGCCAGGTATAGAAAGGTTTTGTTTTAGGAAATGCCTGAAGGACCTTCCTGGTAGAGCTCCACCTACTTCTCCAGCCTCATTTCCACTCCTTCCACCCAACCCCACCTCCCCCTGCCCCACACACACTTTTCGCTCGAGGAAGTTGGAGGATCGACTTTCAGTTTCTCTTCCCTGCTCTTTACTCTCCGTCTTTCTCATCCAGTTCAAATCTCATTGTCCCTTGGATTCTTTTCTGGTTTTCCTAATCTGAATTAGTTTACCCTTTCTGGGTCTCCCTTAGCATCCCTCATATCGTTTATTACATGAGATGCTAGAATAATTAATTTATTAATCTTTCCTACTGGACCAAAAAGTATTGGAAGGTAGAAATTCTCTCTTTATATTCCCTTCTGGTACATGGTCCTGATTTGGTCAATGTTTGGTGAGAAGATGGCATTCTTATGTTAGACACTTTGTGGTACAGACCTGGGCCATGGACCTGTGGTCATGGTGCCAGAGTGTGCGTGATGGATGCAGTAGAAGGAACATGTATGAAGCTGCAGGGCTTCATGCACAGCATTTTTTTAAAAAAAAAAGTGGCCTCGACTGATTTTTTAAAATTTCAGTTGCTATGGTATATTCTTTTGAGGAGGTGAAACCAGGGGTGCAAGATGAGCAGCAAGATAGCCATACATATTCCTAGCACAGGAAACTTGGCCATCTTGGAGACGCCAGCAGGAATTCCACCCACTACAACTGCTCCATACTGAATGCACATATGCCAACCAATCAAATTTTTTCTTGGGAAGAATAAAGGAAAGTCAAAGATTAGAGATAATAATGCCCTGAAATATTCCATGTGGAATATTGGATTGCAGTTGGAAGTGATGTGTGTCACTTTTCTGCCAAAGCATAGAAAAATAGGCATGAATTCTCCAAAGACTTGATTCCTTGCTGTGCTGATCATGGGGGACTCATGTTGAGATGGCAGAGCAAGAGGATCAAAGCAGCCTGGATTGCTGAGTCACTGCATGGAGAATAGATGCCTTGGAGAGTTGCCCCAACCCACAGCTGAGTTTGCATGAGTGAAATTTAAATGTTTGTGGTCATAAGCCACTGAGCTTTGGGGTGGCAAATGACCTATCCAGACTAGAGCAGGTAAGTTGTTCTAAAACTTTCTTGCATACTTATGAAGTAGCACTACTCAGTGCCAGAAACACTGAGAGGATTGTGATGTCATCCATTGGTCTACTGTTTCTTCTTCATGGTAATCAATATGCACCTTACTTTGAGGGCCCAAGGAACCTGGTAGGCTAACAGGCTCAGAGAGAAGTCAGTGAGTGTGTTATGGAAAATTCAAGGGAAATGCAGTGACATATGGGCTATAAACATCTGTGCACATTCCTTACACAAATTCTTGAATTACAACCTCGCAAATCAGTCATCAGATGGCAGAGATGGAGATAATGGAGGGTAGTAATAGGATCAGATATTTAACCCTTTTGGATTTCCCATCATAGACCTTTTAAAGGCCCCATCCTCGACATCATTATTTGACCTCTTACATGGGATCATTACTTAATACTTCTTAAATACCTAATAATTACAAACTCTTATTTGGTGCAGAGCTGTTTTCTTGGCCAGGCTCCTGAATATATCCATTCTGTACGGACATTGGTCAGCATTCATGGGCCACTATTTACTGATTCAAATGCCAGACCTCCAAATAGAGTGTGTTCAATAGAGTTTGAATGAACAAATTCATTGCACTCCTATCTTAGCTCACCTTAGATCTTAAAAACACAGAATTCACTACCCTGAGCGAGAAAAAGTAATTATCTTTAAGTAAAAACAACTACCTGGTTGTCTACAGCAGGCTCCATCAGAAATATTCTAGAATTTCTTTTCATCAGAAATAAGTCATTATTATATAGAGCTAGAAGGGAAAAAGAGTTTGATTTGCAAACAACCTTAAAACACACAGCTCTCTCTCTCTTCTCTAACTCTCTGTAAGCACCGTGAGGCATTTCCTATTAAAAATTTCAGCTCTGCTTCTTATCACCTTTGCCCTCTTCTCTGCTCTGACTTTAAATTCAGGAGATGGTTTCCCTGGGGAGCATAGATCCTAGTGCCATGTGATATGGCCTAAAGGGTAGTATGACAAAGCAAAACAAAAGGAGATGCTAACCTTGCTTTCTCCCATCCAGGGGCACCCCCCACCCCACCCCACCCCCACTGAATGCCAGGGCCTTGTAGTGAGTGAGGCTGAACAATCTCGGTGAGACCGATTCTGAACTGGAAAGGGAACATGGAGTTAGCAAAATTTCTGGTATTTGAAAGGGACTGGTGAATAATGGACGCTTTTAAATGGCTTTTGCTATTTTTATTGTTTTTTACTACAGAATTAATACTTGCTCATTATGGAAAAGTAAAAAACATATAGAAAATTGAAAAGAGAGAAAAATCATTTTTCAATCTAACCACGTAGATACTGCTATTAAAACGTTGGCTTGAAACCTTTCTCTCCGAGTGTGTTTGTGTGTGTATCTGTGTATGTGTGTCTGTGAATTCATGTGTATTCAAGTATAATTATCTATAATTATATATTATTAGTATTATCTTCATAACTTAATATTAACTATTTTAACAAATCAGAATTTCCATTCTGGAGGCAACTATATAAAGAAAAACAATAAATACAATACAATTAGGAAAATATCTTAATATATTGCTCAAAGTTGGACAGTGTGACACCAAACTCATGATTGACAAGAGACAAGTAGACCAAAGAGATGGCCAAAGTGCAGATATTCAGAGATTAGAGATGGAGCTGTAAAAGTGGCAGAGGGACATTTTGAGACATTTTAGGAAAATCTAACATTCATTTGGATTTTTCTTTTCTGTGGAATTGAAGTGTCATTCTTCCTGCGATTTCCTCAAATCTCCAGTGCCTTCAGGGATGCTTTCTGGAAGACATCAGGGAAAGATGCTCTGTCCCACTTCCAGGGGGATGTGCTGGGACATAAAGCCGGGGTAGCACAGAGAAGGACAAGATTGCACACTGACCTGCTTCAGCAACAGCACGATCTCAGAGCCAAAAAGAATGAAGAAAACAGGAAGCTGTCACCCCCTGTTTCATGAAGTCCTGGACCTGGGGAAGAGCGTCTCTAGAGAGAAAAGGAGAAAGGGAGAGAACCTGGAATGGATTTGGAGTGAACTTAATGTGAATTCCAAAGGGTAGGGTGGCTTGGCCTTCACCTAGATTACATGCAGATCCTTTTAAAAGTGGTATGTTATTTCACACGCTACAGATTTTCACGTAACAAATATTTCAAGGCCATCCATGAAAATAGATACCCATAATCATCATGTTAATGTGGCTGTGAGAGGGATTGGCTATGTAATTATGATAGATGTTACTAGTATTCATCAATACCTGGTTCTCTCTCCTGGATATATGGAAGACCCCACTTCTCACCCCCTTGCAGTTGGGCATGGCCATGTGACTAATTGTGAGCAGAAGCGACCAATCCTCCTTCTTGGCTGAAGGAGCAAAAAGACCACATGTGAATCTCCAGTTTCCCGCTGTACCGTCTTAGTAATCATGGAAGAGGCCTTGCGTTGAGATGATAGCGCCACAAGATGAGAGTGGTTTGGACTGCTCAATCGTCACATGGAGGACAGCTGCCTGTAATGTCATCCAGACTTTATGTGGGCAGGAAATACATTTTTGTTGGTCAAGCCACTGAGATGTTTGGTGTTACTGCAGCATTAGTAAGCCTACCCTGACTAATATGTTGGTCACCAAATCCATTTCCTCCTTTTGCTGGGTACTCAGCCAGATTACCTTTCCCAGCCTTCCTCAACTTTGTGACTGAATTTTAGCCAATAGATTGTGAACAGAAGCTATGCACGTTACTTTGGAGATGAGATGAGTAAGAAGTGGGTACACCTTCTCTCCCCTTTTTGTCTTCCTGCTGAGGGCCGTGAAGCCTAGGAGAGGAAGGAACCCCAAGTTTAGAAGGATATGGATCCTTGAAATACTTCTTGGAGGACAGCTGCCTGCCATTCAGAAATGTTTGCGCCAGCTTCATGTGAGTAGGAATAAATTTTTATCATGCTCAATCCATTGCAATTTTTGGTGTTGCTTACAGGAGCAGCTAGCATTTCCTTAACTTTTAAAGAAATTGGTACTTTGAAGTGGAGTGCTTCCATAACCAAAACCTAAAGTGTATGTCATCTGACTTAGTGGTGAAATGGCAGACAGCAAGAAAACTAGCAGTCTAGAAGCCTCAGTAGTACTCCATTACGCATTGGCAAAACATTTGGTAAGACTGTTGCCTGCAATAACTTGGAAGGCTAACCATGTCCATACCAAGACTGTTAACTCAGGGAAATTGTTGGAAAGAGTCAGTATGAGTATGTGGTGGCTATCATAATCTGATTTTAACCAGATTTTATAAGAAAAAGATATGCTGCAGCTAGAACTGGCTCTTTTTCAAGCAGAGATGAAAGACACTCCTGAGAGTTCATTTTGGACTTAATGGGCAAGAGAATTAAATTTCTATCATGTGGACATTTTTGGTTTTGTTTTTAAAACAGATATCCTTAATTTAATATGGCTATATAGTATTTTATTGTAGGAATATATCACAATTTGTTTAAAGGAACCCCTGTTATGAACAGTTGGCATGTTTCCAGTTGTTTTGCGATGTAAAAAGCCCCACTTTAATCATTCTGATACTAAGTTTTGTCCATTTATCTGATTATTTTATTACAATTTATTCTTGTAATTGAAAATGTAGGGGTAAAGAATATGGATATTTTAAATTTGATGTATTTTGCTTGTGTCCAAACTAAATATACATCATTTTGAAATCCCACCAGCATAGCCTCATCAAAGGCATTATCAGTATTTTCATCTTTAACATAAATGAGCAAAAAGTATGATGTCTCATTGTTTTCATTGTTTTCCTCATTGTTAGTGAGGTCTAACATAATGTCATACGTTTGTTTACTCATTTCTGTGGACTTCTCCCTTGAGATTTCTGTTTTATTTATAAGGACTCAGTTTAGTTTGCGACTCTTCTGCTTTCTGCCTGTTTTTCCAGTCTAGGTATAAATAACACTCAATTTCACTCCCAAAGTACCCTGGTTTGGACAATAGATTATATGGTCACCCTAGATATAAGCCCTCAGTGTGAGAACATGTTGCTATTTTCCCTCAGGTTATCATTTGTCAAATTTAAAGTTTGATTAAATTTTTGTTATACATTTTGCCCATTTTTTTCTTTATGATTTCCAGCTTCAGTATCATGTTTTGAAAAATTTTCCCCATTCTAAGGGATAGAAATAGCCACTAGGTTTTCTTGTATTAGTTTACGATTTCATTATTTACATGGCAGTACAACGTTCCTCCCTCACCTTCTTCAGACTTTACTTAAAAGTCACCTTTTCCATTGAAATTGCACCCCACGCCCAGCAACTGGGGAAACACTAACTCTCTGCTCTGTTTCCCTCCATAGCGCTTGTCACTGTGTAACCTACTACATATCTCACTTACTTAATTGTCTTATTGTCCCCTCCGACCTCCATGAGGATGTAAGCTCCATGAGGGTGGGAATTTTTGTCTTTTTTGTTAACTGTTTTATCTCTAGGAGCTAGAACAGGCTTGGCATCTTGTAAGTGTCCAACAAAACACTTGTTGAATGAATGAAATTAAATCTTCAACCCACCTGAAATTTATTTGGTAGTAAGATATAAAGTAAGGACTCAGCTTACTCTGTCCTTTCCCTTACTGAATTAAAATCCCCCTTAGCATATACTGAATCTGCATATCAGCACTATATGTTCTGTTATATTAATTAGTCTCTATTCTTTCACCAGCATCACATTTAAATATATATATATATATATATATAGCATTAATCTACATTGTAATGTCTTATAGGACAAATTCTTCAATAACCTTGTTTATTCTTTAGTTTTTCTTATATTTGTTCTCAAATATTTACTCTTAAATATAAAACTTAGAATATTTGTCATGTTCTCATAGATACCCAATTAGGGAAGGGGATTGGGAGAGTGTTTAAATTATAGATTGCTGTAATGAAGATTTATATCTCAAAGTCCTGAGATCTCTTGCCTAAGATAAGATGTGAATCTCTATTTTTCAAGTTTCTTTGTATTAGTTATGGGAACACTAGCTGCTGAAACAGATAACTTTTGAATACAATGGCTTAACACAAAAAGTCCAATCAGGGTTCAAGGGACTACATTCTACTCCATAATTTAGGGGTCAAACCTTCTTCTGTGTTTTTATCCTGCCTCTCCCCTCCCATGCTTTAGAAACATTTGCCAGCAGATGGGGAAAAAAGGTGAATAAAGTGTACCTGTTTCTTAACTACTCCAGCCCAAAATAGACACATATTTCCACCTTAGGTCCTCACCGATGTTCAAAAGAAATAAAAGAAAAAAAATCAGAGGAGTTAGATCTGGAAAGAAAAAGACAAAGCAGATATTATTTTTACATGATAGAATCTTCTATATAGAAAAAAAATAATCCATAGACTTTACAAGTACAGGTTGCTTGATTTGAGATCAATTTATAAGAATCAGTAGCAATTTTTCCTACATCAGAAATAATTAGATAGAAAAAATACCAGAAATTAGCTTTCATAATAGTAAAAACAAAACCAAACAAAACCAAAGAACCTACAAAACTCTACTGAACATAACAATACCAGCAAATACTTAAGATCTCTATGGGGATGTTCTTCTTTCTTTAAATGAGGATTACTGCCTTTTAATTGGAGTGTTTAGCCCATTTACGTTTAATGAAGTCATCAGTATGCTGTTTGTTTTCCATTTGGCCAATGTGTCATTGTTCCTTTCTTCTCCTGCTTTCCCTGCCCTCTTTGAATTGATTATTTTAGGATTCATTTTATCTCCACCATTGACTTGCTAGCTATATGTCACTGTTTTATTTTTTTAGTGTTTGTTCTAGGTTTTACAGTATACATCTTTAAGGTATCATACTCTATCCTTAAATAATATTATACTGCAGGTGTGCTTTCATTTTCATCTTCCCATCCTTGTGTTATTGTTTTCATACAATTTACTTCTCTGTATGTTATAAATCTTACAATTCTTTTTTTTTTTTTTTACTAAAAAAAGTAATCATTTATTAATGCTTGTGGATTGTGGGTTCATAGGTCAGCAGGGTAGTACTTCTGATCTGGGCTGGGCCTGGCTTGTCTCAGACGGGCTCATTTTTGCAGCTGTTGTTAGCTAATGGCACAGCTGGGATCAGCTGGGAGTCTGGATGCTCGAGGACGGCTTCAGCTTGGATGACTTGTCTCTGTTCCACATGGTCTCTCATCCCCCAGTAGGTGAACCTAGGTTTAGAGTTCTCCTGGCAGCAGTAACATTCCAAGAGGCAAAGGAGAAATGTTCAAGGACTCTGGGGGCCTAGGCTTGTAACTGGCACACTGTCAATTCTGCTGAATTCTGCTGGTCAAAGCATGTACCAGAGTAGGAAAACAAACTCCACTTCCTGGTGGTAGAAGCTCCAAAGATACATTGCAAAGGGAAGGATGAAAAACTGAGGCGATTTCTATGCTCAATCTGCTACAACTCCTTTAAATTTCTATATACAAACATAAATATTTATGTGTAGATACAGATGTATTTTAAAATACAAATTAAATAACAAAATAGAGAAATTCATGTACACAAAATATATATATATGTGCCTGTGTTTTTATATTTAAACATGTATTAAACATTATATAAAATATAATACAGTAAAAATATGTAATTATAAAATGTGTAATAAGTATTATGTATAATATAATTATTATAATTTTGAATTTATTTCACACTGTACCAGAACTACTCTTTATTTTATTAAATAATGTTTGAAAATACTATTCCAGTGGTACAAAATATCTAATTGTGTAGATAAACAGAACTTTTTTTAACTGTATATGAGTCACCTTTATTTCATTCAGGTTTGAAACATGTTCACTGTTTTAATTATACATTATAGTAAAAAAAAAACGAACAGTGAACAATAAATTCTCTTCAAAATAGAATTAAATAATTTTGTAACAATGATAAACAACTAAGTGCAATGATCAAAAATAATTTTTAAAAAATATGAAATATTAAATAAAGAATTTCATTGGTATTATTTTTTATCTGAAAAGTCAATCATCTTTAGAAGAAAGTAAAAAACAAGAAAAAAGTATTTCTTATTTCCCACTAATGTAACCTCTTCAGTTCTTTATTCCCTTAGGTAGATCCAAGTTTCCATCTGGGGTCTTTTATCTCCACCTAACGATCTTCCTTTAACATTTCTTGTAGTGTAGCTCACCTTAATAATTCTCTCAGCTTATGTTTATCTGAAAATATCTTTATTTCACCTTCATTTTCAAAGAATAGTTTTGCTAGATAAAGAATTCTAGGTTTATAAAATTTTTCTTTAGTCCTTTAAATATGCCATTTCACTGTCTTCTAATGGATTCTTTTTGATGCAAAGTCTATGTTTTGTTTTGCTTTTTTGCTAAGGAAGATTCACCCTGAGCTAACATCGTTGCCAATCGTCCTCTTTTTTTACATGAGCTGCTGCCACAGCATGGCCACTGACAGATGAGTGGTGTGGTTCCATGCCCGGGAACTGAACCCAGGCTGCCGAAGTGGAGTGTGCCGAACTTTAAGAACTAGGCCATCGGGGCCGGCCCTGGTTTTCTTATGTATGTCCCTGTCTATGTAAGTATCTTTTTTTTTTTTACTGGATATGCTGAAACTTTTCTTTATATCACTGAGTTTTCAGAAATTTGTTTATGATGTGTCTTTATGTTTTAAAAAAGTATTATACTGCTTAGGTTTCCTTGAATCTCTTGGTTGTTTGAATTTGTACTTTTTATTAGATTTGAAATTTTTCTCAGCCATTATTTCTTCAAATATATTTTCTGTTCTTTTCTCATTCCCCTTCTTCTGGGACTCCAATTTCTTGTGTATTATGCCACTTGATAGAGTCCCACAGGTCACTGAGGCTTTATTCACATTTGTCAGTCTTTTTTCTCTATATTTCATTTTGTGTAGTTTCCATTGCTATGTTTTAAGTTCACTGATCTGTTATTATGTTGTGTCGATAATTTCCGTTTACTGAAATTTTCCTTTCACATGTTGTATTTTTAATCTCTGGAATTTTTATTTGTATTTTTCCCCATTTGTTCCATTTCTTTCTTCATTATGCAATGCTTTTTTTTTTTTTTTTTGCTGAGGATGATTAGCCCTGGGCTAACATCTATGCCAATCTTCCTCAACTTTACATATGGGTTACCAGCACAGCATGGCTGACAAGTGGTGTAGGTCTGTTCTTGGGATCTGAAGCTGCAAACCTGGGCTGCTGAAGTGGAGGGCACTGAACTTAACCACTACACCACCAGGCCGACCCCATAACGCTTTTTTTTAAGTCCTCAAACACATTTTAAATTTTGATTTAAAATCCTTTCCTGACATTTCCATCAACTCTGTCATTTGTAGATTTGTTCCTATGATTGATATTTTTCTCCTCATTATGGATTACAATTTCCTCCTCCATCTCATATCTTGTACTTTTTGATTAGATGACATATTATGAATAATATTGCTATTGAGTACTTGGATTTTTTTGTTCTGTTTTTAAAGAGGGTTTAAATTTTGTAGGAGAGATAGTTAAGTTTCTTGGCTTAATCCTTTGAGATTTGTTTTTAAGTTGCATAAGAGCAAGTCTACAGTAGCTTTTGTGATTTGTTTTATGCTTTCTTTACTTCTTTAGCTTTTACTATATATTTTGTTTATTTCTCTCTTCATTCATGGCTTTACTGAGAAAAATTTAAATGTGTAGAAAAGTTGAGAGAATAGTACAATGAACAACCATACATTCACTGCCTAGATACACCAATCATTTGAATTTTGCCATGTTTGATTAATCTATAATACTTTGTATTTATTTAATGTTTTCTTACTATTTAGAATGTGTATATTTTGTGTTTTTGAGTACTTTGTATTTTTTGTTACTTTTATGTCTTGATATACTTGCTCAAATCTATCAAAACTGCCATATTTTTTCATCTATTCCCTGAAAAAAAAGGGAAAAATGCAGAAATTTACACACATGCATTTTTCTTCTTGCCACTGACTTCCTTCACTTCCTGATGTGTGTATGTATGTGTGCAGGTGTGTGTGTGTTTTGTTTGCTGTGAAGTTCTTATCCATATCCATTATATTCAAATTATTAATTTATATCATACATATAGATAAATATCTCTCTATATCTATATGTATCTGTATATCTAGAGATTTAATACTTAAAATTTAGCATTTAATTTTTGTTTTGTAATCACAGTGATCACACTTACTTAAACTTAGATTCATATTTACAACAGGGTCTATCATCTATCAGGATTCCAAAGGAGCCCATGGATTAAGTCCTATAGATTTCTAAATAACCTGAAATATTATGTACATTTCTATTGTATATGTATGTACATTCTTTTCTGAGAAGGTCCTTGTTTTCCTCAGAATCTCCCAGGGTTTAAGAAGAAAAGAATTAATTGATCCATATTCGCTAAGAGTTCTTTAATACCACAACTTCCATATTCTCTTTGGTTCATCTTTTCTGTTGTTGGGATACTACTGCAACTGACCTTTTCCATGAATTGTTCATTGGTGATATACGTCCCAAATTCTTGCTCTTTCGAGTATGCATATCTTTTGCCTTTACAAAAATAATAGCTTGACTATTTATGGAATACTTGGCTACAAATTTTCCTCCTTAAGATTCTCTAGTACTGCTAATGTGAATTCTGGACTTGATGATTTCTATTGTTGGTTACATGTTTCCTCTAGCTAAACGTTTGGAATAACAGATGGCATTTGCCGCGTACATTATATGGCAGGCAACAGACTAAGTACTTCGGCGTGGATTTTCACACACCACCATGGGATAATCTTCTAAACTGTATACTGTCTGTCCAACATTTGAGCACGCAGTTTGAACCCAGATGATGTGACTGCAGTCTGCAGCAGTACTATACTGATTTGAAGGATTGTTTTTCTTTTTGTCCTTAAAGTTTTTAACCTTTGCTCAAATGAAAAAGAGAAAAAATTTTATCCATTTTACCTGCTATAGTGAGCCTTTGCAAACTGCATATGCCTCTTTTTGTGTTTTTGTTTATCATTGTTGACTTCTTCGGGCCCACAAACTATATGCTGAGTCTTCATTGTTGGATTTCCATAGCTATCATCTTTGCTCTAATTATTTTCTTTCCTTTGTCCTTCTCTCTTCATTCTGAGTGATTTTCTCAAGATGATTCTCTACTCATTCAATTTTTCTAGCATCAATTCTGTTGTGATACTTTTACTATAGTTTTAGTTCTATAATAACATCATTTTTCTCCTTGGTTTTTTACTTACCTGTCCAGGTCCCTTTTCATTTTGTTATCTTCTCCCATTTCTTGTTTGATAAGTTCACTTTTCCTTTCCTTTTCTTAGGAGCATGATGGAGTTGTATACTTTTTGTGTGTGTCTTCTGCTGTAAAATTTACTTCAAATTACGTTTTTTTATCTCTCATATCTTTTTTGCATATTAGGTTCATTTTCTCCCTTTTCATTGTATAATTTTTCTAGGTCTAAAGCGTCTGTTTTTATTCTGTGTTCTTGCCTTTGAGTGGAGATTGGTCCTTGGAGCTCTGAAGTTACCATCAACAGAGAGAAGGCTGAATCTCCTAAATCCTCATTCCATAGGATATAAGATGGGGGGCTGGATGTTGTAGATTAAAGTGTCACTTCATTTTCCTGAGGAAGTAGAGAAGGAGCTAAGATACATGGACAACTTTGTGTATTGAATTTTGATAGACATAAATAGAAACTCTTTCAACGGGGCCAGCACTTGGAGGTAAGAGGGGGCCCTGAGGTTTCTGTTTGTTTACCAACTATAGTGTGAGTGGGAACTTTGGTTATCCTGAGACCTAGCACCTAAGCATGTTGTTTGGTTGGTCAGATATTTTCTCAACTCAATGACTAACGTTTGTTGCTGCTGATCTATGGTTGTAATGTTGTTTCCTAGAAGATTCTCTCAAATTTTTCATCTTTATTAATCTTGCTTCTAGATCATTCTCTCAAGCTTGAAAAAAACCACGTGGAGCCAGTGAACACTGAGGTTCCATCAGATTGGTACCCTCTGTTGATCCATAGGGAGAGAATGGACTCCTGGTAATGTGGTCCCATCTTTTCCGTAGCCCACTCCCGTCTCTGTTCCCATCTTTCCAAGTTGAGAAACATTATCAGGAACTGACAGAATTGTCTCTACCCACTTCCCTTAATTTTCAGCCATTCTCACAAGTACAGGAATTACATATTGACTCCTGGAATCCTTTTTGAATTTGACATGGAATTTTCTTTTATATTGTAGCATATCTGATAGGTATTTCTCAAATCTTGGGAAATGCTTACATTTTAGAGGCAAATGGATGTGATTGATGGGGACTGATCAGAAAGATTGGAGAATGAGATCAGAGAAGATGAGCAAAGCAAGTATTTTGAGAGGATAGTGTGGTTATTAATATTAAATGCTGCAGAGATAGCCTATAGAATGAGAACTGAGAGGAGCCCATAGGATTTACACAACAGGGAGGCCACTGATGTAGGTGGAATAGAGGAGGAAGTTTCAGTGGCGTGTCTGGGGCAGGGAAGAGATTGCCGGAGATTATTAAATATGTGAAAAATGTGAAATACATGTGAAAGGAACATGTGGCAGGAGAGATAGTCAATGATCTCTCTAGTCATCATTTCCTTTCTCATAACATAAGAAGCTGGACCTGAAGTCTCCAAGGTCCCTGCTGCTGTATGGGGCAGCCAAGGCGAAGTAAGAGCTCACTCTTCTTGATGCAAACTACCCGGGAACTTCTCCATCAAATCTATAGAAAGAACACCAACTATGAAGAACTCTTGCTGAAAAAAAATGGAAACAGACTCCAATGAGCCTTTAGATTTAACTTCCAGTGTACAGGAAATAGCGGGCAGCGGGGACCGGTTAAGACATCAACAAGAAAACAATGGGTCAAGTCTAGAATGTGGGACATTTTGCAGGACAAGTCAATGGCATCAAAAATAAGAACACCCCAGGTGAGTTCCCAGCAGCCACAGTGGGCCATTCCTGCCCATGCTGGCAGTGTCCACCAGAGTCACTGGAGCTCTTTGCGTCTCCGTCTCAGGCCTTCTTCTGGTATCACGGGAGCCCATTCAGCCTGTGAGCAAGGCAGTCCAGAAGTAACCAATGAGGCATGAGAGTCTGGGGAGACCTCTGGGAAGGCAACTCTGCGATGCATGCTACACAGTTCCCTCAAGCATCCCCTGCAGAATTAACCCCTAGGCCAGCGAGAACCTGCTCACCACTGCATCTTCTCTTGACCTTTCCCGTCTTGCTTTTCCTATTCTCTCATTCTTGCTTCCTCCCATCACCTCCCCTCAAAATACCTGCACCTAAGTCCTTATCATAATGTCTGCTTTTGGGGAAATCCCCCCACCAAGCACAAGGGGACTATTTGAGAATAAAAGAGTAAACTTAGGAGACAAAACACCCAAATGCATCATGTGGACATTGATTAGATCTGGATTTGAACAAACCAGCTGTAAAATGATGTATTTGAGATAATCCAGGAAATTCGAATACAGACTTAGCATTAGATGATATTAAGGTATTATTGTTAATTTCATTAGTTGTGAAAATAATACTATATTTGTAAGAAAATGTCTTTATTTGGAGATGCATAAGGTTGAAATTCCTTATGCGTAAGGGTCAGAAATCATCTGACATGATGTCACAGTTTTCTTACATACTTTAAAGGAACAAACAAAGAAAGAAAAAGGAAAGAGAAAATAGAATAAATAAGGCAACTGTGGCAAAATGTTAATAATTATTGAATCTGCGTGATGAGCATATGAGGGTTCATATATTCCTTATTCTGTGTATTTTCAAAATCTTTCACAATAAAAAGTTTAATCTGTCTTTTGGAAGAGAAAAATGTAAATTCTCAGAAAACACTAACTTTGATAGGAGGCAAAATTCCTCCTAA
This sequence comes from Equus quagga, assembly GCF_021613505.1. Taxonomy (NCBI): domain Eukaryota; kingdom Metazoa; phylum Chordata; class Mammalia; order Perissodactyla; family Equidae; genus Equus; species Equus quagga. The sequence continues at coordinate 47,381,397 of NC_060275.1, read as the reverse complement.
AAGGACAGCTTACTTTCAGAGACCTACGCACAAAAAGGACTTTCAAACAACTCTTTCACACAAGACAAAAACAAACAAAGACCCTCCTACTCTCTCTGCACTATGACATCCACTAATTACTCACCTCCTCTCTTCCCTGCCTGCAGCCTTGCCAGGCACCACATTTCTCTCTCTGAAGTATGAGAAACCAAGCAAACTCTCCTGAAATCAGCATATTCCATTGCAAGCGCCCAGCCACTGACAGTCACATGAGCAGTACGCCGAGCAGCAGAGCGGGTTTTCAAATATTCTGGCCAAGAGCAGTTCCAAGGGCAGAGCCGAGGCACGCCACGCAGCTCACATAAAGAAAATTCCATGCATTTTCCACGGGCTGCTTCAAGATACCCCACAGAAAGAGACCAAGGCGTTGCTGAATCAATTCTCAAGACAGGAAGGAACCTCCTAAAAAGAAATAGCTCTTGGTCTCCTGCAAGGTGAAATGTGTGCCTCAGATCTGCAAATGAAAGAGGATCACAAACATATGGTTAATGACTCATCCCAAATGGAAAAACAGAGTTTGTTATATTTTATGGAGATTTTACATGTTGAAGGTACATCTGTTGCTGTTTATGCTGACATGTATGTAGAGATTGGCAGACCAAGTCCTCTGTAGGGATGAGCGAAATCCAAACCAAACCACAGAACTTTCTAACTTGGAGGCTGGCTCCTGGGATGGAAAACGGTTTCCTGATCCCTTGAAACACTGCCCAGCTGAGCAGGGTGACTTGGAGAGGCCCACATCACAGGACTGCACAGTTGGATGAAGCAACAAAACGTCCTGCTTTGCTCACGGCCTCCAGAGAGAGCAGAACAAAGGCAGGAAGCACAAGGGGTGCTGGAGAGCGCGGGGACCAGTCTCACAGCCTTCTCAGGACTCAACGCCTTCTTGGGGGACTGCTTCAGGCAAAAGAGACCACTTCCATTCTGACACGAATGCACCACCCAGAATCACACGAAACCTACTCCCTTTAGATCTGCTAGTGACATTCTCTAAGAGAGTGTCCATGTGCTCTCACAGACATTTTTTTTTTTTTCCAGTTGAGAAGCTCCGGTGAGTTTGAAAACTTTTCCTCAGTTATTTACAATTCCACAGTCTCCTATTCTATAACACCTTGGTTTTATTTTTCTTCAGTTGCATGATTGTTTAACCTCTAAATGGTGTATGTCACACCTGTTTAATCTAACCTCTGTCTTCCTCCCTCTCCCCCTCCCTCCCTCCTCCTTTCTTTGCTTGCCAAGGAGTACAGGAGAAACAACAGGTAAATAAGCAACGATACGACAAGGCTGAAGAGACAAGTGCCCTGAGAGTGTTGTGGGCTGAACGGTGTCCCCCCAAATTCATATGTGGAGGCCCCAACCCCTGGTACCTCAGGATGTGACCGTATTTGGAGACAGAGTCTTTAAAGAAGTAATGAAGTTAAAATGAGGTCATTAGGGAGGGCCCTAATCCAAGTGTCCTTATAAGAAGAGGCAATTTGGACAGAGACAAGTACAGAAGGAAGACTGTGTGAGGACACAGGGAAAAGATGACCATCTACAAGCCAAGGAGACAAGCTTCAGAAGAAACAGCCCTTCTGACACCTTGATGCTAAATATCTAGCCTCCAGAACTGTGAGAAAATAAAGTCCTATTGTCTGAGTCACCCAGTCTGTGGTCCTTTGTTATGGCAGCACAAGCAGATGAGTGCAAGTCAACCAGATAACGTCCTCTGAGAATCCAGAGGTGGAAGAGAAGATTTTGGTTTGGTGGGATCAAAAAACATCGTCTGGAAGAGGGAGCACATTAATTATGGCGTGAGAGATGGGTAGAGTCTGCTCCTGCACTAACAGCAAGGCTGAATAAACAGAATCAGAAGCTCAACTTGCTTACACAGACCTGCCCAGGGCAGCATTCGCAGTCCCTAGGGAGTCCTCCACATCATCCACGGGGAAGTTCTCTCCACTCTTGTGGCCAGGGCTCCTCCGCGGCATACACGGTCCTCGCTGTCTGATCCTTTCCAACAGTCAACTCTACTCCAGATTCAGGTAAATCTACATGAAAATTAAAGTGCTTGTTAACCCCTCACTCTCCCACACATTATTACCTCCTAACATTGGCTGAGGGCCAACTATGGCCTAAGCACAAAAACTCATCTCTTCCATGTTTGGTGTCTCGAAAGAAACAAAGTAAGTATAAAAAGCAGAAACTTAATAGACAATAATACAGTATCGGTGAGACCACCTCAGTGAACTCACTATTTGTTTCTAATCATCCTTGGTAAATGGCTGCTGTTGAGTATTATGTTACACATGTATTCAATTAAACTCAGGTTACTTTTAATATTGTCTAAAGTAGTCTCAACTAAATCCACTCCTTCAAGGTCTGCATTGGGAAAGTCCAAGAACGTATTACTGATAGTCATGAAAAATGTATTTAATGTTCTTGTAAATATTATAACTCCCGTTTTGGCAGTGGGAAAAAAAGTTCTCCTTCTGCATTGATTCAAGTGAGCTCTGGCTTCTTCTCAGCGAAGATCAGGGAGTTGGGCTGAGAAGGTGCAACAGTATCAGAAGGCAGATTTAGTCTTCAACCTCTCCCCTTGTTTTAAACCTTCAACTTCAGAAAAAAGGTCACAGATGTCATTCAGCCAGAGTCGTAGAAAACAACCCAAACATGAGAGATGCAATTTCTGAACTTTAGGGAGATACAGCGAGAAGAGACATTCTGGATCATTAGTGAAAAACTAAGTCCAAGCAGCACTGGATAAATATTGATAGAAATGTATGTGTATTTGCCGTAATGAAGGCCAAGAACAAGTTTATCCCCTTTTAAAGACTTCAAATTTTTTTTTTATCTTAGTTGCAAAACTTCGTGTGTTAGGTCCGGCTTCTTCCCAAGCACTTTCAATCATCAGAACATATATGTACCACATTCTTGATGAAAGGGGGCATTGAGACAATTATCCCAATAGTTCAGGCCATGAAATATTTGCATGAAAGAATCAAACAGTATTGGAAAGGGGAAATATTCCATTCTGGGGAAGTCAAGAGATCTCATTTCTAGGGGTGTGTTTTGGAAAAGGAGACAAGGACTATCATGCAGGGAATAAGGGCTTTGGAGTCAGACCTGGGTTTGAGTTTGTCCCTATGGGTAGGGAGAATGATTTCCCCCTACACAAAGACGAACACATCCTAACCTCTAGAACCTGTGAGCATATTACCCTACATGGTGAAAGGAACTTTGCAGATGTGACTAAATTAAAAAGCTTGAGATTATTTCAGATTATTTAGGTGAGTCCTACCTAATCACGAGAGTCCTTATAAGGGAAAGAGAGGGCAAGGGAGTCAGAGTCAGAGGAGGAGATGTGACGATGGAAGCACGTCCGTGAGAGATGAGCGATTTGAAGGTGTTATGCTGCTGGCTTTGAAGATGGAGGAAGAGGCCATGAGCCAAGGAATGCAGGCAGCCTGTAGAAGCTGGAAAAGTCAAGGAAATAAATTCTCCCCTAGAGCCTCCAAAAGAAACCAGCCCTGCCAACCCAGCCCAACGCTCCTGACCTCCCTGGAGTGTAAGACAATGCATTTGTGTTGTGTTAAGCCACGAAGTTTGTGGTAATTCGTTACAGCAGCAATTGGAGATGAATACACCCTGCTTTAGCAATTAATAGGCAGTAACTTGCTCTTGGGCAAGATACTTCATGAGATTGAGCCTCAGTGTATGCATCTATAAAATGTAGTGACTACTTATTTTAAAGGGTTGTGCAGTGAGGACTGAGTGAGGCCATGCAATATGAAGCATCTAGCCAATGCCTGTTAGGATTATTACTGTCGTTGCCTCTGATGCTGTGATTGTAGGCCAAATCCTCAACATCTCTGTATTTCCACAGCCTCATCTGTTGAATATGTGGCTTAAACAACAGAAATTTTTTCTCACAGTTCTGGAGGCTGGAAGTCCAAGATCAAGGTGCCAGCATGGTGGGGTTCTGGTGAGGGCCCTCTTCCTGGCTTACAGACTGCTGTCTTGCTGTGTCCTCACATGGCAGGGAGCGAGCTCTAGTCTCTTCCTCTTCTTATAAGGATACTAATGTTATCATGAGGACTCCACTCTTAGGAATCTGTCTACCCTAATTAACACCCAAAAGTCCCATTTCCTAATCCCATCCCATTGGGGGTTAGGATTTCAACATGTAGTCCACAACAAGGCCATGCCTTCTTCCCAGGGAGGTTGTGAAGACGACATGAATGAATAATGTAAGCCCAGGTGTTTAAGGTGTGATTTAACTAAGTAAGAGTGATTCTTTCAACCTTGGCTTAGATAATACCCAGGGACGCTTCACTCCCCTCTCACTTAAGGACAAAGCCTCACCTCCCTTCCCACCCCTGCTCGGAGGGCACTTACCACCCTCCACTCTAGTCGTGAGTTATGAGTCTTCCTCCCGCACCGTCCATGAGCCCCTGGGGGCAGAGCCCTGCCTGATTCATGTTTGCACCTCCAGAACCTCGCTGTGGGTGTTTGCTAGAGTTATAGAAGCTGCACAAACATTTCTGTTCGTTGCCACACTCAGTCCCAGGCCCCCCTTTTTGCTGCTGCTATATGACTGAAACTATTTCACTGTAAAGCAGTAGTTTTCAACCCTGGTATACATTAAGATCACCTGGGGAGCTTTTAAAAAATTACTAGTGCCCAAGCTCCACCCTAGACCAATTAAACGAGTTCTCTGGGGGTGGGGCCTGGACATCAGTAATTTTTTAAAAGCTCCCCAGGAGATTCCAAGGTACAGGCAGGGTTGAGAAGCAATCCAAGCTCAGCCAGTCACATCGAACCACTAACTGAACTCAGAGTTCTACATCAGAAGTCAGAGGTCGTTTGTCTATTCTTCTCATCAAATCCGAAACAGTCCCCATTCTTAAAGACACAGATTCCAACTCACTTTGAGACAAAGGTGGTTATTAGAAACTGTACACACAAGACCAATGGATTATCTGTAATCAGAGCAAAGGAATAACGGCCCCTGTTTCTGCCAGTTGTTGAAAATGGTGGTCTGTAACGGAAGGTCGCCTTCGCTGATCAGAGTACAGTAAGCATACGCTTGAACAAATTATTCCAGACAATGGGAGGATGTGATTAAATCCATACGTTCATTCTGCTTAAAGAAATTTTCATCTCTGCTTCCGAATGTGACAGTAGTTAACCTTGTCTGCTATGATGTAAGCTAATCGGCAGTCCTCCGTGAGACCACGAAGATCCTAGCAACACAGAAGACCTACATGGAGATTATAGGGCACTGAGAAGTCCCAGAAGCCAGGATGAGGTCAGGTGGCCCAGGGTCAGCTTGACCACTCCCAGGCTGAGCTGAAATCAACCAAGTCACATTCTGCTTTTCTTTTAACACACAATTTCATTTCAAAGCACTTTTGGTAGTTCTGTTCAGGCAATGCTGATAGCTGTGGCATATTGAGACAACTCTCAGAATGAAAGTTGGCTAACTTTCATTGATATTGGAACTGAAACTCTTCTGTGAATTCCAGGAAATGTGTGCACAACTACTGGAGAAAAAAGTTGTGACATAGAAGCTGAACGGGTTCACAACAATTTCCATTTTTATTTCTAGGTCGACTGAAATTTGACCAGCATTCTAGAACAAAGTATATTATTAAAAGCTCAAAAACTTACTACAGCTTATGAATAGACGTCATCATAGATAAGCATTCACTATACTTACAGAGGATTTTTTGTAGGGGGCTTTAAAAATCCATTGAAACAATGTGTTTTATACGCTATTGTATTTTACTAGAAAAGAAGTTTAAAATAAAACTCTAACAACCTCAAGAAAATGCTCAGCCTTTAATACCAAGTGAATGATAGCCCCAAGATTGTAATCTCTCCTGATATATGGCTCTTTTCTGGCTGGCGGAGGGATATTTATGATCCCATTAAATATATATGAGTAAATGATACAGATGGCTTGAATGCCAATTAATACACATGAAAATAACCAATAATATATCTTCTTTTTGTAAATGATTATAATTTGACATTCTTGAAATAATTTCATCCTCTTCTTCAAGTTATGCTAATTATGCTTCTCCTTCTTGCTTTTTCTTTTATTTATCTGTGTTGCTTGGTACACACATACACATGTTCACAAACTTCCATACCAAGGCAATTACTACCACTTAAATTTACATGAAAACAATGTCAGCTATAGATGTGGACATAGAAAGACTCACTGTGTTCTCTCTAATTATGACAGTCCTAGTTTTCTTTACCTAGTAAGGTAAATATTTGAGCACAAGCATATTTTTTCTATTGTATCCCATTTTTGTAATAAAACTTTTTCCCCACAAGTTTGGTAATAGGGAGAAAAACTTTCTGTATCTTGGGATTACAAATCATGATTTATGTAAGGTGGGAAAATTAGTACAGTTCAAATAACAGGAAACATTTGAAATGTTTTGATAGATTTCAATTTTTAAAATATGTTTGATAGTGCTTTTATTCTCTGATCAGTTTATACCTTTTGTATATTTTTCTTTATGTTTTAAAGGTGTAATTCATACATAATAAAATGCACATGCAGTAAGTGTATCATTTTGTGAGTTTTGATGAATGCATACAGCTGTGTAACAAACACTCCAATTAAAATACAGTACATTTCTACTGCCCCACTAAGCTTCCTCGTGCCCCTTTGTAGTTAATCTCCCCACCCCAGGCCTCATGCAAGCACTGTTCTGATTTCTATCACTATAACTTATTTTTGCCTATTCTATAACTTCACAAAAATGGAATCAGTAGCATGTGCTCTTTTAATCTAGATTCTCTCTCTCTCTTTTTTTTTTTTTTTTTTTTGGTGAGAAAGATTGTCCCTGAGCTAACATCTGTGCCAATCTTCCTTTATTTTGTATGTGGGATGCTGCCACAGCATGGCTTGATGAGTGGTGTGTAGGTCCGTGCCTGGTATCCAAACCCACAAATCCTGGGCCACCAAAGCGGAACACACAAACTTAACCATTATGCTACTGGGCCAGCCCTAATATGACTTCTTCTGCTTAACATAATGGTGTAGTGGTTTGAGATTCATCTGAGTTGTGCTTTTTCCTTTTTGTTCCTGAGCATTACTCCATTGCATTAACCTGTTGATGGACATTTGGGTTGTTTGAAGTTTGGAGCCATTATAAATAACACTGCCATGAAAATTCTTGTACAAATCTTTTGGAGGACAGATGTAAATATCTAAGTGGTACGTGTCTAAAGTAACATACTTTATATGTAGAAATCAAATCAGGATATTTATGTCTCTTAACTGCCAAGCTCAGTGCATACCAGGATCTAAAGGAGATATATGGACACATTAGTACGTGGTGAGATGCTGGCCAAAATAATGTCCTAATCTCCCAGGACGACCTTGATACCTTACTGAGCTCTGTTAGTATAAACAGAGTTGCCTCAGTTATATAGTGCCTGGTATATAGAAAAAAGTCAGTAAATTCTACTGAATTTCAAAAATGCATGCATAATTGACTGAGTAGATGGATGAATGAATGAATGAGTAAACGACTCCTGACCTTCACTATAAGTGAGTACATCTTTCAAGAGGATCATTGCCACTATGATAAAATCTAGACCGAAGCTTTCCTTTCTCTCCCCCAGATAACCATGATCCTGCCCTCCGGAAGTCAGAAAAGAATGAATAACTTTGAACACATCACAGCAATAAAAATATAAGAATAATGCTGGAGTGAGTTGGTTGAATGCCTTCTCCTGATGCTATTTTAAAATCCTGAGAAAGACTAAGATATTTCATCAAAGCTGACCTAGCATAATCCCTGGGTACCAAGCTTCTAGGCCTAACTTCTAAGGGTGGTTAGGAGTCAGACAACATTGCCTCCTCTTGGGTAGGTATACAAATAAGAGGTCTCTTTGAAAAGACCCAGATAACCTCCAGGACCATCTCATGTTGGGAAGGAATGCTTCTTTCCTGTTCTTGAGGTTTACTTCTGTGGGGAGTAAACATAACACTCGTGGCCTCTTTCCACCCTGTCCCACTCTGCCCTTGGGAGTATGGTGGAATCAACCATCTTGGAATAGTTGGGAAGAAGGAAGTGAGCATGTTTCCCAGACTTTTTCTCTCTTTCTGCTCATGAGAGGTAGTAGTTCGCATAGGAAGCGAACATTTTCCCTGCTTCTCCATGCCCAAAGTTTTCTAGGGCAGCCTCCCATGTGTGGGGGCTAGTGGTGATCCAACCAATAGGATCCACTCAGAAAGTCTGTCTAATTCTGGGGCTCTATATTACAAAGCCTTCCTGCCTGAAGAAGGATTCTTCCATATCAGGATTTTTCGTTAGTGCCATCGAGTGGATTCTGACTCCTGGAGACCCTGTGTACAGCAGAGTGAAATCCTGGCTGTTCTTTTTTGTGCCATCCTCTCACCTTCCAGTATAGACAATGCTCCAGTGCTAATTCATAGAGTTTTGTTGGCCAATTTTTTCCACAGTGGGTGGCCAGGTCCTTCTTCCTACTCTGTCTTAGTCTGGAAGCTCCACTGAAACCTGTCCACCATGGGTGACCCTGTTGGTATTTGAAATACTGCTGGCATAGTTTTCAGAAACACGCAGCTGCAACAGTATGACAACTCACAGACGGATGTGGTTCCCTGACCAGGAAACGAACACCTGACCTAAGTGGTGAGAGCACTGAATCTTAACCACTAGGCCACCAGGGTTGATGGAAAGGTAATATTTTTGGCTCCTGTCATACTTTTAATCTTATTTCTCAAGTTTTTAAAAGTCAGGTGGGGAAGAAGGTGTCATTTGTTTGGTGTTTTCATACCCCATAGAATCTTGAATCTATTTTTTGCCCCCCATCCCTACATGGCCTCAGAAACCTATCTGATACATTTTCTTGTTCTTGAGGGATTCACATTGAATTACTCCAAAAGCACTATGTAACCTAAATACATAAAGTAGCAGCCGCATTTCAAGGTAGAAAAGCTGAAAATTAAGTAGTCCCAAAGATTTATGGCCCAGATTAAATATTGCCCCTATTGCCACCTACATGCAGAACAGAGGACCTGAGTGTAATCTGTTCCAGATGAAAAAGTCAGAGACACAGGGAAGATTATCCAGCGAGCCTCGGCAGAGAGGGGTTGGACTATCCAACATTTTACAGTTAATGGTGATGGCTGTCGCCCGACAAAGGTATTCACACAGGCACTTTGGGTAGAGAAGCAACTCATAGGGGAATTGACACCCTACCAAAGAAAGCTTGAAATTAGCCTGGGTTTTCCAGATCTAGAATGTCCGCTGAGTCAGGCCCAAGCCTAAACTTACAAACCATGTTTGTGTGCTTTTAAAGAGCAGGACAGTGAAATGACTCATTTATTTAGTGGTCCTCCTTAGAGCGTGTTCAGCCAGTTATGATGTTGCTGAGTGATGCTGAGAAAAGGGATAGAGGAAGTATTGTGCTCCGCTCTTTCTGCACGGTCATTTACACGTGGTAATTTCCACTTTTCCTATCCGCGGCACCGCCACCTTCAGCACTCTCTCAGAATGTTAGCTCTGGAAGGACGCCCTTGCTCCGAGGCCCGGCCTTTGAAGCTGTTAGGGTAAAGGATTGGCTTTGGTCAGCAGTTACTTTCTTGTCGTAATTTGGCACATCCTTAGGTTGTAAAATCTCTCTAAAGCTGGATACCCACTAACAGCTTTAATGAGATCCTGACAAATGTACGCAGAGTCTCCACGAGGCCTCTCCAAATACCAGGGGAGCTTGGAGGCCAGTCACAGGCCCCAAGGCCGCCACCCTCTCAATTCTGGGGTCAATCTTTCTATCCTAAATTCTCATGTCTACCATAATCCTTTTCATTCTCCTTACCAGAAGGAGTAAATGTTTAAATTCCCTCTTTTTCAATGAACTTAATCTTAGCATTCCCAGCCAAACATTCCCACCACTTTCTCGGATACTCTAAATAACACAGATTCCAAGCAAAGAGTGAAAAAACAACTTTAACGTTAAAAATGTGGGAACTAGTTAGCCACATTCGTCTTGATCTGTGACCGAGGTGAGGTGAAGCGATGATTTTTTTTTACCTCCTTCTTTTTTCTTCACATTCCATCACAAGAGCTGCTGATCCAGCTCAGGCAAACATATTTGGTCATCTTGGATCCTTTCTCTTTTCCACCTAACAAGCTCTGCTTGGGGACTGCAATTCTCTGCTTGTGCACAAGTGCATTCCTTTGGACTCACTCCTGAAGAGTAGCCCATGTGTGTTAAAACTGCAAAATGGAGCTCATAATGATTTTGCTGCTGCCTTATCCATACCTCTAGCTGCAGGCAAGGCATTGAAAACCAATGAAATCAGGCAGCTTTCCTCAACACAGAAATTAAGATGTCGGGATGTTAACAGAGACCCACAGACAGAGAACAACAGCACTTGTTCACTGTTGGAAAGAGAACACTGCCTTCATGCTTCTTTCATAAATAAAAACTGTGCATGTGTCAGGTGGTGATGGCCTAGAACATTGTGAATGCATAACCAAGCATAATCCATCAGCAAATTTTTTAACACAGAGCTTGCAAGGAAATTTCCAGTGTCCTTCGTCCTTTATCGCTTTCACAGACTCTTTAGCGCTGACCGCCCTTTTGCCTTTCTGGTGCTGTTTACAAGCTGAAAACACTTCTAGAAGCCACAACCCCAAATTTCAAGTAAGGTGTGAAATGCTGCTTCTTGCTTGAGGCTCATTCCACTGCCTTTCTCTTCCAAGAGATAATAATGACTCGCTTTAAGAAGACTCTAGCAGAGAGGGTGAAGAAGAGAAGTAGGTGCTTCTCCCTCACAGAGGAAATTGAAATTAGCCTAATTAGGTTTTCTGAGCGCTTAGACACCACAGTGATAGATGCCATCTAAATACATAGACAGATAAGAGGAGAGCACAGATGTTGTGTGAGACCACTGATTTAGTTCCAAGTCAATACTCTTAATTAACTGCAAACTGTTTAAATATATAACATTCCCAACATGCAGCCAGTAACACCTATATATCGCTCTTCATGTGAGTACCTTAAAGTAGAAAGCAAAATAGCAATCACATCCAAAAGTACAAAACAGTAATAATAATTACTTATATTTAAGGTAGATACACTGCCTCTAATTCTAGGCCCCCAGTGGTATTGCACACTTAGTAGATAATTGTCTTTTGTCCAAAATAGAAATGTAACCATCAAAGAGGAGCAAAAAAACAGCTGCAATCTAAAAGATACTGACTTGTATACAGGGAGGTTTCTGTTTTTTGGTTTGTTTGTTTAATGGGCACCTGACCTAAGGAAAATGCATGTGATTCTTAAGTTGGTTGGTGCCTAGATGTTGTGGTGTTGGTTGTAAGCTGAGCTCCTTGTCCAAAGTGAGGGTTGGAGGAAAGGCTTACTCCTCACTCAAAGAAGTGACAGTATGTGGAGCCTGAGCGTAAAGCAAGTCTTAAGAGAGAAACAAAATGCTTTGTGGTTGTCAAGCCACCATCCACTCATATTTGGGAGCCCATGGCCTCTGAGACTCTCCGAGGCCACTGGCAATACTGACAAGTGGCATATTCTTTTCTTTGTAGAAGTCGAAACAAATTGATTTGCTTATAGTCTATTCTCGTATTGGCCATACAAGAAAACTCCACTTAATAGCCATGGTCCCCTCCCTTGCTGTTCCAGTAAATAACAAAGAACCTGTAAAAAGAGAGGGACTAGCTCCTCAAGGAACAGATACTGTGACTGGGACTATGAGAATTTACAGAAAAGCAGCAAATATTTGTGAATACAGACCTGAGCAATCAATTGTCTGATTGCAGTTGCAGTCTGAATTTCTATTTACTCATATAACAAATATTTATTATGCACTTATTTTGTGCTAAATCCTGCATAGACAGCAATAAACAAAGGACTTACCTGCCCTCATGGAGCCTACACTGCCATAAAGAAGAAAAAGACTAAAGACGTAAACACAAGCATTTCTAGCAATGACAGAAGAGTGGAATGGATACATGAACACTCCCGTAGATGATAATTAGAAAATCTGTACAAAATATAAAAAATAATTACTTATAGAAACAAGAAAACGTCCAAAAGCAGAAAGAAGCCAGAAGAGAGTTTAGTTTTAAAAAATTGGAACCAAGGGGCCGGCTCCATGGCTGAGTGGTTAAGTTTGTGCACTCTGCTTCGGCAGCTCAAGGTTTTGGGAGTTCAGATCCCAGGGGTAGACATGGCACTGCTCATAGGGCCACGCTGAGGCAGTGTCCACATGGCAGAGCTGGAAGTACTTACAACTAGAGTGTGAAGCTGAGTATTTAGGGGCTTTGGGGAGAAGAAGGAAAAGGAAGAAAAGAGGAAGATTGGCAATGGATGTTGGCTCAGGGCCAATCTAAAAAACAAAAAAGGAACTAGAAGGAATAAGAATTGTGATTTTGCGGTTATCTTGCCGGAAGATGTTCCCCAACCACCCTGGCTAGGGCAAAGGAAAACATCACTCAGTCACCTTACAGGCTCAAGGTCCAGGCAACAGAGTACAGGGGAATTTTTAAGAGGGAATCTGTGAGCAAGAGAATGGTGAAAGGAATGAAGTTCAAAAATCTGAGCATAAATTTTGTCCAAATCATTGCTGACCACTAAGGTATGCATCTGTAGGGAAGAATCTGACAGAGACATCAAAAAAGCAGGGAATGGCCAGAAAGGAATCTAACCTTTAAAGAGAGCTGTACCAGGTGAATTCTCTGAATTTTCAACAGCTGGAAGTCATAAGAATAGAAAAGAGATATCAATAACTACACACCACAGGGGAGACAAAGTTTTCAGTTTGACTCCAAGCAAATTAACTGCCTAATAAAACAACAATGACAACAACAGTAACAAAAATACTCAGAATAATATGACAGAAGCCAGAGTCATTACACTGTATTTTCTACAATGTCCACTTTTCAAACAAAAATTACTAAACATGCAAAGAAACAGAAAAATGTGACCCAAACTCAGGAAAGCCAATAAAAACTGACTCTAATTGGGCCCAGATGTTAGCCCAATTAGACTTCAAACCAGCTATTACAAAATGTTCAGAGAATTCAAGGAAAATGGTCTGAATGAATGAGCAGTTGGGAAATCTAAGTAGGGAAATGAGAACTATAAAAAATGGAAATTCTAGAGCTCAAAAGCACAAAAACTGAAAGGAAACATTTATTAGATGAGTTTAAAGGCAGACTGCAGTGTCAGGAGGAAAAAAATCAATGAATTTAAAAAGAGATTAATAGGAATTATCCAATCTGAAGAACAAAGAAAAAAAGATTGAAGAATAATAGAGTATCAGAGATAAATAGGAAACTATCAAGAGATACAAAACAGAAACTGGAATGATTTCAAATTGGAATGATAGAAGAGGAGGGGAGAGAAAGGAGCAGGAAAAGTTTTAAAATAAATGATGGCCTAAAACTTCACAAGTTTTGTGGAAAAAATTAACATACAACTCCAGGAAACCCAGCAAAGCCCAGGAAGAATAAACCATCATAGTCAAAAGCTGAAGATCAAAGATAAAGAGAAAATCATTAAAGCAGTTAGGGAAAGATGACATGTTATATAGAGGAGATAATGATGTGATTAATGGCTGACTTCACATCAAAATAATGAAGGGCACAAGAAATTAGAATCGCATATTTCACTGCTGAAGAGAGAAAAAAAACTGGCAGCCAAGAATTATGTATCCAAAAATTTATCCTTCATAAATGAAAGAGAAATTAAGGAATTGTCAGATAAACAAAACTAAGATAATTCATTGTCAGCAGAACTGTGCTATTAGAAATATGAAGGGAAGTTTTTGAGGCTGAACAGGAAATGACATCAGAGGGCTACTCAGATTTACAGGAAGAAATGATAGCACCACAAATGGAAAATATGTGGATAAATTCAAAGAACTAAATATGCACACACACACATACACACTCACTTTTTCTTTTGTTCTCTCCATTTCTTAGGACATTTGTCAGTTTAAGCAAAATTGATAAAACTATATTGTTGAGTTGAAAACATATATTGATGTCATATTCACATGACAACAATAACACTAGGAATGGTGAGAGGGCCACAAAAATGAAAATATACTCTTGAAAGATTACTATGCATTACTTAAAGGAATTCAATATGAACTGTAAATGAATTGGGATAAGTTAAAGATGTATGTTGTAACCCCTACAACAACTACTATAAAAATGCAAGAATTAGCTTGATAGCTAGACAGTCAACAGAGGAATTAAAGCAAAATATTAAAAATTATTTAACACAAAAAAGCTAGGAGAGAGGAAGAAACAGACAAAATAGATGAAATGAGACAAAGAAAATAAGTAGCAAAATGGTAGACCTAAAGTCAAGTATTTCAATAACTGCACCAAATACAAATTGATTAAATATTCCAAAGGGCATGATTTTCAGATTGAATAGAAAAGCAAAAACCAATTATATGCTGTCTATAAGAGATATTCTTTAAATACATAGGAACAAACAAGTTAACAGTAAATGAGTTCAAAAAGATGTACCATGCTAACAGTAAGTAGGAGAAAATGGAAGTGGCTATATTACTAGCAAGGAAAATAGACTTCCAGTTAAGGTATATTAATAGATATAAAGAAGGGCACTTCATAATGGCAAAACAAGAAGTCAAGAAAATATCATGATTATAAATATTTATGTATCTAATAACAGAGCTTCAATACAATCAAATAAATATTGACAGAGAAATAGACAAATCCATAATGACAGTTAGAGGCTTTAACATACTTCTCAGTAATTAATAGACTAGCTAGACCAAAAAAAAAAAAATCATTGAGAATCTAGAAGAGCTAAATGAAACTATCAACCACTTTTACCTGATTGTGATTTCTAGAACACTATGTCCAACAAATGCAGAATATACATTCTTTTAAACTCATATAGCAGGTTCACAAAGGTAAAGGATATGCTGACTAAAACAAGTCTTCACATATTTCAAAGATTGTGATCTCACAGACAGCTCTATCTGACTACAATAAGATTTAATTATAACTCAACAACAATAAATTCTCAAGAAAATTCAAGATATTTGAAATTAAATAATTCACTTCTAAATAATTCTTGAGGAAAAGTAGAAATCATGAGAAAAATTAAAAAATATTTTGAATTAAAGAATGAAGCACCACATATCAAAATTTGCAGAATGTAGCAAAAGTTCTGCTTAGAGAAAAGTGTATAGCTTTAAATGCTTATAGTAGAAAAGAAGAAAAGTGTAAAATCAACAACTGAACCTTCCAGTTTAGGAAGCTGGAAAAGGAAGAGCAAATTCTATGCAAAGGAAGAAGGAAGAAATAACAAAGATTAAAGTGAAAAAAATCAAAGAAATAGGAACAAACAACAGAGAAAACTAACAAAGCAAAGCTAGTTCCTTGAAAGAAACAATAAAATTAATAATATTCTAGATAGATTGATCAAGGAAAAAATAAGAAAGAACACAAATTACCAATATCAGTAACAAAAAAAAGAAGACATCACTACAGTTCCTACAAATATTGAAATGATCATAAGGAAATATCATGAACAATTTTATGCCAATAATTTCAACAATGTAGATGAAATGGAAAAATTTCTTGAAAGATACAAATTTCCAGAATGGAGACAAGAAGTAGAAAATTCGAATAGCTCTGTGTCTAAAAAAATTTTTTTTAATTAATTATGAAAACGTTCCCACGAAGAATTTTCCAGCTCCCGATGGCTTCAATGGTGAATTGTATCAAATATTTGAGGAAGAAATAATACAAATTTTACATAAACTCCTTCAAAAAATACTTCTCAGCTCATTTTTTTTGTTGGCCAGCATTACTCTGGTACTAAAACCAGGCTGGAAACTTACAAAAAAATGAAACTACAAATCAATATCCCTCAAGATATAGACACAGAAAATTCTTAACAAAATGTACCAAACAAATACAACAAAATATAAAAAGAGAATACTTTTTGAGCAAATGGGACTTAAAGCCTGGTTTAACATTCAATAATCAGTCAATTATTTTAAAAAATAAAGCAAAAAAAATGATCACCTCAATAGATGCACAGGAAGTGTTTGGCAAATTTCAACATCTATTCATAATGAAAACTACAAAAGAAAGCTTAATAAAAGGAGAATAATTGTAATTGGCAAAAACTTCCTCGCACTGATTAAGCATAGCAATAAAAAACTCACAGATAACATCATCATCATACTTCAGGGTAAAGAACTGAATGCCTTCCATTAAAATCGGGAACAGGTAGGGATGTCTTCTCCCCACTTCAATTTACCATTGTACTTGAGCTCCTAGACATTGCAATAATGAATGAAAAGATATAAAATTGATTGCAACATTTTCCATTCCCACCAACAGCATATGAGAACTTCAGTTGTCCCAGATCCTCCCCCAAACTTGCTATTGTCGATCTTTTTTATTTTAGCCATTTTAAAGGTCATATGGTGACACCTCATTGTGATAACCAGTGATGTTGAGCATCTTTTCGTGTGCTTATTAGTCATTCATATACATATATACGTACATATATATAAGAAAGAAGGAAATATGTCTTTATTTGATGATTCTATGATCATACACATAGAAAATCCTAAAGACTTTACCAAAAAAATAGTTGCTAGGTCTAATAAATGAATTTATCAAGGTCAAAGATTCAAGGTCAATATTCAAAATCAATTGCATCTGTATGCTAGCAAAGAATAACTATAAAATGAAATAAAAATTATAATTCCATTTTACCATAGCATCCAAAACATGAAATACTTAGGGATAAACGTAACAAAATATATGCAGAGCTCTTCTGTCTTTTTATCGCTTGGACTCTCATAAGCATTTTCATATATTAATTATAGTATTTTGTTATAGTGAATTGTTTATTGGTAACAATTCTGTGAAAGATCATGTCTCTTCCTCACCTTATTATTGGTGCCTAGCCTGGAGCCCAACTAAATGAATTAACAAATGTCTATGCATATATTATTCGAAAAACACAACCTACGTACACAAAAGAAAGTTTTGAAAACGGAAAATAGTAGAGAATATATCATCCATAGTCCTTCATTGTTAATATTTTGGACTGTTTCCTTTTTCAACCTTTTTTTCCTATAGGTGGAGTTTCAGACTTTTTCTTTTTTTCTTTCTTTCTTTTTTTTTTTTTTTGAGGAAGACTAGCCTTGAGCTAACATCTGCTGACAATTCTCTTCTTTTTGCTGAGGAAGACTGGCCCTGAGCTAACATCCGTCCCCATCCTCCTCTACTTTATATGTGGGGTGCCTACCACAGCATGGCTTGCCAACTGGTGCCATGTCTGCACCCGGGATCCAAACCGGTGAACCCCGGGCTGCCAAAGCGGAATGTGGGAACTTAACCACTGTGACACCGGGCCGGCCCTCAGACATTTTCTTAACGTGTTATTCACACAGTAGCATTTGTTCGTATAAAAATGGTCAAATTTCTACCCTATTCACCTTGACTATTTACAATCACTATTTACAATCTGCTGTTTTGATTTGCTGAAACAAAATAAAACGTGGTCACCTAGCAGAAAGTCACAGAAGGCTTCCCCATCATAAAAAGGAGTGAATCAATGTTTGAATGCAATCACTGGGCTGGCTCCCCCATCTCAACTCCTGGCCCCACATTCGCATGTACTGTGTTAACTATGAGGGGATTTGACCCAGGTGTTCTTTTGTAAGACTCTGGCATAACTGCTTTTTCAACTCACTCATACAAGGGCATGTTAAAACCAGAGATCAGGAGATGGAATGTATGCCCATTACAGGAAAATTGGGGGCTATGATCTGAATATGTCTGTTAGACCAGATTGAATCTGCCCTGAAAAACAATGCTGTCCAAAAAACGACCTCAATACTAAGCAAAATGAGTTCCTATCCCAATTCCTTGTGCTTCAAGAAACAATTTAGGTCACAGTAGAAACAGGAGGTTCAAAAACAATAAACCCTGTACACTGAGAAAAATAAGATTCAAACAGGGAAGTACTTTTCCAGATAGACCAATACAAGTGCTTGTCAGCCACAATAAAAATGCTCAGATAACAGTATCAAACTTCCAAGAAATGTCCAAAAGCAGTAACAACAGAAATAAAACTCTAGTCATTAGACACAACAGACCAATGGGATTGTTGTCTTCGAGCCAAAACCAGAATAAAATCTAGATTGATCGAAATCTCCTATATAAACTCAGAGATACCAGGGCTTTCTGAAGTGATGCCACAGACAAATACTTATTAGCCACTGTGAGGAGCGATCCTCCAAAAACTCTTTCCTTGAAAATTAGATGCTGTAGTTCCCAACTCTGTGCCTTTACTTCTAACAGAGCGGAGATCTGCCTGGGGAAAACAGAAGGCGGAAGGGTGAGAGAGAATCACAAAATCGCCTAACAGCCCTTTGCAAAACTCAATCTTCCAGACACCTGAGAGAAGTGGGCTGGGTGGGCAGAAATAACCTCTAGGTGACACTTTGTATGCCTTCACTGGATGCAAGGAGAAATCAGACAGGAAAGGGAAGGAAAGACTAATTGGATGAAAGGGACCAGCTTAAACGAGAGAGAATTGACTATTCTAGAAACCAAGATACTTGGCCAGCCATATATCAGGGTCCTTCTCTCAACTCAGAGCTCTTAAGGACCAGCATCCTCAATCCCCTGCAGGCTCACCACCTCAGGGCAGCCTCCCCTGGTAGCCTCAAATGCTCTCCAATGCTCTACTGGAATTAAGACTGTTATTTGTCTCCCCACCAGATCAGAGCAGTTTGTTGCAGTAAATTATTTATCTGTAGTGATTTAGGGAAGAGACTACATTGCACTCATTGCCCTCCATCAGTGCCTAGCGCAGAGCCCAGCTAAATGCATTAACGGATATATACACATATATTACCTGAAACTTCCTGAGAACTGTGTCTTTTATCTCCTGTTCTCCAGAGCTTAGTGAGATGCCTGGCACCCTGCAATCACTCACTACCTTCTAAATGAAATCAAGCTGTGAATCATGCTAACGCTGACTGTAAACACAGCAAATGACACTATCTCGATTTTACAAAATGGGTCATCAACCAAATGAAAAATCATACTGCACACGGCTCCTTGGACAAGGTCATCTGTCAGGATTTTAGAAAATTAGAATATCTTTTCAGAATAAAGGCAGATGGACCCAGTCTTAGCGGTGCACCTTCTTCTGACTCAGTGTCCCTATTATCCTGCAGTAAACTCAACGGACTTGCTTGTGACCCAACACTCCCCTCTCTTAGGTAAACCTAAGATGTCTCTTGAGTCAGTTTGGAAGCAGCCACCACGAGGGGCAGCCCTCAAGAAAGGGTGGTTTGCAGTATGTCCTAACAGCAGAAGCTGTCCTTGATTTCACATTTTCTCCAACCATGAAAGGAGAATTAGAGTCTTTCACTATAGCTGACATCAAAGAAGAGAGACCCATTAGAAAAACAGCAGAGAAAAGCTAGTGGCATATTTTTAGAACAGGAAGAGAACAAGAAAGCAGGTGATATGTCCCATATAAACCTTTATAAGAGAGGAGTATGAGGTGCTGGAAAGGATTTGAGGGGCCAGGTCCGTGGCCAAGTGGTTAAGTTTGCACGCTCCACCTCGGTGGCCCAGGGTTTCACTGGTTTGGATCCTGGGCGCAGAGCTAGCACTGCTCTTCAGGCCATGCTGAGGTGGTGTCCCACATAGCAGAGCTAGAAGGACCCACAGCTAGAATATACAAGTATGTACTAGGGGGCTTTGGGGAGAAGAAGAAAGAAAAAAAAGGCTTTGAGTGTGAAATAGATCCTCTCCCAGTAGGAAAGAGGCTCCACTCACACAGAGGCTCGAACAAATGGAGAAGAGAGGAATTGTCAATACCAGAGACTTGGGCTGGCTCTGAAGCGCTGGTTTCCTCAGCCTCCATAGTGGCTCTGCAGACAGTTAAAGACTCAAGGAACACTCAAGAGGTAATAACTCCACATCGCACCTCAGTTGTACTTTCCAACTTCACCAGACCTCTTTTGATGGCTCATTCAACTCTTCCTTTGGGTGGGATATATTCATCAGGCTGGGAACTCTTGGAGTCATTGCCCTGCACTCAGCTGCCAAGCACTGCCACTACCACAGGCTCCACTTGGCCAATGGCAGCTCCACTGCTACGATGGCCCCATGTCTGCTGAGCCCCTGCTCTTCCTGTCTCTAGTGGAAGGACAGTTTTCTCCCAGATTGATATCCTTTCAACAGATGTTGAGTTCTCTGGTCTCAAGGTGAACATGGCTTTTCTAGCTTCCTAAAGTGAGTCTTTTTTTGGGGCTTTCCATTGTCTTTTGTCGAGGACTTTATGCCAGGTGCTGGGCTACAGTCTGCTTGGGAATATTGCTCTAAGTTGTATTACCAGCCTGCTTCCCAGACCTCTACCCTTTGTCGCCAAATATCATGCATGTCCTGTGATTTCCCTCTCCTTCAGGGTGCTTCTTCCTAAAGCATCCCTTTTCCCTCCACGTTTTTC
Source organism: Equus quagga (assembly GCF_021613505.1). Lineage (NCBI taxonomy): Eukaryota > Metazoa > Chordata > Mammalia > Perissodactyla > Equidae > Equus > Equus quagga. Next base: position 47,360,826 of record NC_060275.1, on the reverse strand, counting down.
CTCCTTTCTTAGTCTGAAGGATCTGATACTTAGTCTGGCCTAAATTCTTCATTATTTGTCCAAGGGGAAGAAACGGCATGTAGCTGGCACATGTACCACTGCCTCTCTCTCCTCTGGCCATGGCAGACATTGCTGTTCAATCATGGTCTAAAGGCATCCTCCTTCCCCACCCAGCCAGCCCACTCCTGCCAGGCAGAGAAAGTGCACCCTCTGGAATCTCTTTGTCATTCCTTGCAGAGGAGCTCTGTATCTCAGTGTTCCTAAGATGGGTTTGCAGCTTAGCGTCCACCCCTTGAGCAAAAGGAAGCTTTCTTATCTCCTTGGCTATTTGCAAGGTATATTCAAAAATAATCTGGGGAAGGATAATGTTAATTTTATGGGGAGCCAATAAGTCGAAAGTTCTGACATGCTTAAGGAGGTCCTGTTTGGGGAAAGGGAAGTCTAGGTGATTACCAACACCCTTTCCTTAGGAAGATACATTGCTAAGAAAGCCAGAAACAATCAAAAAGTTTGTTCAAATTAGTTCTGCCTGGTCCTTTTTTTTTTTACCCACCTGAAATGTCTCAGCCAGTCATATGAGGGCAATGATGAGCCTGGCTTTGCACATCATGGAGATGGCTGCAAAACTGTATGATTTAGAGAATTACGTGATTTAGAGAATTATGGAGCAAGACAGAGCCTTAGAGGTTAGTGAGTCTAACCTTAAAAGAACCTGAAGCCCAGATGAGTGAAGTGACCTGATGCAGATTTCTAAACCAAGCAGTAGCAGAGCAGGCCCTGAGCCAAGGCCATATGATCTTGTGGTCAGGTGTACCCACTAAACTTCGTTGTCTTCCTCCGTGGACCCATAAAAGGCGCCCATCTTACATTCCCCTCTACTTTCTGGCATCAGACTTTCTTCAAGGAAGTGTACATTTGTGTGGGAGAGGGTTGGCGGTGACAAAGAAAAACACCACCCATCACATATTTTGTTGACGAATGGCCCTCAAAATGATTAATTAAAAAATAAAGTGAGTTTGAGTTTGTGTTTCTTGGATAGCAAGGGGATAAAACTCCAGATAGAAGCCTTTTCAGATGAAAAGAAGATATGATACAAGAAAGACACATGAAGATAAGACACAAGAATGGTTAGATCCATGAAGACCACCAATGGACACCTTATCTGCTAACACAGAAAGTGAGATCAAGAGACTGGACTCCTCCCACCAACATTTGGGACCCTTGAGGAAAGACTGGGCACTCATGTGGTAATGCACAGCAGAGGACAGTACAGTAATCCCAAGCCAAAGCTAGTTCTCTTTCTCTGTCTTGTTCAGAGGAGCTTTCTACTTGATTGCTTTGGGGTGATGAAGTGGGACACGTGGCTGTACTAGAACTGAAGTTTATCAACATTGTTTGTATTTAAATAAAACTTTCTCTCACTAGCGATCTCACTTCTTGGTTGAAACCACAATACAAACGCAAATATTTCTTGCTAGTTCTTCTGTTCTTGGGATGGAAGGGAGATCTCAAAGAAGATTATCTGGGAAAATTCAGGTCAAAAGTAGCCCTATCTTTAGCTTCATATGGGGGATTCATAGGAAAGTGTTTATTTTGTTCCCCTTGAAAGAGCTAGATAATTCACTAACTTTTCTAAGGAAGATTTAGGCGCCAAAGGCCCATCTGACAATCCTTTCTCTGAACCACATCTGTCCTAAATGCCCTGGGGCAGCAGCATTTCCAGAAGTAGTTATGCTGCCCCTCCACTTTAATTTCCTCACCACAATTCTGACCTCATGCCCTATAGCATTTGGTCTTAGGAACACACACACACAAGCATGCACACAGACACACACGTATACTTGCACACACATGCATGCACACAATGCTTACGTGTACGTACACACGTGTATACATGCACCCATGCACACCCGCACACCTCTGCGCCTCTTCAACGTCTTCTGGTATCTCCCTAACTATCCCTAAGCCCCTCACTGGCTTTCAAAGCTCTGACAAGCCACTTTTCATCACAAATTCCAGTTTCTCAGGGCTTTCAGGCATCCTGAAAATGTAATGATCCACTCCCGGTTCCTGCAATAATGATAATAATTTATACATACAGTAGCCTTTTATCCATGAGTGCTTTAACCATGACATATGCTACAGGGAGAACACAGAGCAAAGCACCTCCCCTCTCCCTCCGTTGGCCCTGCCCTTGCATGGGAGACACCACAATCTCTCATTCTTCATGGCAACACCTCATAACCATTTCAGGCGGGAAGTAAGGAATCTGTCCAGTAAAAACTGCAGAAAGGAATTAGGTAATATAACACTTTTTCTTTCTCTTCTCCAGAAACTCTGAGAAATGCACTGATTCTCAGAATGATCGACCCCCAGACAGTCCCCCTGAATTGTTGCTCTTTGCCCGGGGGTTACGTATTTCCTGGAGCAGTGAATGTTCTTCTTTCCTTGTCTTATTTCCATCAGTATGGTATTTATTTAAAGTGTAAGATAAAAATATCTATATGGCTAGGCTATCAGCCCTTCACATGGAGAGTGTGACTGTTCTAAATTTGTTTGTCTATGATGTAAAGATATTCCTAAGAGACAGACACTTTCTCCATAAAAGGCAGCATGTCCAGTCATCAAAATATTAAAAGAAAGAGAAGGTGAAAGAGAAGGATGAGGAAGAAGAAGGAGCAAGAGGAGGAGGAAGAGGAGGAGGAGGAGGGGAAGGAGATGAAGGCAGTAGCTAATTTTCTCAAGAAAATAGCATCCTGGACGGGGAAATCACAAGCTGGGAGAGATCTGGTTTCAAATCCCGCCTTTGTGAAATTTTGATCGGGCTATGCTAACCTCCAGTTTTCTCCTTAGTAAAGGAAGATAAGAAGACACATTTGCTATGGTTGTCGTGAGGATTAATTAATAATTGAGAAGTCTCTGGCACAAGTAGGCATTCTTTTTTCCCTTAAATTCTGAAAACTAAGATGCTTTGTGCTCATGGAGAAGCTCCTGGGTGGTAGGCACTTTACTTTTAAGGTCTCTCAGATGTTTGAAACTCGCTATTTGAACTTGTGCCCCTGCATTTACTTATCCATGCATTCGCTCTCTCCGCCACAACTGACTATCTACTGTTCGGTGCCAGGCATTGTGCTAGGCACCAAGGACCACCCAATGGGGAGGGGGGCCCCCCCCCCCCCCCCCCCCCGCCCACCCCGGAGCTTCAGGCTGGATATGAAGCGAACAAGCAGGCAATTCACACGATGCGTTAGGAAAGTGAAGCACCGGGTACCGTGGCGCATGTGGAGGGGATGCGTCTCCCAGGCTTGGCTGTTTGGGAGGAGGGGGTCTAACTTTGCCTTGACTGTCTTTTCATACCCTTAAATCTGCACCCAAGATGCTTTCTTTACATTTCTAGGTTTTGAAAATTATCATTTATAAAAGGCAGAGGGTGTAAAAAGAACACAGTAGTAGTTCAGATTTTAGCTAAAAATAATGGCTTGAGAAAATAACCGAATGACCAATCCCAGTAACCAATCCATCTTCCCAGAATAAGCTGATCTTGATGAACCTCCCAAGAATCTCTACAAAGGTCCAAGTCCTAGTTAAACCCAACCATTACTCACCTGTGAGAGTCGTTAACTTAGGGTGGGCCCGCTGGGAGACATCCATCTTTTAAGACAAAGGGAAGCAGCTCTGTGATGCTGTGACCCCGAGGCACCGGAGGTAATTATGGTGGCTCGCTGCCCTTCCCGACCAGATGCACCTCCTCTTGCCCTTTCTGTTCTCAATCTCTTTATTTCTCTTTCTGCTTCCTCTCCTTTCCCCCTTTTTGCCCTTTTCCTCTCCCTCTCAAATATGCCAAGAGCCTGCAAATGTTACCAAGAGGCACAAACCATTCTGTTAGCACTCATGTATAAACAGGTTGTTGACTTCTGTCTTAAAATATTATCACAGCCTTTCTCAGTAAAGATGACCCCAAGAAAATGTTGGTGGGATGCCAGAGAATAGAGCAATGAGACAGTGCAAACCCAGGAGTATTCCTTTAATGAAAAGAAAGTGCACATAGCCTGAGATCCGGTCCCATCGACCTTAAGAGCAAGCACATTAACATTCAACATTCATTCAACAAACAGCTCATTGAGCATTTATTTGCCAAATCTTTTGTGGGCCCTTGGGACATGGATAAATTAAACATAGCTCCCAGCCTGGTGGGGAGAGAGACATAAAAATAAATAATTAAAATGCAATGTATTGATACTAAATCTAATCTGGCTATACCTCTGCAGGAAAGGGGAGAGGATATAGTGGTAATCTGAGCCTTTTCTTCAAGGTCACGCCCACTCATTTCTTATGTGACCTTGGATAAGTCACTTAAAATTGTGTCCTATAAAATGTGGGCAATAATAACTAATCATAGCTGGGTTATGAGAATTACCTTATAACGATTATGAAAATGAATTGTTAGAAGGAAAATGCTGTATAAATCCAAAATATTATTATTGCTGTTATGTTGTCAATTTGCAAAAACTAATTGATTCATAAAATTCAGGTATACACTTCAACTATCCTTAGCAGACAAGTTCACTGTCTCTTTTTCCTGCCTACCTACATCTGCCGCCCTTCATGCCCACTGAAAGAGCCAGCCCATCCACACATGTGAAGTGGGGGTCTCCTGGGCGTCCCCTGCTCTGCCAGTCCCTGGGATGGAGTCGAGAATGAGATAAATGCAGTTTTTATCAAAGAAATGCCTCTTTCCCAACTATGAATGTAAACTGCCCTGTTTTTGTATCTCGTATTTTCTTTGGGGTTTTGTGTTTTTCTTTGAAAAACTGTGTTTGGGGCTGCAGTGCAGAGGAGAAGGACATGCAGGCTTGGGATTTGCTGTCTGTCCTCTGGGTGAGAAACTGAAAGAGAAGGAGCTGAGCTGGGGGGTTGGGAAATGTATCAAGACTGAGGGCTGTGTCTTATCTTTGAGGGCAGGGCACAAGGCCAAGCGCACCCTTGTAGGTTGTGGTGGAATTTCCCTTGCAAGAAATGGACATTCCACCAGGAGTCATTCTGGGAAGAGATGTATTCTGGGACAGGAAATGAAGACTCTGAGGTGGGGCTCTGAGGAGGATAAGGAGGAAAACATCCTCCTTGTTCTGCAGCCTGAGGGTCAGGGGAGGGAGAGGCCTGCAGACACCAGGCGCACTCCAGCAGGCTGAGGGCTTGGAGTTCTAATGCAGGGAGGGCTGTTAATGGATCAGGAAGATGGGGCACCACCTAGGTACTGGCTCCAAGTCACTGTCGACAAAGCACTCCTTGCCCCCAAATCTATGGGAAAATCTCATTACCTGTTAATAGCCTATTGGGAACTATCAGAAAGGGCTATTGTGGGAAATTAAGGGAAAGATGGGTCCACCACTGGAGATAGGTGAGCCAAGGGGAGGGCAGGGGTCATCTGTGGAAGATGACAGTGTCCTGCTGAGTGTCAGTTTCTTGAGCCCTGATGATGACAGGCCTGAGCAGGGGAAGAAAGGCATGCAAAACCCATTCAATGCACACCTAAGCCGCTTCCTGAAATAGATGGGACACTTTGAGGAGGGGAAAGCAAGCAGGAGCTCATGCCACCATAGCGGAAATTACACAGATACTATCTGTCTAACAGGTTGTGGTAAAAATGATCAGCAAACCAACCTAATGTACTAAAAAAAAAAAGGGATGGTATCCTTTTGCTCCTCACCAAAGGAAGTTGCAGGGAGGAGCTAGACCTACAAGAAGCTGTGAGGGAAAGGAAGGTGTGGGCAGGTGCCGAGGGGAAGCAGGAAGGACCTAAGATGCTGAAAGCAGAGGAAAAAGGCAGGAGGTGGGGGCCAGTCTGGAAGAGAGGAGGCAGTGGGAGACCAAGAGCCTGAGCTGGCAAGAGATGGGGTTGAATACACAACGCGGGGTCAGCCTTTTAAATGAGGTGACTCCATTCTCCACACTCTCCCTCCCTTAGGCTGTCTGCCTAGGGACAGTGCAGTGCAAAAAGGACTCAGTTTCCAGGGAATTTGATCTACATAGAAAGTCAATCAGGAAAATTCAACCTCTTCAGAAACTCCACTTACTCCTCATTTACAGGGGGTTGGGTTTGAATTATGTAGATAATTGCCTCAACTCTCCACTTCATTTTGCCTGTAGATACTTACCCTCTGAGAGGTATTTTGAGGATAAATGAGATACAGGCAGAGAGCTTTGAACTCCTTCGATGAGAAGTAGCATATCAATACGGGCCTCATATAATTAAGATGCTTCAAATTGCCAATACATGTATATTTATAACACCTATTATAATCACTGGATATCTTTTCTTTCCTTTTTTATTTTTTATAAGAAGAAGGCAGGAAAATCTAATTTTTTTTTACCACACTGCTTTTGTGTGCTTAACATTAACCTTTCCTTCCAAATGTCATTAGCTGCTAATTAAGATGTTGATTTGCAGATTGTATATGTTGCAATAGAAGTGATTTGTGAACGCTTTCTAGGTGTTTATCAACCTACACCACTCATATTGGTTTAGCAGGAGCCGGGTGCATTCTAATTTACTGAGCAGTTTCCCAATTCTCCACTTATTTCTGCATGTGCATAATGAGAAAAAAATGATAAGAGAGGAAAAATGGGAAATACTATAAATAGTTGCTAAAGAAAAATGCCATAGGAAAGAGTTATGGCTGTGAGTGGGAGCTAAAAGAACGAACAGATTGAATTTATTTTCTTTTTAATGGGGTATTTTAAGAAATAAAGTTCGCAGATCGGATCTCTGAGCAGGTGTCTATGTGTAGCTGTATGGACATGTGCACATACGAACTGGTTATCAAGAGCCAGCAAAAGGAAAATCATGAGTGGACTGTCGGAATTTTCTGGAACAACATGCTCCTGTTTTCCAGGGCCGGCCTGCTCCTTTGCCAGCCTCATGCCTTTAAGGTTTCCCAAAGAAACTTCTTGCTTCTAAAACACCCTTAAATCAAAGAAATAAGGGATTATTCAGTTACTGTGAAAGATTCTGCAACATAGGGGACATTTCCACAGGACTTTTTAATATAATTTATGAATATTTGCTAGCAACATAATTGTCTTTTCTGCTGACATTTTCAAAGCAACATTGTGATTTGTTGGGTCTCTGGAGAGTCCAACTACAAAACTGATAATTATATTAAATATACATAGACAATAAAGAGTGTGTTTACATAACTATGCCCATAAATATCTGATTGAACAGTCATTGTTCTCAAACCCCTTTTAAGCAGCTCTCTGAGGATTCCAGTTCTAATGACATGATGGTTTAAAAGATGTTGCTCAGTCTTGTTCCATATTTAATTAACTTTCCTTTTTTAAACTTGTGATGGCAGAGACAATAACAAACAGCTCTGAAAAGAGGGAGCGCTTTGAAACATGAGCGAGACCTTGTCAAGCTTTGTGCGGCACAGGCAGGAGGGGATGGGCGTGAGAGTGGCTGGTCTGGGACCTCCGGCCCTCCCCTGGGATTCTATTATGAGGCCATTCAGACCTTCCAATCCCGGGCACCTTCTCTCGCACACTTGCATCTATGCAGCCCTGCCTCACGCACATGCTGTTGCATGTAAGCAGCTGCGTCTCTAACGATTTCTTCCTCTGAGAAAGAAGACGAAAGCAAATCAAAAAACCAGCAAACCTTGGGAGGAAGAGGCAGGGGAGTGCAGTGGAAAGAACAGGGGCCTGAGAGATATAGATTCTTAGAGTCTGGTCTTGGCTCTGCCAGTGATATTTGATCTTGGGTACGCGTATTCGTTTTCTATTGCTGCTGGAACGAATGACAAACTTGGTGGCTTAAAACCCCACAAAGGAATTATGCTGCCATTCTGGAGGTCAGAAGTCAGAAGTGGTCCTCACAGGGCTAAGATCGAGGTCGGGCAGGGCTGGCTTCTTCTGGAGCCTCTGGTGGAGAATCTGTTTCCTCACCCTCCCCAGTTTCTAGCAGCCACCTACATTCCTTGGCTCATGGCCCCTTCCTCCATCTGTAAAACCAGCAATGGCAGGTTCAGTCTTTCTTGTGCTGCATCACTCTGACACTGACCCTCTTGCATCCCTTTTATAAGGTCCCGTGATTACATTGGACCTATCTGGATAATCCATGCTAATCTCCCCCATCTCAAGACCCTTAACTTAATCACATCTGCAAAGTCCCTTTTGCCATGTAAATTAACATATTCCCATGTCCCAGGAATCTGGATGCAGACATCTTTGGGGGCCATCATTCTACCTACCACAGAACATCAACTAATTATCTGTCAGTCAGGGAGCCAGTATAAACTAGATTCATTCATCTAAAAAATTAATGTCCACGTGACACAATAGTAAACATGTTAGGCCCCATCCCTGTCCTCTACTGAGCTTTCAGTATCCAGAGAAAGATAAGCAGTAACCAGAGAAAGTAAGCACAATTTTTCAGCTGTGTTAAGGGCTACAAAAGGAAGTATAGAGTGTAAGAAGAGCGTTTTACAAAGCGATCTGGACTGACTGTAGGTAGGGGCACAGGAGTAGTCAAAGAAGGCTTCTGTGAGGAGGTGACAGTGAAGCAGAGACATAACAAATGACTTCCAGTTCTTCAGCAGGTTGTGTGGGAGGGTGGGACTGGCAGAGGGGACTGAGGAGGATTTCCAGTCAGAGGGAACAGCCAACGCCCATGCTTCGGCCCTGAGGTGTGCGGTGGGAAGAACAAGGTAGTTGGGGGAAGTGAGAAGCAGCCAGGAGCCAATGCACCACAAGGAGAGTGGCTTGCCATGTGGTAAGAGAGGCAACGAGAAGAGAAGTTAACACTTCGCGAGAGGTCAGGCGCTCCACGAGGTTGTTGTAACTGATTTTCATTAAGATGGATACTATGGTGACCTTCATTTTGTAGATGATGAAACTGAGGGTCAGAGAAATTAAATGACCTCCATAAGGTCACTCATTTGGTAGAAGCAGGACTCGCACTAGACTCTGCTCTCATCGCCATGCCATGCTCCATCTTAGGCAGGATTGTAGGACCTTGACATTTAACCTTATGCTAAGAGCAATTGGGAGCCATAGAGGAATTTTAAGACTTTAGAAAGATTATTCTGGGTAATCAACTGGAGGCATCAGGCCAGGGAGAAAGCAACAGCTCTCAGGCGAAACAAAATCGGCTTAGTCTGAAGTGAGAATAGTACAGGTGGTGAGAAATGGAGAGATTCAGTAAATATTGAGAGGGTAAAATTGATAAGTTTCGCTCATTGATGTGGGGTGAAAGAAAGAAGGAGGTGTTAAAGATGATGCCTGTGCTTCTGGCCAGATCATCTAGAAGGATCCATCAATTCTATCCTTCTAAAACAAGGGCCCCATGTGAAGCTGTGGATGAGAAAATAAACATATGCTAAAGCCCTAAAACCCTGCAGGCCCTTCATACATTAATAAGAAAATAAGCTGTGAATGAACAGGTTTGAATGGATTTCAGGTTCTCAGCAAAGATTCAGCAGAATTTCTCCAAGGCAATGCTCCCTTTGCAAGAGATGAATCCTGCTTACCATCTCTCCCATGATTTTATGTTTGTGCTGAACTCTTTCTAATTGTCATCAATTATGATTCATTTACTTTTAGGTGTCTTGCCTGTCATAATATTATCATTTGTAAGTCTTTCCCTTTGCAGGCTGTGAGAATCTGTTGTGACATCTCAATAAAGCCGAATTCAATCAAGGTGTGAATGAATTGTTAATCTTGTTATAAATAGAAGGTACCATATGTCAGTATGTAAGGGATGTCTCCCTCTTTGTTGAAAACAATGTTAGAGAAACAAAACAAAAGAAGTTTCAGAAATAGCTGGTTCAGCTCACCAAGCCTCCAATTATATTATAGCCAACAAATCTTTGCAGCTGATTCAGATTTCTGGGACTGGTATTTGCACATATTTATTTAGAATCATCATTTGAGAGAGAAAATTAGTGTCAAGTTTGGACATCAGAATCCCAGGTATATCCATTTCTCCTGATATTGACCATGGAGAGAGCCTTACAACTCTCTTTCTGTGTTCTCAAAAGGCACATCCTATAAGTCATAGGATCAAAACATCTTTTTCCTTCTTCTTTGCATTTTCTAAGCGGCATGCAGATTTTAAAAACATGGCTAAATTGGCTGAGTTCCAGCCCAAACTAGTTCATGAGAAACATACTCTGCATCTTTTTCTACACGTGCACTCTCAGCAGCGAGGGCTCGGGCCCATTCTCTCCTTGAGTGCATCCTAACTGCCACGCTCAGGCACCTGCGGCAGTGTGTTTTCCGAGGAGAGCCTGCGTGCACTCAGAGGTCCAGCAAATGCCAGAACGAATAAAGCTTAAATTAGCATCCCATCATCTAGAGCTGTTTCTGCCCTGCTCTTTAGAGCCCTCTCCAGCACCTCCCCTTCCCCCACTTCCTAAGCCAATCAAAAGTCCTGCTATCTTGTTCCATTTCCTCAGGGCCTTGCTAAGCGCCCAGTTTGTTAGTTTAAAATAAACTTAATGTAACAATAGTCATGTCCCCCCACCCCCACCCCAGCGGCATTGCCACCTGGAATCAATGCAGAAGAGTGGCAAGAGCTTGGATTTTGGGATCAGCTACTTTTGGGTTCAAGTCTTGGCTGTTTTATTCCCTCGGGAGTGTCCTGGGCAAGTTGCTGATGTTTTTTGAGATAATAGCCTCACCTGTAAAATAGTGATTTCTCCATCATGAGACTGCTATGAGGATTATGCAGCGAGCACAGAAACTGGCTTTACTGATTGACTATTGGCTACAGGCCAGATGCAGCCCCCTGGAGACCCACCTCAGTCATGGGTCACCACTGATGAGCTGGAGACCATGATTTTCATTCCCTCCCTCTCTCCAGCTCTCTTTCCTTCCCTCCTTCCCTTCTTTCCTTTTATCCTTTCTTCCCCAATGATTTTTTGAGCTCTTTCTGGGTTCAAAACACTTTGTTTCCTTATTTTCCACTATTACCAACCCAGGGTACAAAGGGCGTTGGTGGTGACACATAATGGGAGGAAAGTAGGTGGAAAACACCATGCCTGGTAAAGAGCCCTTTAGAACAATGACCCTCCTGCCCTGTCCCTCCAAAATTCATTGTAGACTTGTTTCACAACAGTCATTAGAGACACAAAGGAAGTGTTGATAAGCTCCATGATTCATTCAAGGACCAAGGTTAATTTTTATTTATTCCCAGCTCATCACAAACAGAGGCAGATGGTGGTGGCATTTCCTTCTTGCCGGGAGCTCAGATATTATCTGGATAGATTTCAGCAGGCTTTGTGTCCATTCCCTCTCAGTGCCGGCAGCTTTCCTGGATAGAGCCCCAGCCACCCAAACGGCAGACAGATTTGATTTAACTCCGATGACTTGTGGTAAGTAATTGAGGTCACTTGGGCCTGGCTGGAGGGAAGCCAGCATCGCCAAGGAGAAAGGTTGACATCGTTTATCCTTTAGTGGCTCTTGCTTTGGAGGATTTATTTTTGGTGACCCATTTAGGCAGTAGCTTACTAAACTGTGGCTATCAGTTTGTTGAAAAGTCATTTTCTCTCAATTTCACTAGTATCGGGTGACTTTGGATGGTTTAAAACAATGGCCTGTGGAATCTACTTACACAGCACTATGGGAATGAGGATGAAGGGTCATATCCATGGTTAATCCGATCAATTGTCTGCTACACACAGAGGTATGTAGTCTCTCCTTTCAGAGCTTGTGTTCTAGGTGAAGATGGCAGTCATTTTATACTCATGGAAAACAAAAACAAGACCGTAAGACAGTGGACGCCTAGTGCATTTCTGGGTGGTTTGCGAACACCAATCAAGCATCCATCCTGCTCCTTTAGGTTTTTAGATAACTGAGAACAGCACAGGGAGGTAGATGAAAAACAAAATACTACCAGCTTTACTTATAGATGGGCAGAACCCGAAAACCCCTTAACGCACAGCTTCTGGTTGGCCTGAAACCAAGTACAGCTTCCATCTAGCTTCCCCTAAGGAGAGTTGGAATGGGGACTGGGGTGTTGAGTCTGCACAGGAGACACGTAACCAGCAGCTACAGAGAGCACAGATCGTTCTTTGGTCTCAGGGACAGAGACCAGGGAGCACTAAAGGGAGGCCAGCTCCAAGCCCTTTGATGTGGCTCCCTCCTGGGTTAATGTGGCTCAATGGTTGCCACCTTCTCCTCATCTCACCAAGATTGTCACCCCTTTTCTGCAAAAAGGAATAAGTACAAGGTGAAGCCAAGGGTCAACTATTATCATGCCAATATCGCTCCTTCCTGGGGGTAGAGCTGAAGTTAGCTTGCTATGGAAATGGGAAGTGGAGAATAAGTGTTTGCCTCTTGTTGTAATTTAATTTCAGAATATAAAATGAGAGATCAGATGGAAGGACCAAGACCTGGAACCTGGACATAGTCCCTGGGTGAGGCAGGCTCTGGCAGTCCAGGATTAAATGTGGTGCTGGATGGGAGCCCGGCCAGGTGGTAATGCATGGTGCCTGGAGTGTCTGGTGGGAGCTCATACAAGCGGGCAGCATCAGGAAGGTCCAGCCTGGGTAACAGGTGCTGTCCAGGCAGCTGGGCCAATTGGAGGGACCAGTATCGGCAAGCAGACAATATTCATAGAACCAAGTAGACCAAGAGATTGGCAAATGACGAGCACCAGGGAGGTCTGATGCCAAGTACCAGGGTGGTATTTGGGCCAGGCCAGGCAAGAGGAAGGCAGAAGCACAACTGTGAAGAAACTGAAAGCCCATGCAGATGCTCAAGGTCAAGTTCAGGAAGGATGGGGCAGGAGAAGACCCTATAAAAATCCTGGAGCAGCAGAGCAGGTGGGAAACAAACCAGGAGACAGTTGTCAGAACTGGGGCACAGGTCTGAGGGCTTTACAGCGAGACTAATCTGATACTAACTAAAGTACTACTGAATTAAAGCTCCTGAAATGCGCTTAGCACAGTTCCTGGCCCCCTTAGAGGGCTCAATAAATGTTAACTTTTATTATTATTTGATTAAAAGGTTCAATTAGCTGGAGTACCAAGTGAAGGCTTTCTATTCAAAACCTATTTTGAATGGTGGACTCTTTACTCTTATTGACCCCAAAGGGGTGATCAAATCTGGCTGAATCCAGAAGAGAGTTTGTCCCCCGTCAGTGAGGACAATTCTCCATTTGCCACTTTACGAACTCAGAAGCTTCCGACAGTCCATCTAAACCACATGGCAGTTTCTTCTTTAAGAAACCAGCTTTCAGCCAATATGATATTCTGTATCCTTGTGAAATCCATCAGGAAACCTCTTTCAGGCTCTTATTGGCATCTCTTTGGCCGCTATCTCCACAGCCAGTTACCAAATGTGGTTTCATCTGGCCTAAATTTGTTTTAAATAATAGGTACTTTAAAGACAGAAAATATGATTCTGAATATCCATGCCCTGAGGTTGGAGGTGAGGAGACAAACCTTAATAACTGTCTCCAAAGCAGATCCTGTCAAGTCAGCACCACCAATCTTTCTTCTGCCTCCATGGCATGTTGTAGGGACTAAATCACATGTGTAAATGCCTTGGGCAATGCTGGCACCCAGTATGTGTTAATAAATGATTGAGGTGTTTCATTTATTTTAAATGTAAAATTTCTAGAATACACCCTATCACTTCCCTATCCCATTTCCACTATCACACACATAAAAAAACCCCACTCTGCCACCAGCACATCTAATGATTATCTGATGTTAATGGAAATAATCATGGGAACCTACATGATAGAGTTGTTATGAAGATTAGATGATTTATATATGTAAAGGACTTAGCAAAGGACCTGGCAAACAGTAAGTACTATATAGAAGTGTTAGGTGCTATTAAAAGTAGGAGTAGTGCAGCCAGCCTGGTGGTGTAGTGATTAAGTTCATGCACTCCACTTCAGCTACCTGCAGTTCACAGGTTTGGATCCTGGGCACAGACCTACACACCACTCATCAAGCCATGCTGAGACAGTGGCCCACATACAAAAAATAGAGGAAGATTGGCATAGATGTTAGCTCAGTGACAATCTTCCTCAAGCAAAAAGAGGAAGATTAGCAACAGATGTTAACTCAGGGGCATTCTCCTCACCAAAAAAAAAAAAAAAGTGGGAGTGGTCATTGTCATCATCATGATAGCATTTTATATCAGATGCTCCTCTCTATTGCTCTTCACACTGCAGAGTGGAGGGCTAGGTTTCTGAGATGGTTTAGGAAAAGAGAAGGTGGTTGTATTGGCAGGAATGCATCCTCCCATCCACAAGATAGGAACTCACCTCTGGTTTCTCCATATCACCCTCATGTTGTCCGAGACCAATTTCTGGCAACATACCCCTCCTACAGCCTCGTTTCGTTAGATCTATGTTCACAGCCACATCTTTTTCTCATCTATTTACCATTTCAGTGTTCATTTGCCATCTTTATGAGAAGTAGGGAGATGAACATGAAATCTGAGAGGCAGAGAATTTTATCTTGAAATATTGAGGATTTACCTAAAGGGACCCTGAAATGATTGCTTTGGACTAACTTTGCTAGACTAGACTAAATCTAATTGTTGTTATTTTCCAACCTCTACCCAGGAGATGGGTGCTCATAAAAATGTTCAAATCAGGGGCTGGCCCAGTGGCTAGCAGTTAAGTTTGTGTGCTCCGCTTCATCAGCCCTGGGTTCACCAGTTCGGATCTTGGGCATAGACCTGAGCACTGCTTATCAAACCATGCCGTAGCAGGAGTCCCACATATAAAATAGAGGAAGATGGGCACAGATGTTAGCTCAGGGCTAATCTTCCCCTCCCCCCCAAAAAAAAGAAAAGAAAAAAGAACAAATCAGTAGAAAAATGATGATGCTACATATTCCCCCCACACCTTAGTGTAACATGTAAGCAGTCACACTTTGGCCAGTTAACATTAGCCATATTCGAGAACTTTGGCTCATGTCCCACAAGGGGTGACGTTTTACTAACTCCATTAATAAGTGTAATATTTGGCAATGCTTCAGGGTTCCCAGAGACGGAGCATGTACACAACAGAGTAAAGAAAGTTAAAGTCCAGAAATTTATGTGGCTAATGAGTAGCTATATGCTTTAGCATCAATGAAATCATTGTCAGCTATTGTCAGTGAGTCCTTGCTTTACTTTCCCTGCCTCTCTGCTGGTCACCATCCCCCACGGCGAGCAGATACCTTTTCCAGGACCCAGGTCAATCATAACTGTGGGCAGGTCAGCCTAAGTATGACTGGAACGTAGTATTGAATTATTTTTCCTGTTGTCGGTTGACCTGGACAAAGGCCCCAGTTTTGCTCCCTGAAGCCATGAGTCTTCCTTGATATAACTTGACCCCTCCCCTCTTTCTCCTAGAATCCAGGCCCTTGTGTCCTGTTATGACCCACCTCTGATATGCACATGATGTCTAGGACTTTGATACCCCTGAGTTAGTTCTCTGAGAACTCCCCAAAGCCACTGGCCTGCTGGTCTACTTGTCTGCCTTCCATGTGATCAGTCTGTTTCCTCCTGTGGGGACTCCTTGTTGCCTCCCCAAGGACCAATGTGTGCTGCTGGCCTGAACTGAGACAAGGAATTGCAAGGACTTTGGATGTGGTACCCACGCAGACCAACATTTTGTCAGCTTCTGCTGAGTCCGCTCTGCCTAGAGGGGAGGTTGTGAATTTCTTCTTTAACGAAGTTTGCCCGGCACCCAGTAGTTACTAGCACTGTGCTGCGTGCTTGCAATACAATAGGGACAATACAAAACGGCCACCATTCTTGTCCTCCACAGGACTTTGAGTCAATTTGCAGGTCAAGGGACAGACCCCAACCCCTTACCCAAGCTTTATCCACACACTACTTTGATGACTCTGAAAATGTAACATGCACTGTGTTCTATGAACAGAAATGTTTATTATGATAATTCCAACAAAATGACAGAAGTCCATCTTTATAAGTGCACAGTCTGTTTCTTCTGTCTGGGCTTGACAACCCAGCAAATTCCTACTGCTTTTTCCACTGTCACCTCCCCCGTGAAGCTGTCATTGAATTCATATATACACACCTTGTAGACACACATGTAGATGCCTTGACCCCTGGACTCCCACTGCAGCTTTTCAATACCCCAAGGACTGCTTCTCATGTGGATTGTCACTGTGTGTGGGTTCTCTGTCTCCTGAACATTCAGTGATACTCATTGGATGAATGAAGGTGTCATTCAGTTCTAGAATGCTAGTGTCCTACATGGCACCTGACAGGAAAATTGATGGTAAATAAAACTGACAACTGTTCCTTAAACTCTTGGTTGCTCCTAGGCTAAAGGAACATTCTGCTATTGAACAGAAACTAAATTTTATTGTGCGGGATGTTTTATATCTGTGATTAATTAAATCTTCATAACCTTATCACCTTACACGAGAGGGACCATCACCCCCATTTTAGAAAGAAAGCAACTAAAGCCCAGAGAGTTTGTTCCAAGTCCAAAATCACAGCAGGACTGGAACCCAGGACTCCACACGTTTCCTCCCAGGCATCATCTCATCATGAACTAACCACCCACTTAGTTTCTCTCAGAGCTCACATGGCCCTGAACTTCCTTTCTCGTATAAAAAGAGCCCCAAAGATTTCCTGCATTGGCTACACCCATGAGGGAAAATCCACTCAGGTATACTTAAGAAAAGCATGAACAAGTGAATTAGAAAGTGGGCACCATCAGCTCTCCATGCCCATCAATAACTGAAGCATATGGTTGCTTAAACTGAGGGAGTCCCTTTGGCTTATTACACTTATTACTTCCTGTCAGTTAGAGTTCACCTGCTTCAATTTTACCAGAGTGTGTGAATTGCATATTTCACGTGTTACTTAGCAGGAGCCCACCCTGAGTTTATTTTTTTCACAGAATGATAGTCATAGGGCAGTCAAGAGGTCTTATTTGGTCTTATAGATGATTATCTTTCTCAAGGGAATGCCAAATAGGATGCTAACTAATAAATGTTTACCGTTATTCTGTGTTTATGGACATAATTCTAAGTTTGGTCTTTAGCTAATGCATAAATGCATGTTACATAAATAATTACTTTCTCTTCTTTTTTCTCTCACATATAGTCCTTGATTTTGAATTACACCTCCACTTAGCTATGACATCTGGGGCAAGTTATCTTAGTTTTCTGAGCCCCACTCTCCTTATCTGTAGAATGAGGAGATCAAGTTTTCCATGGTTGTTGTGCAGATTTAGGGAGACGTGCAGTTCGGGTGCAAAATTTGTTGTTTTAACATGGAGCACCAAAATTTCTCATGGAGAGAACTTTGTATGAAAATGCTTTGTGAAGCCTCTTGGGGTAGAAATACATCGTCAAAAGGCCAAGCCACTAAAATGCGTGTTAAGATGTTGTTCATGAACAAATTGGAAGAACTCACTTTTGCTCGAAGGAGGGGAAGAGAAGGGAAATTTCAAAGAGTGGAGGAGAGAGAAGGTGAGGATGGTGAGAGGTGGGGGCACTCAGTGGGGAGACCCACGAACTTCCCAGGCCTCTGGATGAGGACACGTCAGAGGCTGGGTGTCCAATGACCATTGGCCGCTGAGCTGCTGCAAGATCAGCCACTCTTCTGTCACCCAACTCACACTCAGTCAATCTATTCTTCTTGGGAGTGCCTTCGCAACAGTGCTATTTGTGGTGTGGGGAATCCAAATGCCAGCCCTTCGCTGGTTCTCCTGCCTCTGCCTGTGTATCTGCTCTCCCCATGCATGAGGCAGACAGGACTCTCAGCACCTGCCTGAGCTCTCCACGATGAATCCACTCACCCAGAGCGTTAGTGAGTGATGTGCCTTAACTGAAGGCTTTGCGGAGGAGGTTCCCTTGCCCAATACTCAACAAGGACCAAACCAACAAAGCTTAGAAATACCATTAGACACTTCTGATCTCTATATCCTTACTTGGTGGCCATCCAACTGGGATGGTTGCCTATTCTGGTCCTTTCTTCTCCAATGAAGAACCCGGTCTTGCTGGCTCCTCCTCAAGAACAAAGTAAATTTCTTTCTTGTTTTATGTCCAGAAATTTAATTACTATCCTTTGTTGTATGTTCAGACCCTTGGACTCTCAGTCTTCAACCCAAGAAGCTTATCAAAAGAGTTCTTGCTCTAAAATGCAGCATGCTCTGGTATATTGAAGTTTCCCCAACTGAAGATAGAGATTGAAAAGCAGGGCCGAACTTTGTGCCTTGGCTATAGTGTTGATCGGAGAGATATCCTGTGTTAAAGTAGGACCCCAGAGCCAGAGGTAGCAATGCTGGCATGAGAACATAAGGCCCACTCCACCACCTTCTTCCCACCCCTGGATTCCCTGACCATAGATGTAGGGGAGGGACCAGAAGAAGGAGGTCAGATTTGAACTTCCATTGGGCACAGCTAGTCAAAGTGATCTTCTCTCCATCTCAGAGAGACTAAGAGGTCTAGTATGATAGGACAGCAGTATAGTACCTGGTCCATAGTAGGAGCTCAATAAATGTATCTCCATTTTCTCTCAATGATGATTAACATTGCCTTCACTCTCCACAACCCTGATCAAAAATTAGCTAAGACAATAAGAAACCCAGGGCCAACTTGTGGTCAAGCTCATTCTCCAAGGACATCAAGCCTTGCCATCCTGTGGTCAAAGAAACCTGCTTGGAATGCGATTGACATATACAGAAAGCCCTGGGTACATTTTGTTTTCACAAAATGACACTCACCCTCTTGTTTCTTGGAGCTAAATGGCATGATGATTCTCAATGGAATCTTTACAACTCTCTCTGGGAAGTTTGAACGCCTCCTGTAATTTAGTTAAACAGCTTTTAGGTATCACAGAGAAACTTGTTACTCATGGAAGGAAAATGGATCCCCACACTTGGTACTGGGGATCTCCTAATGTCCATTTAGGGCCACTTGTGGTGTCATGTCTCGATCTTTCCCCGAACTGCAGTGAAGGGACCATCAATCCATGAGCTCTCACACCATTTGCTGCTGCTCTGTTTACTGTTCCTTTATTTACATAACTAGAGATTCAACATCCTAGTATGTTTTGCAAGCTGTCATGACATGAGAGCTAGTAATCTGCTATGTTTTGCTTGCTAACATATTTTTGACATATTTTAGCTTTTGATTATAAGATTGCATCTTTGCCTGCTACCATCTGTCTCAACTCAATGGAACTCTGTCATTTACAAAAACAGTGGGGTGTAGTATTTCTTATATACTTGAACTCTACGAGAAACATGCTATTTTCAGTCTTAACCAATATGTCATGCTTTCACACACGAAGTCTGAAATGTTTGATATCTTGTCAGATCTGCCAGGGATAAGGAACATATCTTCGCACCCAATTTGGCTGAGATGAGAAATCTATTAATGAGGAGAAGGGAGCAGTATCCAGCTTCTAAACAGAGGTGGCTTTTTATGTGGTTTATGTCCTCTCGACTGTGCTTATCCCTTTATCAACAGGATTAAGTCTTCTGTGGAAATACATCTTCTTTTGGACTTTGTAAACTCCCAGTGGCCAACATTCTTGAGGTATATTTTTCAGCATGAAATAGTCATCCACCAACATTTGGCAAAAAGGCCTTTTCCTACATGGTGTCCTTTTCTCACTCCTATCTTTACTCATTAGGGAAAATTATCCCAGGTGTGACCCAAAGGATTAGCTTTGTTCATGTCCCCACTGACAACACCAGGGCTGTGCAACAGAGAAACGTGACATTGTATTCAAACAACATGTTGGAGGAAAGGCCAAAAAAATGCACAGGCCTAACATGCATTTATTCAACACTGAGTTTAAATGAATTTATTATGCTCCTGGATTACACCCCATAGGCCAAGAAGCTGTCAACTATTGACATTTTCTTTTCTCTCCATGTTCTGAGTTGAGTGTAAATATATTTGTCAAGGGAATATAGTGTATGCTTGGCTCAGTATATGCCCATTTCAACAGAAGAAAAGCTCTTATTATCTGTAATCACAGTCAACATCTTTGTTGCTTTAGGAAAGGAACGGGCTGCAGCTTGGATTTACATATGGATCTAGTCCCTTTCCAGATTCAGTTTTGAATGCTGTTTTAACCTTCATTTTGAATATGCATAGCATTAGCCTTTTCTAGTGCAAGACTCCACTGATGATAGAGAAATGGTTTTGGTCAGTCTGATGTGGACCACATCAGGTTGATTTTCTGCCTTGCAGGATGCTGCTGATTGTTCAGGAGCAGCTGATTGCAGGATTTTGGTGGTAAATACATCACTGAAATCATTACTGTTGAAGAGATCAAAGAGGGAGGCATTTTGGAGAACAAGCTCCAATGTGTCATGTCTGCAAATTGAGTCCATCCTGACCCAGGCCCCAGATGCCCTTTCTGACCTGGTTAATGATGCTGGTAGCAATTGTTGAACTGAGAAAATAGGCGAGACGGAGTCTCCCAGTAGTTGTAATTGTGAGTTTCTGGGGTGCAAGGATCTTGTCTTACCTCCTCATCCTTTGTACCTGGCACAGAGCAGGCAAACAGCACATGTGTGTTGAACTAAGATGAACTGAGGACTATAGTCAAGCTATTAATTCATCAACATGTGCTTAATTGAACTTCTATGAGGTGACATCACTGAGGATGGATTAAAAAAATACAGAGGGCAGATCCCCCAACCTTGAATGATTTACAATCCAGCTAGGAAGACAAAACCAGTTTTCAAGGAAGCCATTAACTGCTAAGCTAGGTTGTAGGTGCAATAGGAATTTAGAGAAAGGAGATAGTGGTTCATATTAGAGTGAGATTTATGGAGGAAAAGGGACTTAGTCTGTGACCGGAAGACTTAGCAGGATTGAGGTAAGTGGAGAGGAAGAAGGAAGAGTGTGCTAAGAGTGGAAATAGACAGAAATGAGTTATAAAGGAAAGGAATGAACTAGATGTGCAAAGGAGAATGATTTGGCTTGACTGACTGAAACAGGTTGAAGCTGAATGAGGTATAAGACTGGTGGGTAGTTGGGCAAGTTTAAAACACTCTTGAAAGTCAAAGGAATATTCACCTTTTGGTGGAAGACAATAGACCATTACTCCAGGTTCTCATAAGTAGGAGACATTTCTTTTTAGAAAGACTATAAAGGAGCGATATGGAGGAATCAGGGGTGAGAGGATCAACGGAGAAAAAGCAGTGATTCTAGAATCAACATAAAAAGAGCCTATATTAGATAAAGATAATAATATTTAAAGCCATAACTTTCCTATATAGGGTATCTAATATATTTCAGGTATTTGTAGCCATTGATGATAATATTGGCAAACGTCCTACAAGAACTTGGAGGTATACTTACGCTCAAGTTAAAGAAGGAACAAGGAGTTTCAGGAGTTTCAGAAAAGCAAAGTAAGTTGGTCTAGGCTACCCAGGTTGTAAGTATCAGGAGAGGATTCAAATTCCATTTATTTATTTTTTTCCTTTTAAATGTTGGCCCTGAACTAACAACATCTGTTGCCAATCTTTTTTTTTCCCTTCTTTTCCCCAAAGCCCCCCAGTACATGGTTGTGTATTCTAGTTGTGAGTGCCTCTGGTTGTGCTGTGTGGGATGCCACCTCAGCGTGGCCTGATGAGTGGTGCCACATCCGTGCCCAGGATCTGAACCGGCGAAACCCTGGGCTTCTGACATGGAGCACACAGACTTAACCACTCAGCCATGGGGCTGGCCAGTCAAACACCATTTAAACTGTGCCCTTTTTCACTACATTACTCTTAGAGTCATGGGTATTTATTGAATAAGAAAATGATGTGAAATAAGTATTTTATAAAGATTACCATAGTGGCCATATATGAGAAGGATTACAGAGGGGAGAGACCAAAGGTAAGTAGATGAAAAGGGTCTCCCTAGAGTCCTGTCATTGGAAACAGAAAGGAAAGAACAAAAATAAGAAACATTGCCAGGCAAGATCATGGGACCTGGGGTGACTGAAGGTCTGAATTACTGAAAGGCTGAGGAGAATGAGGATGGGGGAAAAAAGCCCAGGAAGACTGGGTCGTGAGAAGGCCACTGGCAACCTTGGGAACACATTTTCAGTAACAGGATATTGATGGAAGCCAGCCTACAGGTGAGGAAGGAGTGAGTCAGTGGTCAGGAAATGGAGGATGTGGGGGCAGACCACAGATTTGAGAAATCTGGAAGAAAATGAAGGAAATAAATAAAAGCCTTCTGAGGAGGTTTCAGGGTCATGAAAAATTTTTTTTGAAGAGGAGAAACCTGTGCACATTTGAAGACAGAGGATAGTATGCAGATAGGAGACAATATTAAAGGAACTAGAGAAAGAGGGGCTGCTGTACATGGAAGGGGTCAAAGAAGTTGGGAGGGGATGGGTCAGAATTGGTGGACTGCCTGATAGAACCTTCCAGAATGAGGAGAATGGTCTATATCTGTGCTATTCCATATGGTAGCCACTAGCCCCATGTGGCAACTGAACACTTGAAATGTTCCTAATGAGACTGAGGAACTGAGTTTTTAATTTTGCTTAAATCTAAATAGCCACATATTTCAGCAGCCAGTGGCTATGATGTTGGACAGTGCATGACCCTTAGACAACCAAAGATTTTGTCTCCTGAGGAAGGGAAATAAGTTCTTCCTCTGACTCAGGAAAGGAGAGCAGAGAGGAAGACAAACCAAGGATGTTTCATATGTAGGGGAGGAAAAATGAGTTTGCCCCTGCCATGTGACCTTGATATTCATTGGTTATACCTTGGTGATAGCACATTATCAGATCATTAGATTAAGACAGCCCACCTGAGTTAAAAGGCATTTGAAATTCACATCATCCCCATGTAGATGTGTTCTGAACTGTAATCTGCACTGACTAGATGAATTGAAGAATTGCCAAATCTCATATAGTTCTACCAATACTCACCCTCAGTCTGTCTGCAGCTCTTGATCAAGATGCTCCTTGTTCATGTTAGAGAGAGATGGAGAGGAGTCTAGTAGGTTCCTTGGGATGAGGACCATTTTTTGAATAGGCTTTCCAGGTGTCTGAGTGACAACAAAATCCTTCTCTGATTTCCTAGTCCCCGGTCTGCTTCCACATCTCACGGTCATTTTGGATCTGGATATTTTAAAGCTGAAAGGAGGTGATTCCCCTCAGAATGGTTTCACTTAGTCATAATAAAAGTTTTCTTGAAGAATTTCCCAGCCAGAGAAAGGGGTGTATGTCCTGCCCTGTATTCTCCAGGTAAACAAAGAGAGAGCCCCCAATAGGTGTCCATTGTTGCCGTAAGATATCATCACCCATCATCATTTCACCGGTATGCCCGCCCTGGATCGTGGCGTGTGTTGTTTGGGCTGTTTTTCATAGCCTCTGCAGCTGGGAATTCAAGATGCTATACTTAGGCAGAAGTCCATGAAGGAATTAATTGATATGAGCCAGAAGTTGATTGCCATTTAAGTACTCAGCCTTCACCATTGCCAAGTTTCCCTCTTTGCAGAAAGAACCGAGCTTGCCTGCAAACTGGCTCATTCAGGATGTGAGCACAAGATGGAATTCAACCTTTAATATGCTGCAACACCTGCTTGGAAATAAAGGGGCTCTGTGCTTTTCCCCCCAAGGAGTTGACAGCTGACTTCATTACAGAGGAATCTGGCAGAGATGGCCGTGGCTACTCCTCAGCCTCCAGAGGCACTCACCCAGGAATGCAGTGCCAACCAGACCTGAGCTTTGGGATTCTGCCAGAAACCCATGCTGGGCCATTTTACCCTAAATCATTCCTCTTCCTTGAACTCTAGGAGTTTTTCTACCTTTGGTAGAGCTGCCTCCAGACAAGGGAGATGAGAAGAGGCTCTGGCCTGCTGACGCTAAGTGGAGAAGCATTTGCAGGTGTTCTCCAATGGGATCTGGATTTTCAAACTTTCTTTCTCAAGGGTTCTGCAATGTTGCACCCCAACAGGCACAAAGGCAGGGCTGCCATGCTCTACAGAGTGGAACTTGAAGATTCATCAGAGACCTTGTCCAAGATTTGGAACAGACCCAGCGTTGTTCCAAGGAACCTAACCCAGCCTGTGAGAGACTCCTACAGGCCGTCTCTGGTGCCACAACCTTCCACTGGGGCTGGAACACTGGTTATGCTTATGAGCTTTCAAAGTAGAATGTCAACCTCATCACCCATTTGCATGATTTCCAAAGCATATTAATCTGGCTTCCACTAGTAACACAGAATATAACATATCTTACTTGCAACAGGAAATATTTCCTTTCTACTATTTGCTATTCTTCATCATTAAAAAAAAAATCTGTCTGAAATCTAAATACCCAGAAAGAGGGGTGGGCTCACAGGGAACACAACCATTTGGTGGATCACTGCTCAACCTGAAGCAACAGAAATATGAAGGCCACAGAGCAACTTCAAAACTGCATTTGATGCTAATTTAAAACAAAGTACTACTCAAACTTTCATAGATGAAAATCACATAATTTTTAAACAAATACTTTAAATAGTCTGAAATGAGAAATAATTGATGCCAAAGGTCAAAACTGGCAATCCAAGAGTTGGGTCTGGCCCGAAAGTGTGTCTCATATGGCCCACACGGTGGGGGTCAGCTGAGTTTGAATAAAAAACGGAGTAGGTTGCCAACATTTAGAAATTGGCACATGGCACATAACCACCCGGATTGCTGCCTTCTCCTGAGACACTGGGCAATCTGGCCTCGGCAGGCTGCTTTCCCTCCAGGCAACAGTTGGGGGCAGGTGATGGGCATTTGTCATCCAGGTTGCCAGAGTCCCTGCTGGGCCAGATTTCTCGCTCATTGAGTTTGTAAGCCTGGCCCAGGTGCAAGGGTGGTAGGGTTCTGGGTCATTTTCCCTCTCTCCCCTTCTTCCAAAACTTGCTCTTGGTTATTATGCTACTTCAGAGTTAAAATAATCATTAAATGCCCAGTTGTAAAAGGTAATGTGGAGGAAGAGAGTCTGAGGCCCATACCACTTCTCTACTTCTTGGATGTTATTTTCACATTTCTAGCCTTACGCCCAGTGCACTCGCTTGAGAATGTGAGCGTGGCCCCGTGGTTCTCGAACGTGGCTACACTAGAATCACCTGGGGCACTTTTGATGTCCAGCTTGCACTCCAGACCAATTAAATCAGACTCTTGGGAAGTGGGATTCAGGCAACAGATTTTTAAAGTTCCCAGGTGATTCCAATGTAAAAAGGTCCTTGAAAAAATCATGGAAAACTTTACATTAGAGCAGTTTCTCAAGCTCGTCACTATTTTCATTTGGGACCTGATAAATCTTTGTTCTGGAGACCTGTCCTACGGACTGTAGGATGTTTAGCAGCATCTCTGGCCTCTACCCATAGATGCAGTAGCATTCCTCCAGATGAGAATCACTGCATTCTATAGTGAAACTATGGTCATTTTTTTTTTTAAAGATTTTATTTTTTTCCTTTTTCTCCCCAAAGACCCCCGGTAGATAGTTTCTTTGTTGTGGGTCCTTCCAGCTGTGGCATGCGGGATGCCACCTCAGCGTGGCCTGATGAGCAGTGCCATGTCCGCGCCCAGGACTCGAACCAATGAAACACTGGGCCGCCTGCAGTGGAGTGCGCGAACTTAACCTCTCAGCCACGGGGCCAGCCCCCGAAACTGTGGTCATTGTATTGGCCACTTGCCTGTATATAAGGTCACTGAGAAATTTCTCTTGGAATTAAAATCTAGGAACAAAATTTTTCTCTTAAGAAAGTGGTTCCCTTTTGTTGTTTTTTTCCCCTTTACTATCAGGAAGCTCAAAGCCAATGCTAAAATGCATTCAAAACCAAAACTAAAGCAGAAACAAGACAACTACTCCAGTGTGTTTTCTCCCCTCTGCATGTCTGCCTGATGCTAATTTTCCTATTAACGTTTTGTTAATCTTTAAGTTGCTTTACATTCTTAGGGAATAGAGTAGGAAATAAATATAAAGAAGGTAACAAGCAAAAGGAGGGAATGACTGTTCCAATGCACTGCTTGGTATTTATGACCCAAAGAACAGTTGGTCATAAGGAAGACCTGCTAAATTTGAATGACCTCATAGTTTTTGGAGGATCAGCCAGGCATACATGGCAACTAAGGGTCAACCCCTTTAGCCTCCAGCTTTGTCTGGGAAGAGGCTGAGCTGTGGGGGTGTTGAAGGAGCCCAATGGCCACCATGTGGTGGCCTCTAGGAGAATAAGCACAAGCTTCTGTTGTTTCCTGAGAATGCCACCTCCTGCTGTTTACTAGGAGTCTGGGAAGTGTCTGAGAGGCGATGCTGTTCAGGGCAACTTGGGATCCAGCCCTGGGATAACACCATCACCTGATTTCCGTGAATGAAGAGCAGATTACTTTTAGTAAATACAACCACTCATTAATAACCCTAAGTTTTAAAGCTTTTAAAGAAATCATTATTAAGTGTGGCTACTTCATTTTAAATGCAAAAACCTTGAATAGACCAGAGATCTTAATTTTTTTAAAGAAGCTGAGTATTTTAATTATGAATGTACTTGCATATTCTTAGCATACTTCATTATTTATGTAGCCGGTGAAAAAGCTTTCTAATTAAATAGCATGCTGGCAATCCATTGTGAAATGTATAAATGTAGGTTTTCCTAGCATTAAAAAACTACACACAAACACACACGAACCATTCTGGCAAGCACACATATTTTAATCGCTATGAGATACTTGTTTCTGAATGATCTTAAGCTTTATGAAACTTTTGTTTTATTGGTAACAAAATAAACAGTATAATTTGCCAGCACTCTGCATGGTTATACACATTTAATACATTCAACTAACTTGGAAATGGGGTAGCACAGTGGTTCTCAAAGTGCGGTCCCCATGCCGGGAGCATCAGCATCACCTGGGAACTTATTAGAAATACAAAATTTTGAACCCCACCCCCTGCCACCTGAATCAGCAGTTCTGGGCATTGGGCCCCACCCTGTCCTGTAACAAGCCCTCCAGGTGATCCTGAGGCAGGCTAAAGTTTGGGAACCACGGGGATGAGGACTATGCCTTGTGGTGCTGGTAATCTGGGTTTCATTCAGGTGGTCACAATAAAGTGAGTCGGTCCACGCTTTCTTTTCCCCATCGAAAAAGTGCTGCGAGGATTCTCACTTGTTTAAGGCTTAAAGATCTGCTTGAGGTCCTCAGCATTTCAAAGAGGTCAAAAGACTCAGGGAGTGAAATATTTTCAGCATGATGTACATTGTATCAGGTGTATACTTACCAACTTTGACTAAACATGCATATCAGGACTCAGTTTACACATTGCTATTCTCTTCTTTCAAAAAAAAAGGCTCTGAAATTAGAGCACCTACTCATTCACCGTTTTGTGGCAGGCTGTGGTGCAGCCATCTTCCAGAGACAGCCACGCCTGTGTGCAGCCTGATGACCACGCTGCGTGACCTCCCCTGGCTGCAGCAACTGAGGCCGGGAGGTGCAGCGACTTGCAGAAGACCACATTGGGAGGGAGCGCCAGAGCTAGAACTAACAGCCGCCTGGCTCCCTGCTCTGTGCTTTGTCTTCTGAATGAACAAAGCTGCTTCTTAAGTACACATAAGCCAAACTGCCTCTCAAATTGCAGCCATCTACTTTGAGTTCAGATTTGCACAGCATGACATGAATTGGGCTGCAAATTATGCAGAAAACAGCCGTCCCATCCATCTGTGATGTCAGAATCCTCCAGTACAATGTGACCTGGTAGTATCTGAGAGAGGAGAAGTATACTGGGTCTGATTCCTCCCCTAGGCAGGATGATGACTCTCCTCCCAGCTGCACTGGGCCCAGTGTGAAAAGGTTAAACATGATCGAGGTTATGCCTGTGATATGCTCAAGAGCAGATTTCATTTCCAAGGGTGCAGGCAATTAGGGATTTTTTTTAATGGTAGAGTAACTCAAAAAAGAAAACACACAAATACACTCATACCTAATGGTAAACTGAATTTATTTCCTCTTGGAAAACAATTCCAGTAATCTCCAGGTTCAGACCGCAGAGTAAACATTAATAACAGTAACATACAGGTTAGTTCAACTGATTCAAGAATTTGGCTGTGTGAAATCATTAAAGAAAACCTTGAACACTCAAAGCTTCAAATGTATCCAGGAAAAAAAAAATTCTTTGACAGTCTACATAACAACTATTGCATATATAGTGATGCTACCTGTCACACCGCAAGGCTTACAAATATATATACGGGCCTTATCCAGCTGTGGGGTTCTGTTCTGTGAGAACATCTCTTCCTGGTTGGCAAGAATCTTCAGCAATAAAAATAGTCTTGGATTTAACCATTGATATACCAAAAGAGAAACTCTAGGCTTAAGTGTAAATAAAAGGAAGTCCAAACATCGTCTCATGTGTAACAGAGTTGTTTTAATCTGTCTTCCTTGAAAATATTTTCCCTTAAGCCATTTTGCTCACATTGTTTTTTGTCTTGCCTGAATAGGGCCCAAGTCCACGTGTCTTTATAAGACCACTTTAGTATCAGACGACATCATACATGTGCAACACTTTATATACAAGGAGTCTATCCGGTGCTCCAAAGTTCAAACACACGAACATCCAACAGTTTCGATAATACAAGTTTTATGGTACAATACAATGTTTCTGAATAATATACATTAACAATGAAAGTTTCGTGCAAAGAGTAAAACATGTTCCCTTTTTGTGCCACAAGAGTAATTCTCCTTGAGAGATCGTTCTTGCACTAACTGCTGTGTTGGGTCATCGTATGATTCTGTAACAAAAAAGAAAGAGGGGGAAAAAATACTTAAGTGATTGTATTTTCATCAGACCAAGAATCTAGAAATGCTGAGAGGTTTATAGGGACATGAACAATGTGTTTGTGCACCCTGATGACCAGGGGCTGATGAGGGCCCTGACTCCTCACTGCCCGCAGTGAATGGTACCAGAAGGAGGGGCAGGGTCCGGGGCCAAGGTGAGGGGATTGCCCATACCTTCCCTCCTCTCTGCCTCTGCCATGCCTTTCCAGAACACTCTCCCACCTTCCACCATCTCTTCTTATCAAAATACCACCCATTTTTCAAAGACCAGGGTAGCACTATTTTAACAGTTTTATTCATCTATTATTTCCATTGATTACCAATGCTTTTGTTCTAATCACTCCTAGATGGTGAACATCTTGACAGCAGAGGCTCTATCTGTCCCTGAAATTGGACTTGAAAGGCAAGAGCTGCCTGGCCAACAACTGAGATGAAGCTTCTCCAGATCCTCTCCTGGGGGTGGGTTCGGGGCTGTGTCACATGGCTCAGGAGCAGATTACAGCAGCCTGCGGCCACTCCCCCATCCCCAGCCAAGGCAGCCTGTGTTGTATTTTGGTAGTCTCCTCTCCAGCCACACAGGAGGGCAAGTCCCCCTCCTGAGCAAACAACCTGTTTCCATATTGTGAGAGAGCAACTGGGATACCTGGGCAACTTGTAACGGCAAGCCAGGCCCTGAGGGTGGAAACTGGGCAGGCAGACTCCAGACCTGCACCTGTGACCTGCAAGGGGGATGGTCACAGAACCAGGGGGCAGTTATTCCAAGCATAAGCCTGGAGATGGCCAGATCTCCGCTTTCCCTCCTCTGCACTTCTCCTGAGCCTGTTCTCCCATTGCTCACCTTGTACACCCTTGATCCCTTCTGATCAGAACCTTCAGGCCTGGCTCAAAATACTACCACTTCCATGCTCATTCCATCTAAAACTGATTCCTCCCTTCTCTGATTTCCTACTGTACTTTATACTGCTGTTATTCTGTGTTTCTTAGGTCTCGTCTTCTGCTTACGCAGGCCTGGCTGTCTCCCCATGTCAGTAACTCTGGCGTTCGTTCATTTATTGGTTCCTTCACTAGCATCTGTTGAATACTTCTATCACCACCTGCCACAGCCTACAGCATTGCAGTGCTTGGTAAAGAGGATATGGCCAGCTGAATGACTGACTAGTGAGGCAAGGGCTACTGAAGGGAAAAGCAGCTCCCTGCCTTCATGCCTTCCAAGTGTGTACAGCCTAAAGAAGAAAGATGTATGGGCACGTAATGGCAAAGCAACACGGCAGGATGGTATTAGAAACAAACACAGAAAGGTCACAATCACACCTCGCACTGCCTAGCCTTTGGGGAAGGCTCTGCAGTGAAGGTGAGAGGTGACAGTATAGTTGAGGCTGGAAACAAGAGAAGACATTCGGGATGCAGGGAGGGCACTCCAGACCGAGAGACCCACATGGGTAAAGGGAAAGAAGCAAGAATGTGCAAGGTATGTTCACGGACCTGCAACTTGTTCAAATTGGTTGGAGTCTTCTAGAGAGTCCTAGAATCAAGAGTACTGATGAGAAATAAAGACGGAGGGCAGTCTGGGGCTAGAGTATAAAGAGCCTTCTGTACCTTGCTAAGACTTTGTCTCGTAGGTGAAGAGGAGCTATGGAAGTTTTTTAAACAGAGGTCTTTGTCTGGGAGATCTTTGTTATCTTGTTATCCTCCACAACAACCAGCAAAATGCCAGCTCAGTGAACACGGGCTGAACGGCCAGAGGCTTGGCTGCTGACATCTGCTGGGTCAGGGCCGAGAGCACCAGTGAGGGCGAGGGGAGACTTGTGAGGAGCACCCAGGTCTTCCATTCCCTATTTCCAACTTAGCCCATTTTTGAAAAATACTGACACAAATAATAATAATGAGGAATATTATTTTACCCTCTCTTATTTAAAACATACCATTTTTTATTAATTCAGTGAGGGATAAGTTGGATTTATTTTTCTTCTTAGTGGTATTAGGATAAAAGCACATACAGGAGCAGACTAGTTTTATGCCAATTCTTTTCTCTTTGCATTGATTTTAAATACTTCTGAAATTATTTTTCACCAATAGACAGAAAGGTAATCAAAATACTGATGAGACTAAAAATCTTTCCTTAAAAATCAACACAACCATGATCAGAGAGGTTATAAACAATAAAAAAGTTCAAATGCTCAAAATATACGGTATAAACTTTCTCATACTGTTTACTCTCTCAGAGCCAAGTTTTATCTTACAGAAAGGTTTTTAATTTAAAAAAATAAATACAAGTTATGACAATAGTTATCTAAATGATAGGACACTGACAGAAGTATGGGTGATATGTATATATATATTTTTCTTTTTTTTTTACAATAATCAACTGGAAAAGGGGGGTTGGCCAGGTTGCATAGTGGTTAAGTTCACGTACTCTGCTTTGGTAGCCTGGGGTTTGCAGGTTCAGATCCTGGAGTGGACCTACACACTGTGTCTACACACTGTTCATCAAGCTACGCTGTGGCAGCATCACGCATACAAAATAGAGGAAGATTGGCATGGATGTTAGCTCAGGGCCAATCTTCCTCATCCGAAATAAATAATTAAATAAATAAAAATAAACAGTTTAATAACACTATCTTTAAATGTTTAAGTGCTTACAATGGACATTCCACATTCAATAGGATTTTAGGATAATAAAAGAAGAGAAAGTGCAATCAGTGCCTTGTTTTTATATGTACTTACATTGAGACATTGCAAAACAAAGACCTAATACAATTGGCCATAAGAGTTGGCAATAATTGTGCCTTGGATGCTTTCATCCTAAACCAAAGCCATACAATTCTCTTCAGAGGTGCAAAAAAATGAACAAATACATCTGAATCACTTATTGCAACAGATTGAAGTCGCTACTATAAAGGAGTTATGCTTTGCATATTAAGAGAAAAGAATATAAATCATTTGAGAGAAGAACAAGAGTATGGCTTGTGAAATTCAAGCTCATACAAAAATGAAGACCACCAATATAAATAATGTCTAAATGGTAAATGTGGCACAAAAAAGGGCAAAGGCAGAATGTCTCCTTGGTGTGGAGATGCCTGCACACCATTGAGATCACTTACAGTCATTTGTTTTTTCTTCTTTTCACTCCAGCGCAATTGAGGGCTACGAAAAGGTCCCCCCAGTCATGGCATCCACCATTGGCAGTGACTCTCGAGGTGGCAAAGGGGCATATTCCTAGATGATCTTGGGAAATGGGCATATTTGCATTAAAAAAAAAAAAGAAACTCAGATGATTCTGATCCAGTTGTCATGGGCTTGCCCTTACCACCTTTGAGGATCCTGGTATGTGTCTGTTCCCCATTCCCACACTGTATTCTGAGTCCCTGAAAATACAAATGGCCTAATTTCATTTTCTGAAGGAAGGATGGTCGTCTGAGCTACACAGGTTATTGGGTTGGCTTTGGGGTTGGAGAGAACAGATGCAGAGTGTTAGTCTCCAGACTTCACTGAAGATCCTCTGATAAGAGAAACAAGAAGTCACTTCGTGGGAGCCCTCCATGTATTTTGTGTGTTTTTAAAATCATAGACATCATTTCTTTAGAAACGGAGACAAGAAGCAAGTGGGAAAGATGAAAAGTAGACAAGAGAGGCACTGAACACAAAGAGAGGGTGGGCTCTGAGCGCAGCTCGCTCCTGCCTTGGCTCCTTGCCATACCACAGAGCTGGTCCTGAGTCACCGCAGCACAATGTGGACACACCAAGAGGAGAAAACGCTGCCAGGCCATCAGCACGCAGCCTCCTCATGTAAGAATTTTCTGCGCTTTAGGTCCAGAGGAAACCACTACACTAGAACAAAGCAGTGGGTAATCTCACCAATTTTACACAGCAATTCACAGTTCCCAAAGTACTTTAATGCAATGACAGGTTATGAGAAAAAATATCTGTTCCAATGAAGGGAAAGTGTTTTACATAATCGAGGAGATCATCAGTGCAGCATCGATGGGGGTAGGGGGGTGATGACGGAAAAGGAAGTAGGAAGAGAAGAAAACTTCTGTAATCCCACAGAGAGCCATATTCTACTCTGCAAAAAGCCATCTCTTGGAGACCCCATGTCTAAGTAACTGAAAATTGCAAACCATTAATCCCAGTTATGAACAGTTGTTTTACACGAGGGGGGTTTCTGTTAAAAAAAAAATCAAATCCACAACACACCTTAAAGCTTAAGAGACAATCCATCTAGGTAGATACCGTAATAGCCAGGTTCAAAAAAACTCTCTTTACTGTAAAGGGCCCCATTTGGAAGGACTGTGCTCTATCTTTTTTTACTCTATAAATGTGAAATTAAACTTAGAAAGCTAAAAAACAGATGAGGACCTTAAAAATTCCCTTCTAGCACTATGTATTTCTCTTTAAATATGAGATGCCTTTCATTTTACAAGACTGGAATTCTCATTTTGGGCTTGGAATTCTAACAAATGATTAATTCAGCCTCCTCCTTTCTGAGAGCTGACCACATTTACTGGTCAAATGGTTTAATCCTATTTAAAATGCAATCCAAGCAAAATATTTTTGAATAAAAATAAAAACCCACGATCCCCTGAAACTGTTCGCCTTGGCCAAGCCATCCCATTCTCCTGCGATCTTGATGTGAAGCTGAATATCTGCATCTATAACCAGGATGAAGTTAAGCTTTGGAGAAAAGCCCGGGCGAATCTACCTTCCCAACCTTGACAAATTAAGTCCTCACCCCCAAAAGTCGTGTCCACAGACTGCCCTCACTTGTCCAATATCTTGGCAGAGACCACGTCTCGTCTGTGCTCCATAACTCTGCGTTGGCATCGGCAAAATATTAAGTGGTGATGGTAATAAAAAAAAAAAAAACTACGTTTGAATGGAAGTTTTGTGAGATTTGTTGATTCCAAGATGTTAATCATTTTTACCATGACTTGTCTATTTATAGCCCTTAGTCTCAAACAAATTCTGACAAGCTTATAAAACTAAGAAAAAGAACCAGCATACTAGTTTAAAAAGGAATGAAAAAAAAAAACAAGCTTTCCATTAATTCACTATGCCATTAGAATCCCGAATTGAAACTGCAGTTGTATTCAATTTAAATGAGATGTTTTCCAACCAGATGAAATAGTAGGCAATTGTGGCTGTGAAACAATGCAAGGCGGGAAGAAATAAAAGAAATATAAAGATTAAATGTGGCTGTTTCTTTCAACAGATGGTGACAGCACCATGGCAGCATGTTGTTTTTTCTTAGTTGAAGAATGCAAACATCCGTAATCAATCATCACTGATTAACTAATTATATTACCCTTCCTTTCATCACTAGGGTTGAACCTTTATCTGTAAACACTACGGATAATCTGTATGCTCTTATTTTTCTAGAAGCATATTCCAGTACACATGCGGTCGTGCAGTTACAGGCTGCAAACAGAATTCTACATTACCGTCTACCTTAAAGCACTACTGCTTTTTTATTTTTTTTAAACAAAAGCAATTGGTTTCCAACAGGCTGGATAATAAGTCTTTTGACCTGCATTCTTCTTTGACCCATTAAGGTCACCCCTGTGCTCGGGCATATAGCTGACTTAGGAATGCCTGCAAGTCCCACATTTCATCTCCTGCCCACTCAAAATAAAGCTTTCTTTAAATGTGTCTGTACGGGTCCCTGAAGGCCAAGGAGGCATCCCTGTAGTGGGCAATGGAGGGACAGAAGCTTCTGCCTTTATTAATGAATGCAGACCATTATGAGTCTGGCTGGCTCCTTCCCTGTTCCCAGAAGCATATACTGTACGTGACTTAAAATGCTAGAATATTGACACAAAGCGAGCCGGGCACCCCTAAGGAAAATTACTCCTTGGATATAATGTAGGCTCGTAACAGCTATTAGAGTACAAAATAAAACCCTCTGGGATCAAACTGACATATACCGCATTCTACCTAGTCCTCAAACATTAGAAGAATTTCTTTGTGAAGGCGTTCTCAAGGACAGCATTAAACTGACTTTTGTAGCAATCTGCAACAGCTTTTTGGCTTAGAGCTTTTAGTACTAAATCTCTGGTTTGAATCAATATAAGTACTATATCTTCTACATTAATCAATACATTTGGTTCAATACGTGTTCTATTAAATTATACTTTCTAATCAAGATTTTTACATTTCTACCCTCTCTCTTTTTCATTTCCAACTTCTTTTGCTAGTAAAATAGTTTTGAAAGTGTATGCAGCTAATGATGTCAGGGTACCGGGTTATTTCCCCCATACGTTACAGAAAAAATACAAGGCAAAGGGCAGCCTTTAAACGTCTTAACAAGGTTAACGGGATGGGAATATAATAAATGAACATTTTCAAAGTCCACACAATTACAAAAGTACTCATAATTTTAAATTAATTCAAGGTGAATTGCTCCAGCTCTGAAAGTACCATTAGGAACATTCTAAAAATTACACTGAAAAACAAATCGTCCAAAAGTACCAATTAGACCCCATTTTGCCACCCCCAAATTTCCATTATCCACAAAC
Source organism: Equus quagga (assembly GCF_021613505.1). NCBI lineage: Eukaryota > Metazoa > Chordata > Mammalia > Perissodactyla > Equidae > Equus > Equus quagga. The sequence continues at coordinate 47,325,560 of NC_060275.1, read as the reverse complement.
TATATCCTTCCTGGATGGGGAAATTTTGGGTACTTGCATTTCTGTAGACCTTACCTGGTAAGCATCAGGCAACATATATGTGGGTATGTGCATTTTTGTGAGTTATGTTATATTTTAATGAATAGCCTTTAAAAGACAATATATAATATTTCCCAAAGTGCTTTGAGAACCTAAAAAACATATTCATAGAATAGATTTTCACAGCCAGGGAAGTTGACTCATAATTTTCACTTTGGTACAATTTACTAAAATGAGGTTCTACTCTTTTATTTTGACATAGCAATGGCATTTCCAAAACTGTCTGTCATGATATGCTTTTGGCCCTCTCTTTAATGCCATGAGTGTTGCATTTATGATCATGTTTGCATTGACAGAATTTCCCTTTTTATTTTTTCATATGGTAATGTCATCACCATGAACTTACAGAGACACTGATGCATTTTCTTTTGACATTTAACAGTTCACATAGGCTTGGCCTGACATCTCAAAGCATTTTCTGGATGACACTAAGCTATATTAAAGCAAAAGGTGAAATGGCATCATCATAAGTGATCAGAAAAACACAAGATCTTGGAGACAGAAAAGAACTATTAGGTTATTTAGTTTGCCCCCTTGCTGGAACAGAATTGTTCTATAAAGTTTACACTCCAGGCCAGTTTTAAATGGTTCTGGCAATGAGGTTTCCATCACACCTCCCATAGGAAACAATTCCACATTCCAATAAACTTCACTGAAGGACATTTTTGTTGTTGCTCTCTGGACATTCATGCTAAAGAAGCCCAGAAAAGGGTGGTCTGGGATAACCCTGAAGCATGTGGACACTGCCACACTCATGAGTTTATGTTCTCCAGACCCTGACCATATATCTGCAAAGTTCTTCTATGTCATCCAAAGTAACCCAAAAAACAATCCAGTAAGTTATTTCTCAGTCATTATACAAACCATATAGATTCTAGAAGGCCAGTGGAACTTGCCTTTCAACAGGGTTTCCCAACCTCAGCACTGTTGACATGTTGGGCTGGACAATTTTTTGTCAGGGGCTGTACACTGTAGGATGTTAGCAGCATCCTTGGCTTCTATCAACAACATGCCAATAGCATCTTCCCAGTTGTAACAACCAGAAATGTCTCTAGACATTGCCAAAAACTCCCAGGTGGGAAAAGAAATCATCCCCAATTGAGGACCACTGCCTTACAGTGTTTTGAAAACACATTAGGCTTGCTGTACCATGCTTGAGCACACTACTACTTAGTCTTCAGTCTAAAAGGTATCTTCCTCACCTCACCAAATTAAAAAAAAAGTATAGCAAAAGGGACATATATACATACCACGTGGAACTGTATTGCATGGCATTTTAAATATAGTCAATGAGTGAGAATGGGCGATTATCAAGAAATTATGGATCTTTGAGATATATAATAAATAGCATTGCTTGTGTGAAGAATAGAGTCTTTCCAAAAATGTCCACTCATTCAGCAATTTACCAAGACTTTCTATGTACCACCAAGGAACAAAGGCTGTACATTTTAGTGGCAATTAATCAATGCTGCTTTAGGAATATTTGCAATCTAATGAAGTACAAAGACACCCAAATATTAAACTCTGGAAATCAATATGTAGAGTATAGAAACGACTATCTACTTTGAACGAACTGCAGAGCCACTATCCTTAATTTGCTGGTCTGGATTCAATAGCGGGAGTCAACTACACCTGAAAGTAATGTATCAGAGAATCAAAGCCATAGTTTCAGAGCTGGGAGGGCCCTAGTACCATCTGTTCCAATATCTCATTTTATAGATGAAGAAATGAGTCCCAGAGAATTTATGCCAACTTTCAAGGTGTTATGGCCACTCCAGTGGCATAGCTGGCTTTGGGCGTAAAGCAACTGTTGAGTGGTACTGGTTGCTGTGTTCTAGTCCCTGGGATGAGCCAGCTGCATGGATGACCGATGCTCACCATTATGGCCCTCAACAACTACAGCAAGGACAGTGTGCTATGTGCCTCAGAGAAAGGGTGCCTTACCTCCTGTGAGAGGCTGTGGGCTTGGTTCTCAGAGAAGTCACACCTGCCTGGTGCTGGACCAATGAGGAGGAGGAGGAGGAGGTTAGAAGAAAGTAATGGGCTCCAGAGGGAGAGAGTAAGCATGAGTCAGGCTGAGAGCCAAAGAGGGCAGAGACCGTGTAGGACTCCAAGTCATCTGTGGGGCTGAAGATCCATCAGGCTGGGCAGGCAGGTGGGGAGTCACTTCAGAAAGAGCCTATTTTCACCACAGGTCCTCTTTTTTACAACATCCAACCAAGCTGGGAAAGCCTATGGTGGTTAACAATGTCGTAAGAATACCCACCTAATTAGCCTAGCTTTAGCCTAATGTAAATCTTCAGAAGGCTAAGCAAAGACTAATTTTTAAAATAATGTCATGTCCACATTGCTAATATAGAACAATTCCTAGTATTTTAACAATTAAGCACTACAGAGAAATAAAACAATCCACTGTGGTCCACCAGTTTCAAAAAGACAAATATAACTGATGGGTTATATATGGGAAATGTTAACATCGTAACAATTTCATTTTTTTATTAAGAACTTAAAAATGATAGTAAAATTTCAGTTACTAGCTGATCTCTGTTTTACATACCTAACAGGCTTGAAAATTTCCCTTTTTAGAATTGATAATAGCATGCACCATCAATTACATTGAGGGAAAAGAAAAGTGCCAAATTGGAAGAATAGGTTAAAAAGAGCAAAATGGCTTTTGAAAAATATATTAAAAGTATAATGTTTATTTTAAAAGAAAACAATGAATTGAGCTACCTGTTTACATGGAGGGAGCCAACAGAAAATTTAAATCAAACTATACAAACCCAGCAAAAGTGAAAGAGAGCCTAGAACTTAAAGATTCTGTTCAGATTCTGGAATTGCAGGATCCCAGCGTATTGTGGGACAGAAGGCTTTGATAGCAATACAGTCTAATAAGATATTCAGGGATTAAGTCAGTGCTTCACAGACAGATGTGTCCATGTGCCAGTTGTTGCTAAGCTTTAATTTTTCCCCCTGTAATGTTTAATTTATCACACTGGTGCTTTCTAAACTAGAACATCTGTAAACAAGGTTAAGAATGACCTCCTTCCAATTTTACATCCGTGAACAGTGCCCCTTCTTCGTGCTCTAATTTTAGATACCTTAAAGATAAATAAATCTGTGCAGGGAAGAAAAAAAGGCTGCTTGTCTGACACTGTAATGTGTTCATCTTGGGCGAATACAAATTTCCTTTCTGCCTGGCTCGTAGTGCACACAACTGGCTCTTGATGCTCAAGCCGTATTCAGGCATCTCCTTCTGAGTCAAACGCAATTAAACAAACTTCTGCTAAATATTTAACAGCCTTGTGTAGTAATTAGCAGCAAATAATGGGAGCTTAAATTGATAATTGCTCAGAAATGTCCTCTTGCAAACATCTCAAATTTTCTGCTCCTCCCTTTTCTCTTAGATTTTCAATCCCAGAGGGTTTTTTTTTTTCAAGAAGGATTTAGTTAGTGAAATTACCCATAGTCACATTACTTGGCCCAAGATCTTGCAGTCACGTTGGGTTGTTTCACATGAGCTGCAAGATTCCACCAGCATTACCTATTTCATTTCTGTTTTGAAATCCATTGAAATTTAAAGTTATGTACCTGAAAGCTGTTGGAACAGGGCATTGATTTAGAAACTGACTGGCAGGCTTAGGATTTAAACTCTGGTCCACTAGATTCAAAAGGTCATCTGATTAGAATGGGAGAAGCACAAGGCGTGGTAATTTATATTCAAAGGGTAACCTTTGTAGGGAGAAGGAGGGAGCAAAGACTCTTTCTGCTTTTCCACTTGATATGAACAAGGATTCCCTTCAACCAAATTCCAATAATTATGAAAAATAGTGTATTGAACTTTGGCAACAAGCAAAAAGAAATGCCACTTCTCTATACTGTATTCTTTCTTATACTCAAAACACTGCCACACTCTCTAGGAGGTAAACTCACACTGAGTAAGTCAAACATGTTATAAATCTTTATAAAAAAATCTTTCCCCATCATAAGTAACCAAAGACTTGTCTACCACGGCATTTGCTTTAGTAAATATACATAAAAAGAATAAAACTGTGAAAGGACAATGTATTGATTTACATAATTGAACTGTGTTAAGTATGACTGTGTGTGCATGAGCATGTGTGCACATGTGCACATCCATGCCTAAGCACAAGAGCATGCGCTGTGGAGAAGGGGAAAGAGTTACACACGTGTGTGGGTTCTACAGGTAAAATCCTCGTGTCTGCCTTTGATCGTTCTGTCCCTCAGGGCTCATGTTCCTGCATGAAGAATGCAACTAAAGGAGCCTCCGAGTAGCCCTTGTTTTAAATTCTAAGTCCTTTGAAAATGCAAACATTTCACAGGCTCAATTATATTTGGGTGTCTCTCACTTTAAATTAAAAAAAAAAAAAATCTGGGTTTGGAGAGAAGAGATAAAATTTCCAAACTCAAAGTTTGGTGGGTTTTTTTTTTTTTTCTTGCTTGCTTTCTTTTCTTTCCCCTTTCCCTGCATGTTTTTATGTACTGTAGAAAGTTTCAAGTCCCCTTTCTTTAACAATCTCCTGCCTCCTCGTCCCCTGAAATCACCCCTGTTTATCGGCCAGTTCACACAGGCACAAAGAGAAGAAATCAGGCACGCTTAAGTGTCTTTCTTATCCTGTACTGAACCTTGTCAGGTCTCAAGATATATTTGTATTGTCTCGTCCATCATCTCCTCTTGTCTCAGAATCTTTCAGGTCTTAAAATGGCAGAGCTTCCCCCAACCCACCATCTAGCCAAGAAGAGCCTCTTCTGGCTTCAGAAACCCATCCTTTACACTCCCCCTCTCCCCCACTCCTGGGGCACCTCTTCGGGCATTGCTCCTAGGTCTGTGTGTCCTCACCCCTCATGCTGCAGAGCTACTAGAAAGGCAGCCCTTTAGTTCTCCACACAAAGATGTGCTGTAGCTATGGTGAGAGTAATCTATAACCCTCACATCCTTATATAATTTGCTACTCCAAGTTAATTTTAATTCATTACAATAAAGCAATATAATTAAAAAAATAACTCTTTAAAGTGAAGTATTCAACATGATCCTGGAAGAAAGAAAGCTTTGAGTAACAGAGGGCCAGGCAGCAGGCATGGTGCATACTCATGCAAATTCAAAGGTGGGCTATAAACAAGTCCACACAGCCACACTGCCATGCATAAAGGGCCGGGCGACGGGAGGCCTCATTCTAATCAGTCCTCAAAGGAACCTGCCATACAGAAGTGGTACTTATTCTAATTTAAAGCCCTCATGCTTGCTTCAGTGTTGCAAAATTTATAAAAGAATAACTTCATTAAACCGCCTGGCACTTCAAACACAAATGCAAACCAGCCACAACACAGAAGGAGCTGGACAAGAGGAAGAGAAATATTCCCAGAGAGTTGTTAACTCAGATGTTCAAATAAAGTCTGCATTGGGTGCTTCTCTTTCCAACGACGTGGTTTGCTGTGCAACTTCCCTTCACCCAGGACTTCTGCCACATGGCTCTTGACTCCTGTCATGAGGCCTGTTGCTCCTGAGTCTGCTTAATAACACTGAAAATCATTCAAAGTGGTTCGGCCTCCACCTCACATGCAGAAATACATCTGGCAGTACCTAAATGAACGCTTTTCAATGTTCCTTTCCGGGTCTGCAAAGGAGATTGATTCTGAACACACCACTATTACAGTTCCCATTTACTTGGGTATATATTTCAGACTCACCGAAGTTGTTGAAAAACTAACATAAAAAACTTTTTTCCCCTTAACCTCGGTCCTCAAGAAAGAAAGCAATTATATGGGTTAAGTGGAAACAATCTGCTGAATCCACGCACAGCACTGGAGAGAAGTTATTGTCACATCCTAAAACACACACTTTTAAGGAAAATTCTTCTTCTGCCCTGAACCAAAGAATCAAAGAAATGCTACAGTAAAATCACTTCAGGCTAGATTCCTAGCTACAATACAGTCTGTGTCAGAACACACATCATTTCATGCTGAACTGTCAGCATACTTCTCAAAATCGTTTTTTTGGAATGCAATGCGAAAACAATCCAGAAGCCTGTATACAGCTCCACACCTCTGAGAAAGCAGGTGTTACACACAGGTTACGCTCGGCATTGAGATCTTGAGTGAGGCCAATAACGAAAGACTCCTTTCCTGTTCAGAGTTTCTCCTCTCCCAAGCCCAAAGCTGTGCTAAGGTTTTGCTTCTAAGAGAACAGGGTAAGCTTTCAAAAACTGTGAGAATGGAAATCCAGGGAGGGATAAGAGAAAATGATCTTAGGGTGAAATCTCTTAAGGTGAATCTCTCCAGAGGCGATAACAGCAGACTGTTTATCCCAGGCATTTTTCAAAATTTTGGAGTGAGGTTCTTGCTGTTGGTCAGAAGAGAGACCTGTTACAGGATACTAGGTTGACTGGAGGACTGATTGACACGATAGATGGGAACACTATAGTTGTCACCACAAAAACGCTGTGTGATGTGATTCATATTATTCCTAGGATAAAGAAATATTGAAATTAATTCTCTATCATCCTTAGACATTTGTTTTATGGTGCTAAAAGCTCTTTTACATTCATGTAATGTAATATATGGGTGAAGGTAAGTTTGTATTATTTTTCTTCTCCATGAATAAAATAGGACTAATCAGATGGAAGGAGTGAGCTAATTCAATTACAGGCAGCCTTTATTATACAAGAAAATATGGATTATTGATCTCGTGGAGTTGGCAATGCATGATGCAAATTCAGTGAATGAAACCTGAAGGTTTGAACTTCAGACTATTTTTAGTCATGCTTAAATCTACTCGACCGGTATTCACTTTTGAAAAACCACCAAAAGAAAACAACATGAAGTAATTAAACCCAGGGCTCCAAAAGGGGACAAATGAAAGGTTAACTCAGAGGACTGAATGGCAGCCTGAGAAGGCCCCTTCGTGGGGGTGGCATCCCTGGTTCCTCTCCTACCGTGGAGGAGGAGAAATGGGAGGCTCTTTCAGCCTGTGTGTGCAGTGCTGAGTGAAAACTTCTTTGGGAGACTGAAATTTACTTCACAGGCATCTTGACAAATCGGACCTCATCCTGTAATGAGAACAAATGGATTGTTGTGGCTTTGCACTTGCGAGGCGGACTTGTTTGAAATACAGCTGGACTGTCCTAGCAAAATCCTTTTGTCTTTTATCTCTTAAAAAGTGCAATAATCAACCCTGGTTAGAAAGAAAGCAGCTCTGAGTAGGAGGGTCACGTGGAAAGCAAAGCCTATAACACAAACACTAAAGGGAAAAAAGGTGAGCTCTGATTTTCAATGTATATTTACACACCTCAGGTCTGCCTTCCCATTTCCCCTTATAAATCTGCCCCCGGACACCATGGCATACTGATTGCTGTTTGTACTCTGCTACAAAGTGCAGACCAGCCTGTCTCCTGTATTCCTTATAAACTTCTCCCAGCTCTTCCCTACCGAGCGCACACTCTGCCTTTTGACCAGGTTCACATCCTCCACCTTTTTGTGGACCGCAGCCAAGTGCCCCCCGACATGGCAGCACAAACAAAAGTATGCTCTTTTCTCCTCTATTTTTTTAAGAAGAGTAAAAAGGGTTCTGCATTTTGGTAGGCACGCCTCCAAAGCACAAGTAAGAGTCCATGTGGCATGTTTTCGAAAAAGACTCCAATGAAAGGGAGGAAGGAGGGATGCTAAACAATGCTGCACAAAGTTGCAGACTGTTCGGCTACAGTCCAGAAAATGAATCCAATTTTTCATTCTGTCATTATAAATATTTCATTGCAAATGGTACTGATTTTCTGCAACTGTGGTTAAGCAAAGGGCCTCTGTGTGAATATTTAAGGGAAAAAAAAAAAGGAGGAAGACAACGAAGAACAGGGAGGGGGAATGAAAGGTTAGCAACCAATTAATTTCTTACTTTAAATGTAAAAGATTCTGGGAGAAATTCAACAGTGATGTAGTGTGTGACTCAAAGAAGAGGAAAAAAAAAAACATTTACTCTGCTCTTCTTCTGACAGTTTCTCATAAAATATCTGCAGTCCATCTATCTTTTAGTACTCCAGGCTCCTCTGGAGAGCAGAAAATGGCGGTTTAAAGCTCACTTCAGTGCCAGTCTGCGGGAGATTGCTTTCCACAGGACCCCCGCTGATGGAGGCCTAGGGGGAGAGGCCCAGGAGTTATTCAATCAGCCCGAGACTCTGGGGCGGCTGGGGGTCCTTTGAGGGCTGATTATAAAGCTGCCCTCCTGTTGCCTGCCTCGGAACAGAACGAAATGAGCAGCCTCTTGCTGAGCAGATTCTGCAAGAAGGAATTTCACCTGTCATGGAGTTTGTCAGAATTTCAGGATTTATCTTGGTGCAAAATTAATAAAATACCAACCAGGATTTCAGGCTGACTACTCAGCTGTGTCATCTCAAAGTGATCTTTCACCCAAGAAAACCTGGACAGTGAGCACAGCCATTCTTGTCCTACTTTTCCTTCGGAGGGTGAGCGAGACGATGTGACTAATACCACCCAGACGTCAGGATGAGATTTTGAACCAATTACACACAAGGCTGAATTACGTGTGGGTGCTACCGTCTTAATGTGCGACCTCTCACCTCGCTGCTGTAGTTCTAAAGCCTCTTTGGAATAAGCCCGAGTCTGAAGCATAAAAAGGCCATTTCTGCAGTTTATAACACAGTAGGTCCCCTATGGCATCACATCTGTTAAATTCATACACTGGTATTTCAGGCCTGGATTTGATTTATCTTTTAAAAAGGAGTACTAACAACGGACTATGTTAAGAGCACATATTGTGAAACATTACAAATTAATCTCGGGTCAGCCGTGAGCAAGGAGGAGCAGTTTCATCTTTTGTTGTAACACACACTGCCCTCCAGTCCATCCCCCTCTGGGATCCTAGCGGAGAGCGGGAGTAGGCAGTGGGAGTGGAAATGGGGAGGGAAGGAACACAGAGGGGAAGGGACAGGGAGGGGCAAAACTCTGCAGGCTCCGGGCTGCAGCAAGTTTGGGAGTTTGGCCATCTCTGCTCATTCCTCTTCAGAAGGTGACTTGCACCACACAAATCACCGCAGCTATTTTAAGTGGGGCTCTGTAAAGCCCAGGGTTTGATCCTTTTGAGCTGAGGCTTGGGCAGCCCCGAGGCAATTAGCTCTGGTCCTCAGAGTGGGCAGCATCACATCACAGATGGGGCAGTGTGTGGGGACTAGGTTGGCACTCACGCCACTGGCTGGCCCAAGCCACTGGACAGAGTGGGCAAACATTTCTCAGATTTGACTCCGGACTCTGAACTCAGGTTCAGAACAGGCTTAACTTGAATCGTAATGTACACCTTGTGTTGCATCCCTGGCCTCCCACCACGCTCAGACTGTGGGTGCCTCTTACTAATTGGTGATTGGCAGCACATCCTCAGCTCCCAGAGTCTGCGATTGGTTTAAGGCAATTGCAGCTTCCCTGTCCAGTTTCTAATCGACGTTTTCTAAATGAGACATTAAACAACACTGTAATGTGTCCCTTCCAGCTCTTCCCCCTAGTTAAATGACAAGACTGTTTTGGAGAGCCACCTTTACAAAGCGGTAGTAGCCTGACAATATTAATACCAAGAGATCTCAGGAAAGAGTGAGAGAGAGAGAGAGAGAGAGAGAGAGAGAGAGAGGAAGCTGGCAAGGGAAGGCACAGATGGTGGGCGGGGATGCAGGGTGCTCTCAGCAGGCTTCAGTGGAGATGCATTAACTCCACAGAGGGATGAGGGCTTCCCACCAGCACCGTCATGAATTATGACTGAGTATGGGAGTGAGGTCTTAGTGCCTGGCTCACAGCAAATAGACTGTTCTATTTTCCTGCACAATCACCTTTCACCCTTATAAACCCAAAGCACAGCAAAGCACACTGCTGATATTTAATGGTATCACAGTAGCCTTTTATGTGTCTAGAAGGCAGACAAACTTAGCAGATGTGCCCAGTGGTGTAAGTCAGATAATTATAAAATTAAGTTTTGGCAATGTAAAAAAGGAAACCTTTTACGGGCGGTTCGGGTTTCCAGTGAGAGATGGTCTTCTGCCAGCTGAGGAGCCACATCAAAGCAGGAGGGGACCACGAAAGAAAGATGCCAGCCTCTCAGACACACTGGGTACAAGAGAAAAGCCTCCCTTTTGCAAACTTTCTCCTCCTCTTATGGGAAAGCACTTCCAGCCCAGTTAGTTCCTCCACTCACCCATTCAATGAAGTTATCAGTGAAGGAGGCCTGTTATTTTAGGCAGTTTAAAATTTCACCACTTTTAAAGGACTCGTTTACCCTGCCTTTCACTCCCGTTTAAAGCCTCGGAGTTGCTGTTCTAAATGACAGCACCGCGAGCACTCCTTTTAAGCACTATTCATCTCGCCCGCCACATCTCTGGCTTTTACAGAACACTGCTCTCTCTCCAATAAGGGAACTTACTCCTTCATAGCTGCAGGGCAGAGCCTGTTACGAGCTGTAGATTCGCTGCAAATATAACAATAAAGGATACAAATGTGAATTCCTCTTAAAATACACGCCTGGCTCTGAAGCTGCCTTGCCTTAGCAAACTCGATCAAGAGCAGCCTATCAATCTTTCTCCAAATGCACAGCAACAGCTCATTTCACGCGGCTGTCCAAGGGATGGCCACATCGATGGATCGGAAGATGCTGGAATGAATTCTTTGCTCGTTTCAGGGGATTTATAGTTGAAGTCCACGATTACCATCTCTCTCACTTTAATTGTGTCAACAGTTGGATACGGAAGTGGTGTTTTCCAATAAAAGATAAAAGTTTGTAAACATAAAGGGTCTATTCTTGGCGTTTTGTTTCTGCTAATGTGAGGAAACTGATCCATGTGTGGCGCAAACATCTAACATAGAAACACATATGTGGGAATTCAATGTGCCTCTCTAGATTGCGGAAAGTTCTAGAAATTTGGATTTCCAGATCTTTCCAAAGGATCTGATTAAAAAGGTGCTGAGACAGAGCTCTGTCTTTACAGGACAATCATGCCCGCAGATCTTCTGGTGCTGTGGCAGCAGGCTGCCTTGGCGACATAGAAGATGGCAGAGCCAGCAAAGCCCAGCCAAAGCAGAATGTGGCAGAGGTGATGAACATTTCCAGGGGGTGGAGAGGGAGGAGGTTGCAGAACTGGCCACAGTGCTCTTCAGTACACCCTAGCTGGATGCTCCATAAAGTCGCACTGATGGCAGTTCGGAGATGGCCATCTGTCGTCAACTCTGGGCCAGACAAAAAAATAATGTAATGGCAGATCGCTAACAACAGGGCTGTTGGAGGAGGGAATGAATCCTAGAACGAGGAGGTGGTGCTCCATCTTTTAATAGCGAAAACCAGCCATCGATATGAACATCAAGAAATTAATGGATGGAGAATTTTTAAAAACTGAGCTGGGGTGCGGTAGAAACGATTCAAATGTAAATCAAGTGGTTTTAGCTTATTGCAATTACCTCTGCTGCCCTTACTTCAGTCATATTAACCACTTGATTCTTGAAAATTTGACTACCAGGACACATGGTAAAGCAGTGAGGGCCAAATTTAGAAAAAGGTGAGCCCAGGTTGTGCCTCCAAGCATGCCCACACAGATTAGCATTTATTGGTACAAAACGGGTAATTGAAAATGCATTTACTCATTTAGTCCAAATGAGTTCATTGTGACAATCATGCTTATCTATCTTTCTGTAGGCTTGCTTAATTTCTAGATGCAGTTTTATTAAAAAGCCAAATAAAGCTACCTCATCTTTATATGCTTTATGAATGCTATAAAATTTTAAACTCCCTTCTTTCTCAAGAAAAACTCTAGCTTTGTGCTACTGCATAAATGATAGGAAGAGAGAGGGGGTGGGGAGGGAGGAAGAGAGAGAAAGAGAATGAACAACAGTGAAACTGAGGTTAGCCATGTCCTATTTCTTTGTCCTATATGATTAACTTTCTGCCTTCAATGGTAAGGGCAATCAATCCTGATTGAATTATCCAATATTAACAGCTGAAAGTGATCAAAACTAATGGTGAAAACATAGCGCCAATCAATAAATCAATGCAAATGATTCGGTTCCTGGAGATCCGATCAAATAAAAGAGATAGATCAATTTAACCACTGAGCAAATTAAGTGGAAGTTGCTGCAGCACCAATTTACTTCAAAGCCCCGCAGGCCCACAAAGCAGAGAAATGAGGCGGCATAGAAACGGACCAGTTCCAGAACCACATGCTCACTTGATGCAATTTATACTCCTGCAAACCTGAGTCTATGCAATGTGTTTAGGGCTGCAATTTCAGCCCTAAGAACAGAAGATACACAGAGGTCCAATGGGTCTAACGAAATGGAGAGCTAAGGTACAAGGCACAGACCACTCAGGGAGAGGCAGAAAATATGCCCCCCACACTGACTGTCCTCCAAAATGATCAATATGGAACAAAGGTATGCAGGCCCAGACACGGGGATGGGCAAATCTCTCCAATCTGGGGGTCCCAAAGGAGGACCACACGATGACAGGCAAGGCAGGACAGGGCTTGGAGTCTTATAGTTGGAGTGGGGATAATGAAAGAAATTTCAAGCTCTGTTAGAAATAAAAACAAAACAATAGAAAAATATAGAAAAGTTGGGAGAAGAAGATGAGTATGAGGGGCAAAATAGCTTTAAAGGTACTTCTTTTAGATGGGCTATGAGTAGTAATATACTCTTTTCCATTCCTCTTGTTTGCAAGAGGACTTCAGCCTGACTTGCATAAAAATATGAAAACAAACTAAAATCAACCTTTCCCCACCTCATACCCAGATCCCATCTTGTGTTTTATGGAGGGGAAAGATAAAATTTCTTGTTTTGGCCAGAAGTCCTTAATTTGGAGGAGGGGGGAAAAAGGTCAGGTTGTTTTGAAATACATTTCTGAAAGCAAATATAAATGTTTAGTTTTATAGTTATACTCCAAAAAGAAAAAAGAAAAAAAAAGAAGCCTAAGTCTCTTTAATCGCTTGAAAAAGATGAATGTTTAAAAATAAGAATTTTTATCTGAAAACCAATTAACATGAAACTATGTCAAGGTATGATTAATTGGGAAATTATTCCAGTGAACTAGAACAGAGAACTAAGGAAAATTCTGACATGTCTGGAATAGAGATCTCACTTCCAGGTAATGATGAGTCTTGATTTTGTCTACTCAGGTCAGCATCAGGAGCAGGGAGAGGGCAGGCACCCGTGTTCACCCATGTCTGTTCTGTCCCACACTCTGCACAGAGCGCTCAGTATCAGCCACGCCCCAGCACTCGCACCAAGACCCTGGGAGTTAGGCATGATGCTCTGTTGCCTCCTGCACGCCCATTTTACAGATGATGAAACTGAAGCCCAGAGCCAATAGCTTGTAAGTGGCAGTGACCCAAATCAAACTCTGGTGATTCCTCTCTGCAGCTCATGCCCTTTCCCCTGTACTCAGCTGCCTACACAGAATTCAAAGCAAAATAAATAAATAAATAAATAAATAAAGCAAATGAAAAAACCCACAAAAACTATTTTTTTAAAACCACTAATGATCTGAGATTTTATGGGTGGCTGACTCTCCCACATCCAGATACTGGAATCACAGTCATCCTTCGAAACCAGCTTGAATGCCTCCCACATGATGGCTTTCTTGATTCTCTCAGTTGGGGGATAAACATCTTTTGGAATACTTACAACAGTTTATTACATATTACCTCATAGTACAGTTAATCATATGCATATCTTATCTTTTCCAGCAGACTGTAAATACAATATATTTTAATTACTTTTGATGTGCCATAGAGTGCTTGGAATCATAGTGAATTTAAAATGATGAAATTATATTTTGTATAAATATTTTTAAATTAATAAATATATTTTCTTACCTAATAATGGCCCTGGGACGATAGTACTATATAGTATAGCACCTGTGATTTTGACTATTAACAAGGACTCTTAAACGTCTCATCACATATTATTTAATAATTTGAGACACAAATTTGTACTACATTTATTAAAAGGCCAGTTTAGGAATGTAGCTAAGTTAGCGAGGGACCCAGTGAGCTGCTCAGCAGCCACATTTAAATGATGTATTGTTGTCTTACATGTCGCATCCTGTAAGTAGTAATTCATTTTCTTTCAGAAATATGATCATAAAACTTGAGCATTAGTTAGGCTCTGAAAAATACGCATCAAAGTCAGGTGATTTGGTGGGAAAGGGATTTGAGAAGAAAATCAAACAGCTGTAGAGACAATTACATATTTAAACTTAAGTGATATCTGAAAATCTTGGTGTATCCCTCAGAATGTCAAATGACTACTGGATTTTGGACGTGGAAAACACCGCATTCATGAATTAATGAAGGAAAGGGGTAAGTATCAAAGTAATATTTGATTCAAAAGGAATTGAAATACCAGAATCTCAGAGCCTAAAGTTCATCTGGGCCAGTTCCCTCTCCCACTGCTGGAATTCCCTTTGTGCCCATTAAATTCAGAACATGACGCCTGATGGAACTTTCTATGAGGACACATTAGAAGAGGATGATTTGATCACTGCCATTGAATTGCAGCTTTTCTAGAGGCACCAATTAAACAGTAATTACTGTATTGAAAGAAAGTGGCCTATTCAACAGGATTTTTACAAACACACCACTTGCTCACACCTGTATAAACCACTTTGGATACAAATATGCATTGTAGGATATTATTCTTGGACTACACCATCCCTCTCTCAAAGCAGCTTCCTTAAATTCTGCAGAAAAAGTTTTGAGGTCTATTAGGAAAACATGTGAAACATTCAACATATTCATTCACTTTTAAAATAACAAAATGTTCATTTAGTTCAAATAATGCACTCTTATTCCAAAGCACATCTTCCCTACCAGCATGCTAGGTGGCCTTTGAAATATACCAGAATTCCTTGCAAAAATAGGGGGAAAACTCTACCAAAAGAAAAAGCTTATATCCTGTTAAGAATTATACATTATATATCTCTGGACTGGCATTTAGAACTTTTGGTCAGAAAGGTTTAGGGATCATGTGAAGAACATAGCTTCCACACTGGCAAAAGCTGTGTCCTAGACTGAGTGTTCCATAGAAATAGAAGTTTTTAATTTTAAAAGGAATTGGGGTCTGTGATGTCCAGAGGATGATGTCTGAGTCTTTGATTTTTTGAAGATGGACAGTGTATAATGAGGATTATCTGAATTCTGAATGGCCTAGTAGACAATGTTAACGAAAATAACGTGTGTGTGTGTGTCTGTGTGTGTGTATTAGGTATACAGTTTTATACCCAACAAAGCACTTCTCTCCAAAAAAAAGATGCTTCTGTGTTTTTAACTGGGTATAAACAGTGAAAGAAATGTAAATTACTTTTATGGTCATGAAATCATTTATGCACCATTAAAAGACATACCACAGTTATGATACTGGGCAATTTTGGAATGCTCATCCTAAACTTGCCCTATTATTCTCTCTCTGATATAAGAGCCAAATAAACTATATGGTTTCAAATCTCCAAGAGGATTTCAGTCTTGGGCTTTAGTTTTATAGTGCCTTGTGAAAGGTCCTTCTTTCTGCACTTTAGTGGTATAAAACAGTAGATGAGTTCAATTGGTGTGACGCGTCAGTTTTAAAATTTGCATTTACTTTACATACCAAGGCATGAACTACAGTGGGCTGATAAAATAGCTTCATTTTTCTACTCTGCTATTATTTTGGTTACAGATCGTATTTTCTATTGCCACCTTAATTTCAGTTTATTGTCTCCCTCATTCTAGAAATTAACAAAATTGTATTATGGTTTTTGTATACTTATCTTGCTCACTTTCTATACAGGAAATAAAATAAATCAATACTTAAAAATTACATTAATCCCATCCTCTAAGCACAGGTGTAAAGATAATTTGGGCAACGAAAGCAAATGAACAGGACTGTGAACCCTTAAGCTTAAAACATAAAAATTAACACTCTCAAAACTAGAAAAAGTGAAGTTAGCTCTGATTCATTTTTCTTAAGATATTGAAACTCAAAGTCCCTGTTATTACTGGTGATTCTAGAAAATAGACCTACATAGATATTCCAATGACTGTATATATTAGCTCTGTAATAATCATCAGGCACTAACTATAAATACCATTCTCATCAAAAGAATGATGCACATAGTGAGGCTGAGTATTCATATCAAGACCAAATGTGTATGATTTTGAAAGATAATGGGATTGAAAAATAATGCTCATGGCTTTGGATTATAAAATAAGTCTTATTTTGGCCCAGATCACAATTAGAATGCATGAGTCAGAGACGCTTTGAGAGATGTTTGCCCTCATAAGATCTTAAAGACTCAGAAAGAGTTGTGTGTTTTGTACCATATCTTCTATACCAACAGTTTTCAAAGGGTGGCTTGGGGACCTCTGGGGGTCTCCCAGATCCTTTCAGGGGGTCTGTTAGGTCAAACTATTTTCATAATAACATTAAGACCTTATTTGCCCTTTACACTCTCATTACCTCATGAGTGTACAGTGGAATTTTCTAGAGGCTACTTGACAAGTGATGACACAATCTTTCTGGCAGCTAGTAGAATTGCTTGCTTGCATATTCTTGTGTTTAAAACACTTCTCAATTTTCATATCTGATATGGAAATATCAATAGATAATAATCCACAAAAATCAAAGCGCTTTGTGGTCCTCAGTCATTTTTAAGTATAAAGGCATCCTGAGATCAAAGAGTTCGAGTACCACTGGTCTATACTAATTGTAGAAAAGAGTGAACACTGTACATTCCATGAAACCCTAAAATACACCATAAAAGAAACCAGGAGTCCTGAAGCATGTGTTTAATTGTTTAGTTTTGTCTGCTCTACAATAGGCCACAGGCCACCACTGCCACAATGTTGGGTTCTTTTAAGGAAAGACATTGAAGCCTTACTACCAGGTTAGTCACATTAGAATCTATTAATACAGTACAAAAGTGGAAATTTGTTGTAAACTTTTTTTCTAGAACATAAATCCAAATGATTTATCCTTTGATACCTATTGTAATAAGAATATATTTTCAAACAGAAATTTAGGTTAAGACACACTTTTAAACCATAGTCTAACTTGGTCTATCTTCTACATCCAATTCACAAACAGATGTGACAGAGTAGAATCCTATTTAGAAGTGATAAAAAGTAAGATAATTACTTTAATTTTGGTCCACTGACACATTATGACAATTTAATAGGCTTACTGATTTTTTCATGTATTTTTTATTTCACCTCCTTAATTTGATATTTGTTCACTTATAGAATGATAACTGAGAGGGCAAACTGTAACTCCCTTATTTTGACACATAATTCATGCAAATGTGGTTTCCCCAGAACCCAAGGAGGTACAAAGCTGCCCAGGGTTCACAGCGTGGGATGGGAGACCCAGGGTCCACAGCGTGGGATGGGAGA